>NC_088341.1:23745000-24057500 GCF_036884655.1 Musa acuminata AAA Group
CAAGTCAGAATTAAAATAAATCACAGAATCAAACACTTTTCTCAGGATTGGCCAGACTTAAATTTGGTTGACCTTGATGGTATCCAACTGATTCCAACTAAAATCGAACTAGTTCTGGCTGATGTCAGCTACTTTTTCTTAGACAGGAAAGGGCTAATTATGACTAAAAGCAACTGATGCACGTACAGGTTGCAACGAGAGGTAAAAGTTGAAAAGGTGGAAGTCTATAAGAACTTGGTGAAACTAACCACGTTGATGTTATATTAGTGCAAGAAATTCAAAGAAACTATTTCTCCAATTGTTGAAATTCATAGAGTACTAAATCTTTTGCAAAATTTAATTGAAGAAAGTGTGATGGTAAAAGCCAAATCCATATCACTCATCTTGCTGCATTTTAAGTCAAAGCTATGATACTGGGGTATTTCAGTTAACTTTCCAACTGTGTTATTGTTTTATGGCGTACTCATCGTGGAAATGGAAGACATATGTTGAGAAAAACCATCATTAGACATCAAAGATAAAATTTATGTTAAATACCAATGCATCCATCTCTAATTTAATTTCTAGAAAGTGATGTTTAAGTCAGTAGGTTTACTTTAATGGTTAGATATATTACATTGCAAGATTAACAAGAATTAAAACATGATTGATTCATTTATGATAACTTGATCAAGCAATCAGTGTCAGAACAAGTTAAGAAGCTAAACCATTTGTTGGCAGTCAAAAGAGAATTAATATTTCGAAAAAAAATCAAATTTGTTCATGTTATCAAGACAACGATTCTTTGAAACTCTTTGAACAATATCCTTTTACCTGGATGGTCAAAGTTATATTCATGTACATGATTCAACTCCTCTTCTGCCAAATCATAATAAAAAGATTCCTGCCATATCATGCTAACAAACAGATTAGTTTCCACCAATAGCTAGATAATATTTTGATTTTATATACATTATCTTCATAACAAAACATAAAGATAATTCAAAATTAGCCATTAAAAATGCAACTACATCACTATTTTCCTAGAAAATACTAGATAGTTTTGTTTTAACTACATAATGTCCTAGTCTTCTAGCAAAATGTATATCATATGAAAGAAGCAGATAGTTAATGACAAAAGTTGATAAATTTTATTTATCTAAAGGAGAACATGAGCACCCACAGTAAGCATGCATTAAGAAAATGTAAAAGATATTTTTGGTAAGATAATTGCCTAGAGCAATAGCATTGTTAGTTTATAGGCTGGATAACTTATGTTTCCTGCAAATTATGAAATTCATTAAATCATATTATTAATACCATAAATTATTTAAAAATTTACAAAAACATTTTGTATTAAGTATGAACTAAGAAAGTTCTAAATCCTGAGGACATTGCATTGGTAGAGTTGTCAATGGATTGGGTCTGACTTGAATTAATTAAATCCGATCTGAGATCCAATCAAGTTTGAAATGGATAGGAATCATGCTTTTTAGTTTTGACACAATGACACAATACATAAAAATATGACCCAAGCCAAATAATAAATTAATCAGAGAAAGATCAGGGTAGATGATACAACAATGATCCCATCAGATTCCTATATATAACACTATATTATATTCAAATTATATTAATTACAAATGATAATACAGCTCATTAAAAATTATGTACTATGTACATACTATATACTACATTCGTGAAAAGACTACTTTTTACCCAAGAAGATTACCATTTTATCCCTACATGCAAAATCACTCATCTATACAGTACTGCAAATTAATGCTTACTTTATCTAGGTTCTCCTTGAATCTCCAAAAGTACCAATTTGTATATTAAAGGTCATGCCTGTTTTCTTGCATTAAATGATTCTAATCAAATCAACTCCACGAAATAAAAAAGGAAGACAATATTTTCCAAGTCAGAACCATGTCCACCTGATTCACAAGGACAACACGTTGATCATGAAGTTTCTCTATGATCATATCACAAACAGCAGTCTTTCCAGCAGCTGCACCACCAGCAACACCTGTGTTTGACAAAACATATAAGAAAGTTAAAGACTAAGTAACTCAGACTTAAGCACATTATCAAAACAAGAAACAGCTGCAGTATATTAATGTCAAGAAGATAAGAATCTTGTTGGACCAAATGGGAATTACAGAATGAACTAAACTTTGACACATGCCAGACAAAATTAATCCTATAATCAACCACAAGATAATATCATTGAATAAGGCACATAAGTACAAGGATTTGCTGCTGGAAGCCAGATAGATGCCAGCTTTTGGCTGGTATGTTATAATGTGCTTCATTGCAGCAATCATATGTTTCTCATTAATGCAATTCAAGTCCTCGACATAAAAAGTCAACAGGATGTGCAGGAAAACAAACTGTGAGATCTCAACTTTCAGGTTTAGTTACTTATATCTTTTTTCCATCATGAGCACTTGTAGTGTCCGAGTCTCACACACTTTGAACTATAACGAACATGCCAATAGAAGCACAAATAATATGTATATGTTACCCTCACTTAGTGATATGATTTATGATGTTTATACTTCATAAATATAATAAATGACATGCTCATGTTTTCGGCTTTTAAGATTGAAATACATATTTTCCAAAAATATCATTCTCAGTATTCTACGAAATGTTAGTTGAGCACATAAACATTAGTGTTTACGTTAAGCATAACACAACAAGCCAAAGTATGCTAGCAAACTTGAATATAAGGTTATGTTATAGTAATAAGCATACATACAATAACTAGAAGTGAGGATTGAATTGTAATTGACCTTAAGTGAATCTCAAGGCTTGAATAAGTTTAAATATAATTAAAATAAGAAAGTTTAAGTTTTAAACCTCGTGTATATAGAGGATAATAAACTACTTAGGCATGGATGGAACAATGAAAAATTAAATGAAGATACAAATCAAAAAAGAGTGTTATACTAAAAATGTTAAGATACATAAGTAAGATTAAAGGATGAGTTTAGATCAAAAATGTCATCTTTGTCAAACCAAATTAAACTTAATGGAAATTGCTGCAACATTAGAATTACATTAGTAAAAAAAGAAAAAAAAAATAAAAGGAAAAAAAAGGAAAACTTGAAATAAGGTCTAATGGGATTGAACCCTAGATCTCAAGGCAACCTCTTAAGCACCTCTACCTCATCCTCTTCACCAACCTAAGAACCTATAACCTTTTCTTTTCTTCTTCAATCATTCTCTCGGCTTTTCTCATGAAGGCCAGAAAACTCCAACTCTAAGGAAGATTGACGTATGAAAAACTCAACTATTCCCTTGCTATCCCTAGGGTTTCAGTTTTACAGATTATAGGTTGATCTTTTCAACTGCTTTTGAGTAACCTAGACTTTGATTTTATCTATAATTTTTGGATATGTTTTGGATGATTTTCTTATGATTCTAAGGCCTCTGTATGAGGTACTCGGAATTCTCTGTTTTCTGAGAAAGGATCATGTTCGAGCTGAATTAACCACCTTAAGGATATGATTAAACTCTAGTCTTTTAATATGTTTAAAAAGGTTCCTTTAAGATTCTGTGAGATTTGAAATTGAGTCAATACCACCTCTGTATACCAAGATATGAGGCTTATAAGTTTCGACAGTCCCAACCCAGTTTTAGTATAATAGAATAGGTATTGGTAGTTGAATTAGGAGGGTAGTTTAGCCTCCAAACTCTAGTTTTAGTATAATATTTAGTTTTGTCTCTTAGTTTTCTACAAAATTTTATGATAATTCAAGATCGTTTGGCTTGATTGTACGATGGTTTGACTAATACTAACTAGTTCATTTGTTTATAGAGTGAATTGTTGAAAAATTGATGGTGGAATTTAGATGAATTTTCAGGTTGAATATAGTCTATTTTATAAGAAATTTTATCAAAGTTTTTCTATGAATTATTAACAATTTGAGAGATTGGGTTCTTAATTAAAGCATCTCATGACCCTATGCTCCCAATTTAATAGATGTATCGCTCCCTAACATGCTCAATCATTAAGGAACGTGATCTTTCATTGGCACCGTCATTTTTTAATTCAATCAGGTAATTATAAGTTGAAGTCACTACAAAATTGTAGTCGTATAAATTATTGTATGCATAATGTATTTTGGAAAGCATATTTCAAATGACATGATCATCATGAATTAGGCATGAGCTAAATATGAATGCATATATTTTGTAAGCATAAAAATATATGAATTACGATGAAAATGTATTGTATGCATATATATATGGTGACGTGCGGTATAGGAGTATACGTGTTTTCTATTATGCGTGGTGTAGGAGTACATGGACATGTTACGACGTACAATGCATATATATGATATGACGTACAATGTGGAAGTGCACGTACGTATTATGACATATGGTGTGAGAGTGCACGTATATATATTATGACGTACGGTGTAGATGTACACGTATATATTATGATGTGCGGTGTAGGAGTGCACGTATATCTTATGATGACGAGCAAAGTGAGAGTGCTCGTATATGTTATGATATAAGACGTAGAAGTCCATGAATTTGCTATGTTTCCTACATATGCATATAAGCATTTTGAATTATTTCGATGTAAAATTTTACCTTTTTTCTAGCATATGCTATATTATAGGATTATGCTTGCTAAAGAAGTCGTAAGATGAGGTGTTTATTATTAATAGTCTTGTGATAATGATTTTAAAATATGATACACATGACATGATGCATACTCACCTGAATAAAACTATAAAGGCTTATACTTACTGAGTGATTACTCACTATAAACCCTATTTTGCAGGTAAGGATACTAGTACTCCACCCAAGTAATTGGGTAGAGAAAGAAGCACGTGCAGGCCCATGCCAACGCAAATATGGACGATGGCCTATGGCCATTTGTATGTATAAATTTTGGACCTGTTATGTTTTTGTTTTCCTTTAGTTAGATAATATAAGTATACACGGGTGTCAAAACCACTATGTACAGGGGAAACCCTATTATTTTGTTTAGTAATTAGCATGTTTTAATTTTAAGATTGCCTACTTTCCACATTTTAGTTTAATTATTGATAGCAATAATTAAACTAAAATGTGACATCCTACTTTAGTCATGCGTGTAGGTATGAGTGGAACTAGAAGTAGGGTATTACAGCACTATTAAAGGCAATATGTGTAGTCAAACAGAGTAATCAAATCTCTTTTTCTTGTGTCTAATAAAACTTTCTTACGCCTTCTACTTCGCACTACACATGCTAATTGATTTAACTATTCAGTATCAACCCATAAAACTTAATGAATGTATCTAGGCTAAATCCAGTAAGATGTAGTCTAAATCAGGTAAGATCTAGGTTACATCTGACTATCTTGTCCAGATTCACCAAATATAATGTTAAATCCATGTGGATCTACCTTATTTTGACAAAGATGAAGCCTAGATATGTGAAGTTCCAGCCCGAAACCATGTGGATCTAGGCTAGATCCAGATGGATCTAGAATGATCCATGTGGGATCTATGCTATCTAGCCTGGATTCATGCATATTGTGGTAGATCCACATAGTTTGGGACTTGATCTTTATGGATCAATTCCTAAATTAAATATAAATTGAAGGCCAAACACAGAAATTTCTCTAATAATGACCTAATTAAACCTAAAATCAAGTACTTAAGCTAACAAATTTGGTTTGATTTACCTAATTTTGAAAATTTATTCAAATGGATTTCAATTCGAACTTTCTCTTTGAGAAATTGGGCCTTCTCTTCAAGTCTTGCTTGAATTTGGGAAAGTATTAGTGGGATTTATAGGAGCTAGAAGAAAATTGTTTGATGGGTAGGATTAAGAGTGAGAGGCTGAGAATAGATTAGGAAAAGAGGGCTGAATAGTGGTTCAACCTTCTTTATACCCCCAAAAGAAACCCTAACGGATCTCTTTTGAGTATGCCCACCCCGGTCAGGCTTACCTCTCAGTACAGGCCTGGTACAAGATGATAAGCCTGGTTTATTGGGCTTATGGAGCAGCAAGGCCTATTCAGAAATGGATGACCCAGTTCAGGCTAGTCGACGGTCCAGTGACCTGACAAATCAATATGTCCCGAGTGATACAGGTCCGCTCGATATGTCAAACCATGACCCTTGGTACCTATACAACTTGCCTAGCCTATTCTATAACCAAATTATAACTCATCATACTCCAAATAAAGTTAAATCAGATTCTAGAGACTTCTTGAAAATCCACTAAAAATGACATATGAAAACAAAATATAAGAAATTACCATAAGGACTTAGCAAGCAAGCTTTACTAGCCCTTTCTTGCCCTAACTTGGCTACAAATGGGTTAAGGTGGTTTCGTTGCTCAATCATCACCCTTTCAGATCAACCTGTCCATCTGATGGCAAGGTGATATGTTTCCAAATCAACCTTTCAAATCTTTTACTCTCATGTTTGGCAACAAACCAAAACCTGATAAGTGATAACATCCAATATGCAACATTGCCTATCCATTTTCCATTCTTCATCAAGTGCTATATATATTATGCAAGTTCTTAAGTCATTTGAATCCTTAAAGTCAGTCTATCAATTTAGAAGTTCTATCAATTTAGAACTTGAAACATCAAGTGTTATCAATTTAGAATTTCAATACTATTCTTAGCATGTAGTTCTAAAACAGGGACTAGGAATAATTTGTTTTTACAAGAATTTTCTTTTTAGCAATATATCTGTAAAAATCTTTTGCTTCCGAAAGGACTAACATTGGACATGGAGAAAAAGTTTCTCACGAACCACTTCAATGCTTATGGCTTAAAGAATCCATGTAAAAATTCCCTCTTTCAACCTATCAGCTCAACCTCTTCGAAGAGTCACCATGATGACATTACAAACCAGCCTGCAAACCTATGAACGAAAAAAACTGCAACTGTTATTCTAAAATCTACATAAAATAAGTCCTACATTTTGAAAGTTGCAGTTATACCACTTAAAGAAACATCTACAATATAACCTGCCTTAAACTAAAATAAGGGCCGATCATGATGCAGAGAAGGTAAAACTACTGAGAGCCCTTATATAGTAAGATGTGGCTCAATCCTGTGACAATTACCATTTCAATATTTTGCAAAGCATGAACCTAAACAAGGACCAAAAATTGAAGGCTACCTTGATCCAGCTGTATTGGTTTAAAAGGTGTGGCTTCCATTCAGGTTTTAGCCATTTCAGCTCCAACCAATAGATTTGATTGGTTGATATGAATTTGGTCCAAAGGGAAAACAGATCATGTTACTGCAAATGCATCTTCCAGGCTCACATTGACACAATGATACTGCATTTGACCTATTTCAACTTTCCCAATCTATTTGTCTTGTAGCATAAACAAGTATTTTCATCATAGCCAACTCAATTTTTTGTAGATCTTGATATTATGATCATTTCTTGCCAACATCCCCATATTAAAAGACGAAAAGACAGCTGACACCTAGCATTAAACACATACATGTTTATGATTTATGTCAAGAACTATGCATCCAGACTTATAATCTCCTAACATCCATAAAACATTTCGTCTAAAACTATACCTAACACACAAAACATTTCCTAATATTCTAGATTTTCTTGAAATATTTACATCTTATCTTTTTCTTATTTTAACATCCAACTACAAACTTACCAAAATGCTCAAATCAACAATACCAACCAAAACTAAAGTTTCAAGCCTTGATGATCCATCCTACAAATCAAATGATCATTATCATTCTCAGTGAAAATAACCAAATAATGAAATGGTTTATATAAAATAAAACCTACCAAATTAAATGAAGATTTAAAATTTAGGATATCCGTTGGACCTCTATGCCACCCCCACACACCCACCCAACCACCTCGGATGCATGACACAGAAAACTAGAAGCAATTAGGAGCTCATCCTATGTACCCTAATTTATGTGGCAAGTTGCAGTTCCCCTAAATGATTTCCAACAAATTTGATTATGACAGAAAGTTGGTAGAAAAGATGTTGCCAAAGACAAATTTGCTGGTGGGAGAACTTCTCGGCACATGGATTATGGAAATTTCCAACTTCCACAATTCTCTCTCTCTCTCTCTCTCTCTCTCTCTCTCTCTCATCTTTGTAAACTGTGGAAAATTTTTACATATATTTAACATCAAACAATAAATTTATCCCAAATCTTAATTCTTGTAACCAACTAGGAACTTTCTTGAATGCTTAAATTAAATCTTTTCTTACAAAGCATGGATAGAAATAAGTATTTATTTAATCACATATATAAATATGACAACAAGGCATGAAATACCAAAAAATTCGGTGAATCACTCATAAGAACTAACCTATTACGAAGGGTTCTCTGCAGCCATTCTCGGTCTCAGCAGTTGCTAGCAGCTGCTGTTCAGAATTTCTTAGTTCTATATCATCCACGTGAAGTCCAGAAAAGTGAACTCCTACAGAATTCTCTAGCAGTTCCTCCACTAACTTGGAACCCATGTGGACAGGCTATATCTAAGAATTCTGTGTCACAAAATAAAGAATTAGATGGATCCCATTCTACAGATATAGTCAGAATGAATTTAATGTTCAGCATGTGAGCATCAGACTTTGAATATTAATATAGAGGCAGATCACAATTTTTCATATGTGTGTGCATTGCATCAATGAATACAGAAAAATTTACAAGAAAGGCACAGAGTGTAACGATGGAATATAAATTCATGAAAATTGTTTGCTAGACTTTGTAATTAAGAATAGAACATGTGAGTTGAATATCAAGAATAACACAAAAGGAAAGTCTTATTTTCAAGATCACATGCATAAGATCTGCTGCATCCACTTTCGTGACAACTGTATACAACTGTACACAGAAACAAGGAAGATGAAGAAGGATCATATCATTATGGAACCATATTCACGAGTAATCCATGAACAGTTAAACCCAAAGTTTCTGTTGATGCTTCTGATTTGACACATTCGTTGCTATGTGCCAAAAACTCAGAGCATTCTGTTGGAAGGTTTCTTGAGATTCAGAATATACTTGCAATCCTTTATGATGCGTCATAATGAGAATAAGAAGATCAGAACCTATTAATCGAATCAGATCATTCATTTCCTATTTTGCCCTTCAGTGCCAAACTAAAGCAAATTAATACGCTTCTTAATCAGTTCGCTGGAATCAAATCACTCAAACATCCGTTGTTACCTTCATATTTTGGGATGGAAACGAGGCACCTAAGTTAAATATTGTCCCAAAAACGAAACAAAACACCATTTTTATCCCGCAATCCAGAAAGAGATCTCACATGAGGAGTTTCGAGACGACGCGTGGACCCAAAACCAGAAGCTCTCGCCGGGATCAATTCACATCACCACGACGAGCAAAGCTCAGATCCAATGCGATCGACTAGGAAGGGGAACCGAGAGATAGCAACGGCGTCCGTCGCCCGCGATGACGGCGGTGCCTTTGCGACGAGATCTTTCAGATTCTACGAATGCACTTCCCGATCTAAACCCTAGAGTTCGGATCTTCGCTAGTTTCCCTTCTCGGCCAAAAGAGAGCAAGAGAAACGTATATAGGAGTGGGGTTCAAGGACAGCAGCTGCCTACTCGGGTTCAAAGACACCAATTGCCCTACTGTGCTGCGTTGGCAACGATCGGTACCTTGCAAGTCCATTGGTAGTTCGCCATCTGTCCCAAGTTAGCCACCTTGGATGGCTGGCGGGGCTTTTCCCGTAAGATCTAACACTGGTCCAGTATCGGGATCCGTGAGACAAAGCCTTGCAAGGCGCATTGCAGCGGCATCGGACCGACCACTTCCACATGTTACAGGAACCCGGATGACTTGATGACGAGTCAGCCGGAGTACGGCTTCGGTCACCGACACTTATAGCGAGATGGGGGGCACGACTATGCTCACGTGGATACGTATGCGACAGGAATCACACACCGTTCGTTGAATCACGGACGGCATGATCGGGGGGAATAGGGAAAGGCACGGAAGGGGTTTCCAGAGAGATCCTCTGGAGTCCCGATATTCATGTCACGACTTCGCGGACGAACGGGAGAAGCGCGCAGCGCGAGATCGGGGCGGGAGGTGCGCCGCCGCCGCTCCCCTCGGCCTGTTTCGGGGCCCCACTGTGGGTCCCTGCCTTTAAGAGGGACCTTCCACTCGAGGGCGGAACGGGAAGAGGGTCGGGGAGCGCGGGGGAACGAAAATGGACGGCTGTGATTGGTGGTGTAACGAAGGAACCGCTGGAGATGGCTGAGTCAGGGAAGTGGCGGGGGCGGCTCCCAGGACGGGATATTTTATTGCTGGTGTACCTAGCCAATGTCACGTGCTGATTTCGTTTGTTTACACGAAAGAAAGAGACTCTCGGTTCATACCCGAAAAGCGAGTGGAGAATCTGCGGGCCCCACGGTGGACATTTTGCGAACTTTAAGGTCATAAAATATATTTTATATTCCAAAAAGGTATAAAATAATATAAGGAAATAATAATGTGCATCGCGTGGGTTTTGGTCGTCTCCGGGGGCTACCGCTTTGCTCACCCCTTACGTGGTGGTAGTGACATAATTATCAGAAGCATATAACATGTGAGCCAGTTTATCCACCAGATGTAGAAAAGAATTTCTAGAGATAATAATTTTGATTAGATTGATTTATAATTAGAGAACGATATGAAAATTTTGAACACATGGTTCTCTCCAACTAGAATAGCACCAAAAAAAAAAGAAAAATGACCACAAGGGTTTCAACACCTGCACAGGCCAGCATGAGAACCGCACGATTGATTTGGCTGCTCAATTTTTACACCATTCTGTGTCATCCAATATTGTTCACTTACACCACATTTCATGTTCGATCCCAGGTTTACAATTCTCCCTCGGTTGAGTTGAGGATACATCTGACCAAACTCTGTGCCAGCAGCCACCCAGGCATCAGGCCACGACAAATCCTGGGAAAGCTCAACATGAATCTCCAGAAACAAAAAGAATGACTACAACTTAAACATCTCTTCCGCAGGCAATAGGTCAGATTACCATTAGATATAAGGTCCTCATGTTCTTCTCCAGGATGACTATCTTCAGGAGCTGTGAAGCAGGTATCTTAATATACATGTTTACGGTCACAACCATGGATACATGACAACTACTGAACCTAACAGCACCCCTTCTTCGCCTTCTCTTGTTGTTGGTTCAAGGTGGAGGTGGTGGTGGTGGTGGTGCAGTTGGCAATGGCGGTTGGCCTAACTGAATGAATCCCTCCGAGGATTGAAGACCATAAGGCTGGTTTATGAGACTTGGATAGAGTTGCATGCCATGCATTGGGTAGTTTGGGAAAGGAACTGAGCCATAACCAAAAGGCATTGTAGGTCCAGAAGAAAACTGCATGAATTGGGGTGTAGTTGGTGGAGGTGGTGGTAGTGGCATAGGCAGGAAAGGAGGTGGTGGTGGCATTGTTCTTGAACTTGGTTGTGTAACAGGAAATGATGGCTGTAGCGGCGGAGGCTGATTTAACAAATCAGGATGCAGGAATGATGGCAAGAGCGGCCGAAGCTGTGGCAATGGTGGTGGCACATTGTCCTCTAGTTTAAGCCTCTTGTTATCAGTAGGGTGGTCTTCTTTAATTGAAAGGCTAAAGATGCCATCAGAAGCTGGAGAGGTGTGGACATGTATCAGCATCTGAGAAGTGGAAGTGGAAGCTGCAAACTGTGGTGCAACTGCAGCAGCTGCTGTTTCTGGGTACCTGTCTGTAACAGGAGCATTATTGTCTCCAGGAAGTCTATCCTGGCTGTATCTGCCTGCAGTAGTTTGTGATCTGGTGCCAGCACCGGATTGAGGGATAAGTTTAGGTGGGCTGTCAGGGAAAGCTGATGAGCTGTTAAGCCTTTGATCAGGTGATGAGGGACCAGTACCGAGCTGCTTATGTAAGTTGACTGATTGTTCATATCTTGATTGAGCAGCCTGAATAACAATTAAACAAAACCATGTTATGTGGAGATACATCATGTATCTTGTAGAAGAATCAAAATATTAGCTTCAAAAAGCATTCCCAATCTAGCAAACAGCCATGGCCATTAATAATTAACATTATCATAAAAAGCTCTTTCACAAAGATTACTCAGCACTTTACGGAACTATCAAACAAAGGGATAATGTTATTGGAATAATGGAATGTGGTCTACCGTATACCATTTACCGGTGCATCTCCAGTGTATCCTAACATTATATTTTAAATGCATCAAGTTTCTTTGTCCTAATATTTTCCAGCAAATAGTATATAGAACTAATTTAAGATTATTAAACCAAACAGATAACTAGAAGATCTAGTAATCTAATTAGACTCTGAAAAAATAGCCACTATGGGTGAAGTGAGAGAATCTTGAATGCATCTCTTAAGAAAATCGGCTATAGTGAGTCCAACAATATAGATTTGAACTGAAGTAAAAAGGCTAACTGATCACTTGTTACATCTTAAATTGGTTATCATGAAAGGATAACCATACATTCTATGAAGAGAGCAGATAAGAAAAATGCCTGCACGTGTCTGTTAGACAGAGACACAAATACTTATTAGATACTTCCTGGCATGTGAGACAGATTATAACATATTTTGAGACATACATCACCTATGCCTACGTTAATATATGGAACATATGTAGTAGTTCAATACAATCATATCATCTACATACAAATTTTAAAAATTGCAGATACAAGTAATATTTATGTACTTGTAAATTTTTAGTTTATGATGAATGAGAACAATCTCCTCATATTTTGTGTATATGCTTAGAGTAATTTTTGTGAATGGTAGCTCTTCTTCTCGATTACATATTTGATGATCTGGATTGCCTACATTGTATATATAAAATATCTCCTATTACATGATATTATAGCAATACATAAAACATACAAGTTATTAAGTGCCATATCATGTCCTACTTTTCTAAGATTTAGATTTGTTGTACGTGTCACTTCCATGCCATGCATTGGGCCCATGATTAAAAATATTAAAGCATGATCTTTGCATGGAAAAGAGCAACGGAAAAGATATGCGGAAACCCCAACAAACTTCTTGTGTTATTGCCCTGGGAAGACCTTGACACAATACCATGTAGTTGCTTTCTGATATCAGATTTAAGTAAACAAATCTCCAATCTAGCAACATGGAATGGATCACATACTATTCTCATCTGTAAAAGATAAGAAGTTACAGTAATCATAGCCTGAAGGATCCTGCTTCAATCACATACTATTCTAGGCTAATGTTGTCATCTGCAGTTACTATTTCTAATTATTATCTAACCAGTCACTTGGATTATCATCTGAAGATTCTGACCTTATATTTGTTTTATTACTAGAGGAAGGCATAGTATGGTGTAAAAGTATAATAAAGAGGCCTTTTTTTCTGCATCATCTTCACCCCATTGTATCAAATAGCCAGCCCTCATAAAGAAAAACTAACTGTAAGGGAAAAGAAAATCTATATCCCCAATCTCCTTCTTCTTTGGCCACCTCCGCTTCCTCTCCTCTTCTTCCTCCTCACCACCACCACCTCTAAGATGAGATTATCTCATTGATCAGATGGTAGAGAATGCTAACTGTATTCATTGAAATTACATGATGCCAATTTCACCCTAACCAAGTGTTCTTGGTATCCTTAGTCTACTTACTGATCCAGTAACTCCAGTTTGTTGAAAGATAGAATAAAGAGTTAAGCAAATATTTCCACTGAACTTTGCCTTTTGGAACTTGATGAGGTTTTAGTTTTTATGCACCTAAACCTAGTACATGAAAATGTCTCATGCCTACATTTGTTAAAGCATATGCCTTGTTGGCTTGTCCAATGTCATGTCTTCATACACGAGGATGGAAAGGAAGAATAGGACTTGGAACATAGGGATGGTGTGACAATAATGGCTACATCACTATGAATCTTTACGAGGTCAAACTAGAAATACATACTTTAGTCTCCACGGGTGGTTATATCAGCCATGTCAGTAGTCCTAACAGCCTGATTATTCATGACAAAAAACCTAGTATTATGATGACTTGACAATTTGAAATTTGTATAGCAATGTTGTCATTAACCTATGTAAATTTTCATTAATTGGACTACAAATCAACTATTCTGCTACTTTTGACAAGGATACTCTATTGAATTATGTGGATTTGTGAAAAAATCCAATTGTATGACTATAAATTCATGGACTCTCAAGAAGTCATTCAAAGACTTTAAAAGTCAGGGATAACACAGCATTAACATACAAAGAAACATTCCTCATGAAATTAAAGATTATAAAAAACCTAACAAGTCTGACATACTATTTAGCCTACAAATCTTGCAAACCTCACAAAGTCCCCAGACCTTAGATCTTGTTAGAATTTGTTTACCTTAACCTACATTAAGGGAGAGTGATGTTGTCATTATATAACCAGAACTCAACAAAAAAGACCTAATGAACTATAATGGAGCCAAATATGTATCATATAAGGGGTTCCTAAATCTGCAAGGATATATAGAAAATTTGCACTTTGGGATGGATATATAAGATATTATGGCACTTCATAGGGATACACAATTTTCCAAAAACCTTATAGCAAAAACTATAATATGCTAGTTATAGTAGGTTTCACATCATTAACATTGTCTTCCTCCTGGGATTGACTAGGGCCAATCCTGTTTAGCTTGTGTTATAGTTATCCTAATTGAGATTGACTAGGGCCAATCCTGTTTAAGCACAATGTCACTAAGATCACCAGACAATCCACAAAAGACTGTCAGATGGCATACTTCATAATTGAATTACACTGTAATTTGATATACAAGAAGAGTACCTGAAGTTGTTGATGGACCTGTTCAAACTTTGACTCCTGAATCCAAACAATTATGGAACTTTTTTAAATTTTCATATACACATATAAGAAGAAAGAACCTGCACAAAGCATTGAGGACAAACACATAGAAACCTACCTGTTCGTGAAGTGCCTTTCTTAAATAGGTGATCAGAGTTGCTCTCAAGGATTCAATAACTTTTAGTTGTTCTATGCATTCTCTTAATACACCATGCTGTACCTGCATCTTCCTGACTACTCCAGATCCATTGGAATTCCCTGTCCATCCATAGGATGTCATAAAAGACAATATGAGAAAAAGAAATTTATATTAAACTACATATCATGCAAAGAGATATCAAGAGAATAAGCAATTGTTGATCTCAAGACACATTTAGTCAGCATAATTAACAACCAATCTCTTTTACAATCCAGAAATAAATAAATGGCATTTGAAAGAAATTATTCTAACTTTGGTGATAAAATCAGGGAAAAAGCATATTACACTGAATTTTAATATACAATAAGGAAAATACTATAAAAAGATAAATAATTGTAGTAGGAAATAAATAAAATTAGAGAAGATAAATCACAGTTTATCACTCTCCAAATTTTTTCCTGACAAATGAGGCATCAGCAGAATACAACTCATAAGAAGAATTACATGGAAGAAAGGAATTCCAAAATTGGTTGACAACACATCCTCTCTTCATCCACTGTAGCTGATATTTTTTGTTTAACCACACAGATTCATATTATGTTAATACATTCTATAATATATCAGTTGTTTCATGGCCTTCCATTTTAAACTGAGACCAGCTCAAATTAATGACTAATTTGGTATCTTTACAAATTCTAGGTTCAAAATTTTAGAAACTAAAAAAAAAAGAGTTGGTATCCAATAGGTTAAATCCTTGAAAATTTTGAATGGAACTGTCAAGCCCACAAGAGTCTCTACCAGTTTAGGAGATGAAGATGGCACTTCCAAGCCCACTAGAGAAACCTGTCAGTTTAGGAGATGAAGATGGCATTGTCAACAAAAGAACCAAAGAACAAGAAAGTACCGGTAATCCAAACCAAACTGAGAAACAAGTTCTTGATAATCCAGGACTGCATAAATCATCAAATTTTCTTCGTATATACTGTTAACTCCAACTGTATTCAAAATGAAGCCTCTTCTAAGATGGCCATTTGAATCAATGATTTCACGGTAATGATCTGTCTTATTCCATTGAATTTTATAAATTTGCTACATAGATGAATCATTTGGTCATTCTAGCACTCTGCATACAAGCAGATAATGTCACTGTAATAGCATTAATATCAAACATGACTATGGTTCATGGCCACTTATGAGGCATGGCCATGCAGAATAGTTCATGACGATTGGGGAATTGCATGTGCACACGTCTTCACATAAACAAAGCTGCATAAGTTCCTAACTGCTAAATTGATTCAAAGGACACCTTGCAAGTGTTCAAAAATTTGATAGGACATGAAACTTTGCTGAAGTTTTATAAGTTAAACTGGATCTTATGGCTTTGATTAGATAAGATCATGTCCAAAAAGATTACTGAAAATCCAAGACAGATTTAAACAGTGGAATCTACTTCGTTAGGGGCCAAATTGTGTTTCAGTAAATCTGACCAATATCCCATTTGCTAAAACAAAATCCAATATTTAAAAGAAGCATATGTCAAAATTGCTAGTTACAGGTGCCCTGCAAGCCAATCACGTGAGTGATGGCACGTGTGATACGCTGCATAATCTCTTTTGGTTAATATTAATAATGATATTATCTCACTTTATATTATCTGATTAATATATTGTGATGTCCTTGAATATATGCAATGAGAATTGGATCATAATGAGATCATGATAATGAGACCAATTCGCCTTTAAACATAAAATCCTAAATATTTCTGGTCATAGGTTATTTGAGAAGGAAATCAAGGTAACCGGATAAACCGGTGTACCATATACTCGTCCATACGATGGAGGCAGTTGGTCTCATAACTGTTTGTGTGGGGACACTAGGGATATAGTATAGGTGCTCATTGGAGGATAAGTTCACTAAATGATTCACTTACGAAATATTTGATGGTTAAGGATACCTCATTGTCAGACAACGATTTCGTAGTCCCAGTTGTGTATCTGGTCCTTAGACTTGAGACACAAAGAATGTCTTGTTTGAGTACTCCATTCTTTGATACCGGACTTATAGATTTGAAACTTTCAGAACTAACACAGCCGGTCATTAGGAATAAGGGATTAAGATATTGGATGAATGATGGATTATAGATACATGGTAACTAAGGACAAATAGGTCTGATGGATTAGATCCCCTTGTACCATCTGAGGACTATGGCGTAGTGGCCTAGTACGTCCATAGTCGATGAGTTGAGTGAATTATTATGAGGATAATAATTCACTGAGTCAAAAAGAGTTTTGATAGGTGTAACTCACGGCCAACTCGGTATTTGACCTAGAGGGTCACACACATATGGTAGACAATACGACAAATAGAGGATTGGATATGAGATATCCAATAAGCCTATGTCTTAATGAATTCATTGGGTGAGACCCAATAAAGCTTAGAGTGGTTATTGGATGAAGATCCAATATCCATTAAGCTAGTGGTTATTGGATGGGGATCCAATACCCATTAAGGTCGATCCATTAGGATTAACAATAGGAGCTCTCTATAAAGAGGAGTTGGGGCTTCATGAGTCATAGGCTAGACCCTATAGCCGTCGGCCTCCTATCGCCTCCTCCCCATCTTTCTCTCAACCATGAGCCCCTCCCTGGTGTGAGTGGACAACAAGAGGGTCGGCCCCTCTCTTGACTACTGTTACGTGGTGGTGCGCGATCACAAGGAGAGAACCCGTTGCGCGAGGAGGTGCGTCATCACTGCGTTCGTTGTGTGGATTACTACTAGAGAGGAGTTCGCGAGAGCTTCTTCGTCCCACGGACCAAGATCTACGATTTAGGGGATATACGATCTCCCCTAGGTGAGAACGTCTCAATCTATTGATGCGGCTTTACGTTTCGAGTTTTATGCTCTCGATTGTCGCACGGCGATCTGATAAGATTTGTTTAGGAACGATTTTTGTTTTTATTTTCCACTGCGCATGTGATGCTCTCTAATGTTTCCCAACAATGTTATCAGAGCCAGGTTCCCCGTGCAATGATCGGTTATTAACTGTCTGTTGAGTGGAATTGGTTTTCTCATAAATTAGTTGTGTTTTTCGTCGATTTCAGATTAGGATAGCATATGTTTTGCATCTGAATCGTTTAGACAACAAAGGACCTTATCATCAAAGAGTTAATGGCAAAACTAGGGAAGGGCATGTTATTGATTATCTGCTGCATCTTTACGTTTTAGAAAAATATCGCTTGCAAACCCCTTACGCGGCATATTTGATGTCAACCGTCTCACTGGTCCAAACTACACAGATTGGCTCCGTAACTTGAGAATTGTTCTCACGACGGAGAAAATTCCATATGTCCTTGACATGGTAATGCCCGAGCCTAATGAAGGGACAAGTGAGGAAGAGATTACTCGCTACGAGAAGTATGTAGATGATTTCATCCTAGTTTAGTGTTACATGTTGGCCTCGATGACTCCCGAGCTGCAAAGGCAACATGAAAAGATGGATGTTAGATCCTTCCTCCTTCATCTTCGTAAATTGTTTGAGGAAGAGGGAAGGACTCAACGATCTGAGATATCCAAGAGTCTCTTCCGCGCAAGGATGATTGAGGGGGTATCGGTTCATAACCATGTCCTTAAAATGATCGAGTGGATTGAGAAGTTCATGGGTTTAGGAATGGTTCTAGAGGATAACCTATGTGTAGATCTCATGCTTCAGTCTCTCCCAGATTCCTTTTTCCAATTTATAATAAATTTTAATATGAACAAGCTTGAGATGACTCTCTCTGAGCTCCTCAATATGTTAAGGTAGGCTGAGAGCTCCATCAAGAAAGAGAAGTTAGTTCTCTATGTTGATGAGACTAAAAAGAAAAGGCAAAAAAATCCCTTAAGAACGGCAAGGGCAAGGGCAAACCGGCTAAAGCAAAGGTTGCTAAAAATGACCCAGCAAAGGACAAAGGCCAGTGCTTCCACTTTGGGAAATACGGGCATTGGAAGAGGAACTATAAGGAATACCTAACAGAAAAGGCGAAACAAAAGCTTGGAGAAGCTTCAAGTACATTCAAGATTGATCTTCATCTGTCAAAAAGTTATGATAATGCATGGGTGAGACCCAATAGAGCTTAGAGTGGTTCTTGGATAGAGATCTAATATTCATTAAGCTAGTAATTATTGGATGTGGATCCAATACCTATTAAGGTAAATCCATTAGAGTTAGCAACAGAAACTCTCTATAAACAAGAGTTGGGGCTTCATGAGTCATACGCTAGACCCTATAGCCGTCGGCATCCTATCTCCCCCTCCCCATCTTTCTCTCAGTCGTGAGCCCCTCCCTGGTGTGAGAGGACAGCAAGAGGGTCGGCCCCTCACTTGACTGTTGCTACGTGGTGGTACACGATCACGAGGAGAGAACCCGCTGTGCGAGGAGATGCGTCATCGCTGCGTCTACTGTGTGGATTATCGCTAAAGAGGAGTTTGTGAGAGCTCCTTCATCCCACGAACCAAGATCTGCGATTTAGGGGATATACGATCTCCCCTAGGTGAGAACGTCTCAATCTATTGATGCGGCTTTATCGCTCCCGGTTGTCGCCCGGCGATCCGATAAGATCTGTTTTAGGAACGATTTTTGTTTTCATTTTCCGCTACGCATGTGATGCTCTCTAATGTTTCCCAATAAAAACGTCTAGCATGAAGCAAATCAGCAATACAAATACCAATGCCAAAGTGTGTCTCAATAAATCCAAAATTAACAAGTGCTCTGACCAATTTAATCCAAAGGCCACTTTGTTCCATTTGCTAAAACTAAGTTCAATATGAAAGAGGCAGTATATTTCAAAATGTATAGCATGAGTGGGCCTAGCCTAACATCATAATTTGTTTGCACTTCATGGAGGCCCATAGAAGGCAATGAACATGTAAAAAATGCTGAATCTGCCAATCTGAAAATGGGAATCTTGACATGACTTCCTTGACCTACACTTGAAATTTAACTTAATCATCAACTTTTTATATGGGTTCTATCAACCATAGTGTGAAATTTTAACCAAAATTCACTTCAACTGAAGTGCATTAGCTTCAGCCAAAGCGAAAAGGGTTTCATCCTTCTTTGGCTTAGTCCAGCGATGATCAGTACATGTCTCAAACTTTTGATGGTTTTAGCCAAAACTGATTAAAACAGGTTAAGGCAAAAAAATTGTTACAGTGAATTCACTGTCGACAATTTGTAGTCGCAAGAAGCAGGTTTTTTAGGTTTCGTATATACAACCAATTAAGTGACAACTTATCATGACCATGTTCTACATATCCATGCTATTGAGCCTTGAGTTTCCCAAATTTCGAAGTTTTGCTGTCCAAACATCTTAACAGAGTATCAAAAATTGTACCATCATCATCAAACTATTCCTCTTCGTAAATTCAGCATGAAACCAAATAAGCATTTGCAACATCACTAACTAGCTACATGCCCATGCTACACATGTATTAGAATTAAAATCTATATAATTCTATTTTTGACAGAAAAAGGATATAATAGCCAAATTATCTTAATGTCTTAAATGCAGGAATATCATCTCCCGTAAGAGTATACACTTGTATTTAGTTAGGCACTCATAACATTGCAAAATATGGTACACATGGTCCATGCAAAAAACTCAAAGAGATCACTATTATTATTGACAGCAATAGCAACAGTGTTAGTTGTAATAAAACCATAGGAAATTTGCATATTACACTATTTATGATTGATTGGCATCCTTCGAGGACTCAAAATTTCCAAGATAGACACCAAGGTCAAACCACTGCATTAAATGAAATTGATTGCAGTCTCAGGGGTGGTTTCTAGGAATAAGAAAAGATACATGATAAAATAAGAAAATCTTTTCAAATTACTAGCTTTGATTGCATCAACAGCAGGACATTGTATGAAGGTCTAACAGTTACCTCCTAACTCACTCACAAGTTCCTTATCCACTTCATCAACGAGGTTAGTAGCTGCTTGACAATTTCCATATAAAGTGTCTTCGTCATAGGGAAGATCATAAATATGAGTATAGCCTGAAATGAGCTCCTCCAACTGTTCTCCAGATGGATGTTTCTGTGAATGACAAACATGCAGATATTTGTGCATATAATATTAATCAATGGCTAAATCTTATGTATCTTATTATATTGCACAAACACGATCAGCATGTGAAGAATGATTTCAAGTATAATGTTTTAAAATTCTCACCAACTTGTATCTAATGACCTTCTCGTTTATATTTTTATTCCCATTATCGCTTCCCAAAATATTGTCCTTAAGTACTTGTCCATGAGAACCAAAGACTTTGCGTTCTTCCCATATGTCCATCTGAAGATGTTATCATTCAAAAAGGAAAGGTAATTCAATTAAAGAATTAAACATTCAGATACAATTATGAAATTGCAAATGAACAACAAAACAATAATTTTCCCTAGATCAAAAAAAGCAAGCTATGCACGAGTCCTCCAACCAATACAAGGTATGGGGAGAGTCAAGTAGCTTTACCCATGAACGTAGCAACACTTTCCATAGTCTGAAACAGAGTTCTATATACCGATTCACCAGGTTATCAACACGTAGACCATCCTAAACTGGGTGGTCCACTTCTAAAATAGGGCTTGCTGCCCGGTAAGCCCTGTGAACCAGGCTTACTGCCCGGTTTTTTATTTATAATTTTTTATTTTTAAATAATGCAAATAAAACATCTGAAGTCTTTCTCCGCAGTCTGCCATGCCTGTGTTCATCACCTCTCATGCTGCCCGTCAAAGTATTGATCCTTTAATAATTACTTATAAGCAGATACTTTGAGGAAGTATCCAACACATATCAAAGGAATTATCAAACAAATCATATCAGACATGAATGTGACACTTACAGCAAGTATTTTGTAGCATACATGTTGGATGGTAATTAAGTTATCCACTCAACCATACCATCTTAAAATTTTCTTTGACAATATTTTGGTCAATACACACATTACTAAGATTGAAAAAATGAAATAATTAGTTTATTTCATGAAAAATAACCACATTAGTGAATTTATCATTTATGAACAGTTGAACTCCACAGCCAACTGAGTTTGAATGATGAACCAATATACAGAGAAGTGTAAGAAAATGTTGATGAAACCAAACAAAATAAAGATACTTTCCTAAAAGGATCAACATCTTCAAATAACTTCGAATTAAAATCCAAGTCACCTTCTATTACACTCACTAAAGCCAAAATAAATCCAACAAATTTTCATGTTCGTAAATAATGCACATCAAAATCCATGAATATAATTGCCTAGAAAGCTGTACAAAATTAAGTATGGTCTAAAGACATGAAGGATCCATGTCTGCAACTAGCATAAGTTTTAAGAAGAAAAGTATGGTTTATGCATATTTGCAAATATTCACTCAAAATAACCATGAACAAACTTGAATTCAAAAAAATGTGAATAAAAATTGAGAACAAATTATGAACATAATGTCATAATACAACAAGGTCAGTGATAAACTTTTTAAACATGACAAAAATATATATATATCTATATATAACTCAATATTTCTTACCAATCTTACTACAGTGCTTCTTCCAATCTCACCCCCATTATTAAATACATCACTAAGGGCACCAGGGATAACTTTCCAAAACTCATCAATAAACTCCAGACCCTTCCATCTGCTATTTTGCAAAATATCATTTGCTAGATATAGGAAAGATATTCGTTGATCTCTTGGAGCACAATAAAATTGTTGCTGCCATGTTTCCACAACCTGCTTTGCTTTTTTTCTATGGAAGATGCACCAATGTGATAAAGCTACTTAAGTTAAGTATATCAATGAAATAATGAGTGACCACAAAGAGGCTTAATTGAACTTATGTCTGTACAAACGGTCAAAGATTTAGCATATCAAAAATCATAATTTATACCATATATGGAAAAAAAAATAAAAAGAAATGAAAAACTTCATAATCATGAATAGCGTAGAGGATATTCTTGTTGTTATGTGTTAATCATGATTGTTTATATAATTTTTTTACAATTATATGAAGCATCAAATTTAAAGAGAAAAGGACTTCCCATATGGAACAGATCATGGATCTTCACAAGCATTTTTTAACTGAACCTGTTTGTAGTAAGATCAAAAAGACTACAGATAATATGAATGATGCAAGTGCATTTTTATTTGTATGACAAACAATAAATGAAATTCTAGCTGCTTGAAATAGTTCCAAAAAAATGTCACACAAAAGTACAACTTATCTTGACTATACTAGCATGCCTGCCCTCTTGAACAAATTCTCTTGCCTGACTTGTGAAGCGTGAATACCTTAGTGTGAGAAACATCCAGTAGCTTTTGTTGTTTTCTTAGACTTGAAGTACTTGAGTTTAAGTTGAAAAAATTACTTTGACACGTCATGCATGTTCCAACTCATCTAGTTTCTCTGACTAGTTCTTTGAATACAAACTATGGACTATTTTGAGAAGTTTAATAAAACTTTCGGAGTTATCATCAAAGGTGATTACCACTATTTTTTATATATATAAAAGTTATAAAACATGAGTACACAATATAATGGTACCCTAATAGGCAATACTCTGATGACATGGCTTACTTTGCTTTATGAGACATGTTTCATCATCACTAACTAGACTGCATGCTACCTGATATATATATTACTATCTCTAAGACCAACAGCACAAAACCAATTATAGTTCTACAGAGAACTCCTAATATTATCTCTAGGGGCTAGCAGGACAGCAAAGTAATCCAGTATCATGTTATAAGATATAAACATCATTAAATTGGGGACACCTAAAGCCATCACAAACAAGCTTGTCCATGAAAAACAGCCATAACGATTATAAGATATAAACATCATTAAATATCAAACAATACAATTCTTGCCAGTGAGCATATCAATAGAAATGGAAGGATACTCTCTATACTCTGCTGTCCATTGTTCAACTTGGTAAGCTTGTCCGCTAATACCTGCCCATTAAATGACCCATTCATAGTTCCCGATCTATATTTGAAAATTAAATATGTCAGAGAACATATAAAGTTGGCATTGAAACAAAGATCACATTAAAATGAGTAGCCATTACGAGCACAAAGCAACAGAGATGTGATAAATTCAACAAAGAAAAGCAAATATCAACCATATTAGTAAAAGAACCTGTAACTGCTATCAATCATGCATATCTTTCTCAAATCAACTTAACAAGACAGAAGTAAACCGAAATAGACCAGTTTAGATTAGTCTATCAAAACTCAAAAGTACTGTTTTTTGACTTGGATATCTACACCATCTTGGTAAGATATTAATACCAATATATATCAAAAAATTATTTTATCTTAGCTACAAATCATTGTTGCACAAACTTCAGTGTATCTCATTTGATGGATATAACAAAGACACTGAATCATCTGCCAACAGCCACAAAAGATCATTTGTGACACAACATTTGTTATGACCAAGGCAGACACAAAAGTTGACCCAAGTACCAATGCCACCGGCATAGCATTGGCAGAGCTCTTATGAAATTTTCAAAGCTATAAACCACCACTAGAATCATTTATCCAGGAAGCCTACTCCAATAAGCCAGATGGAGCTAAGAACATAGTCAAAACTTAACCGGAACCTTTGACGTAAGTAATTAGACCTTTATTACAAACCATTTAAGCCAGAAAGAAACTACTGACTTCATGATTTCTTTCTCTAATTCAGTTCCTCTTACCACTTGGATACCAGTTAAAATTTGGAAGTCAAATGATGTGAGACTGCAGAGCATGCCAAGAACCTTTAGAAAGAAGAAATAAAATTAATGCAGAGTTGTTAAGTTGCAACTCAGGGAAACATATACACACATAACATTAATTAACAACAGCCATAATAGTAAAAAAATATTTGACTCTGACGAGTATCACGATAACTCTAACATATGGTACAATAGTAAGATACCAAGTGCCAATATTTATAGATTACCATCAAGTAAGACACCAGAAACAAGTACAATGTATGCAGCATACATGTCAGTATCTTTTATAAAACGAATGCGTTGCCCGTCTGAAAAGAAATTGGACTATTTTCAAGAACTATGGCTCTTCTTGAGACGAGATGAAAGCCTCGGTTTAGTACAGTATAAGACTCATAAACTTCCCAAGGTAAAGAACAGATGTATAATATTTGATAGATTGACGACTACTTCGATGGTGAGATCAAATTTATTGCCCAGAGACTTCTGAATTACCCTGTCTCAGTACATTTAAGGAAAAAACAATCAACTCATAATGATTGCGCACAGAAGATATTTAAAAGTATATCACATCCAAAGAATTAAGAAGACTCGTCAAATCTGGTAATAGTCATATATATATATATATATATATATATATATATATATATATATATATATATATATATATATATATATATATATATATATATTATTTTTTTTTAAATCCACCTTTACAATATAAATAGTTAGAACAAGAATAAATTTAGCAAATTGCATACAAAGGTACAAACGCATAGATAAGGAAAAAGAAACCTAGGTTGATCAAAAGGAAACAAGAACAAAACCCTCAAGCCACAGAAATCTGCAGGCAATCCAACCAGCCAAATCTAATGCGGGCGAACTAGGCAAGAAGAGCTCGTCGAAGGAGGCGACAGCTTGGTAGATGGGCGCAATCTCTTCGTAAGCGCTTCTTGACGAGATGCTTCGTAAGCGAAGGTAGGGGGGAAGAATTAAAGTGAAAATAACTAAAACCCCTTTCCTTTGCTGGTTCGTTCCCCCTTCAAAAGAAAATAATCTGCCTCCTTGTTTTTGTCAGGGAGTACAAGAATTGCCACTTTGCCGTCAGGAGTTGGCGCTGAGTAGAGGGACAGAGAGCGGAAGCGGGAGAGAGAGAGAGAGAGAGAGAAAGAGAGAGAGAGGCGCGTTCAGACTAATGTTGGATTCTTAAGAACAACTTTCTCTTTATTTATATATATATATATATATATATATATATATATACATACATACAGAGACAGAGGATGATTTTCAGAAAGGATTTTTATTTTAGGGTTTTCTTTAACTTTTTTTATTTTTTCTAAATAGTATCTTTAATTTAAAAAGTACTTCTTAAAAATTAATTATATATTTTTCACTTATTATGATATTTTAACATGTAAGATAATCTTTTGATCATCATAATAAAATATTATAAAATCTACTTGAAAACATGATAGAAGAATCAAATAAAATCAAAATATACTAATTTTAGAGTTGAATTTGTGTCGTTGAGGTGAATTCGGATCTAACCTGAATCTATTTCTAATCAATCTTTAGGAAATTCACTGATATCCTAAATCTTATAAAACTAAGTTAGAAGCAGTCTTAACAACACTAGTTTGATGCCAAAGTTAGTACCTAAAATTGAATGAGCCATATAGGTTTGACCAGACGAACAAACTAAATTTTATTATTTGTGTGTCGAGTGTGCTTATGCGATCCCCTTTTATATTGTATACCTAGGAATCAATTATAATCATTTTTATCGACTTTAGGAAATTCATCTGATGTTCCAAACCTCGCAAAACTAAGTTAAGAGCAATCTAAATGACGCTTCTCGAATGCCTAAGTTAATACTCAAAATCAGATGAGTTGTATAGGTCAAATTAGACAGATGACCTAAATTTTACTATTTATTATATATCGAGTGTACTCGTATGATCTCCTTTTATATTTGATTCATAAGACATTATATAGTTTGTTAACATGAACCAATTATAATCATTTTTATCGATTTTGAACGATTATGTTTGTTTATTAGACTGACTAGAATTGCCTTTGGTGATCGTTAGGTCATTTACTTGTTTTCTTCGCTATATATTTATCAATCATTGGTTCATACACATGATAAGAAAATCATGTCCAACATGATATTATAAATATAACCATGTAGGATGTTTGATGTGTATCTATTATAATAACATAAAAGCATTATATATAAATAAATATATATATATATATATATAATAGTGAAATTCTAACATAAAACTTAAATGGAGACCTGGAACTTGAAAGTAAATAATTTTCATTAATACTATACTAATTTTGGTGACTGTTAAATTGGGGCATCACAAAGTAGATTATTATATAAAAAAGGATTATGGAAGAAATTAAAAGTAGAGGCATAGTTCTAACAGACAGTTTGTATGGTGTGAGAAAGTTCAACAAGTAATTTATTCTAATAGATATTGTTTTTAAGATCAACAAAATTATAAAATTGAGAAGAATTTTAATATATACATATAACAAAATAATAATAATAATAATAATAATAATAATAATATTTATATAACAATATTTATAGTAAGATAAGTATTAAGAAGAGGGAAAAGGATATTCTTTGATTTACTAAAACTAAATAAAGGAAGAGGTTTAGGTAATATTATTATGTAGATCAATGGAATCGATAAATTATTTTTATATTTTTCTTAACAAACATTCAACAAATAACTTACATTAGAGATAGATAATAGTGATCATACATTTCATCCACATTAAAATTTAAGGTACAAATGATTTTTTAAAAATAGTAAGTATTGCAAAATAATAACTTCTTATTCATAAGAGAAAATAGAGAGTTACGAGAGAGATGAAATGATTTGATTGGAAAATACTGAACATACAGACGTACAATTCTAAATCTTTGAATGGAAAATCCAAAGGACTGCCTGATCGATTGGGTTAGTAAATGATTTAAGCTGTTCACGATCATAAAAAAAAACTTGTTCGTAATTAATTAATCATCGAGATTAATCAATCAAGCCGAGTCTAATTCTCTATGTCGGACCCCTAAATGGGGTTGGGTTTGATTCATTTAAGCTCGTTGATTAATGAACTCTTTCTAAGCCACCCATGCGAAATTAAGTCCTGTTTGGATAGATACGTAGACATGCGTTATGTATTAAGCATGCGAACAAAATCACAAATAGTCAATATTTGATGCATTCATAAATAAATACGCATGCAAATTAGTGACATATATAATTATTAATAACTAAATTGTTGCAGAAATTTGTTTATTTATTTATTTTGGTACAAGTCACTAACTAGTTAATGTTTGCTTTTGTTTTTTGTTTTTATCAAAGATAATGTGCATCGACTGATGTAGCTAATTAAAATATTAAATCATTATATGAGGTCTTGGATTAATCTCGTTAAACAATTTGGGTAGGGTCGATCTAGTTGAGTTATGAGCTTAATCAAATCGAGTATAGTCGAGTCCAATCAAAAGCTTGCCCCTCAAAATTTTGATTGTACTGTTTTCATCCATATTATAGCCATCCTATGAACTAATCCATAGGATGCACTCAATCCAAGTGAATAGAAAAACATTTTATAGGGATTATTTCTTTTTATTATTATTATTATTATTCATTCAACAAATGTAATATGACATAATTTGCAAGGATATATTTTCATACGAGTCATAAAAAAATTATTTATGATATTTTATAATGTTATTATAGTGTTTTCATTCACATAAAATACTATAAAGTGAATAGAAAAACACTATAAGGGGGGGGGGGGGTCATTTTTCATATTATTATCATTCATTCCACTCAATATCTTGTCAATAAATATAATAGAATATAATTTATACATGTATTTTATATAAAGTCATAAAAATTCAGTTTTGAAACTCGTTATATTGTTTTCGTTCATATAAAAAACAAATACTGTAAAGAGAACAAAAAAACACACTAAAGGAAATATATCCTAAATTCTTATCATTCATTCCACTTCATACCATATCAACAAATGCAGTATGATATAATTTACACAGATGTATTTCATAGAAGCCATAAAAAATTATTTAGGGTGTTTTGGGACATCCTAATTTTGTTTTCGTTCATATATAGAAAACACGATAAAATAAATAGAAAATACTATAAAATTAACAAAAAATAAAAATTACAATGTTTTTCTATACATTTTTATAGTGTTTTCCGTTTGTGAAAGATAATGATATTTTAAACCACCCTAAATAATTTTTTATGACTTGTATGAAATGCATCAATGCAAATTATGTCATATTGCATTTGTTGACATGGTATGGCATGAAGTGGGATGAATGATAAGAATTTGGGAAATGACCTCTTTATAGTAATTTTTTAATTTTATAATATTTTCTATATATAAACGAAAATATTATAATGATAATTTCAAAGCGTAGTAAAATGACCTTCTATAAATTGTATAAAATATATAAATGTAAATTATATCCTATTACATTTGTTAATATGGCATGGAGTGGAATGGATGACAAAAATGTGAGAAATAACTCATTTATAATATTTTTTTATTTGCTTTATAGTGCTTTATGTAAATGAACGAAAACATTATAACAATGTTCTAAAACATCATAAATATTTTTATTCTAATTATATGAAATGTATCAGTGTAAAAAAATATATATTATATTGTATTTATTGATATGATATGAAGTGAAATGAAGGATAAGAATATGGAAAATAACCCCTTTATAATGTTTTTATGTTCACTTTAAAGTATTTTCTATATATGAACGATTTTTATAATATTTTTCTCCGGACGAATGCACCTATTATTATTTTTTAAATATAGTTTCAGTATTTTTTGAATTAAGGATATTATTTGAAAAAAAACCAAAATAAGGATTTTTTGGGGGAAAAAAATCAAAATGGAAATCTTTTATAGGGAAATCGTACTGTTTTAAATAGTTTGATATATTTATAATAATTGATTTTTGAAGAGAAATATTGAATTACGCAGCCAACGGTGGGGCCCTCAGCTCTTTCTTTTTTTTTCTTTACAGCAAAATTTCAACTTTACTTCCCCTAAACCCTACCCGCCTCTCGTAATTGGCATAGTGGGCCCCATATGAAACGAAGTTCAATGAATACAGGAGTAGTTGTGGCAAGTGGGGATCGACGGGTACTAGAAAAATATTATTTTACTATAATATTTTTTTATGATTCCCACCTCCCTTGTCGGGGGTGTAAAAGCGGACCGAAGGTTTGAGTGCGCCGACGGTGGCGGCGGCGAGATCTAACGATTGGGCGGCGGCGTCTGCGGCGGGCGGCGATGGCGGGGAGGAAGCCCGAGGCCTAGGAAGGATCCCTCGTCTGCCTTCTTTTCGTTCTGTTCGTTCCGCGGCTGTTCTCAGCAGATCTGGCTTGTTCCGCAGAAAGGTGAAGGGGCCGGCGAAAGATGATGCATATTGCCCCGCCTTCTCGGGGCTCCGGTACGATCACCTCCGGAGTGTTGGATGATGCGGAGGCACCGAGGGTTTACCAGGCTTGGAAGGGCAGCAACGTAAGTCGGCCGTCTCTCACTATGTTTTTGTACCAGTCTGCGGATGTGTAGTTCGATCCCTCGTATTCTGCTAATCCCAAAATTATGGTTTTATTGTAAGATTATTCCGATATCGATAGGAAAAGGGAGGAAAATTTATTGGAAGATTATTCCGATATTGGTTTATGAGGACATTGTAAGCTAGACGCAGGAATTCCTCATCTTCGAATAGTCATGGAGCCAAGTACCATGTCAAGTTATGAACTTCCGGTTTTTTTATTCATTATTAAACAGTTCATGTGTTGGCATTTTGTATCATCATTAATATAGTCATCTGCCAACTAAATGCAGCTTAAGTTCAGTTTCAATTCTTTGATTTACCACCAATTTCCTTATCAGTGTCTCATTAATGTGCTCCGAACAAGAGAGTTTAAAAGTTTGTATTGAGACACAGGTAAATCGTGCGCCTGGACATCTTTTCTTCGTGTTTGAGTTGTCCCTGATTCTGTTTAATTTCTCAGTAAATGAGAGAGAATGTTTGTTATGGAATAATTTGATTGTCCATTGTTTGGCATCAAAAGAAAATTATTGACAAGAATATGGATGCTTAGTTAATTTAAAATATATCTAGGTGGCCTAAAATTTTGTTTTGAAGCAAATGCTATGTTGATTACAACAACTAACCAGTATCCTGATGGCTTTTCTGCATCTTTCTTCCTAATTATTCTTTTCAACCAAATTACAAAAAGAGACAAATTTTCTTTTTTTTTTTTCCCGTTCACTGTTTTTTTTTTTTCTCCTTAAAATTTTCATCTCTCTTAGCAGACAACTGGAGCCTGAGGATTGTAAATAAGAAATATTCAATTTTCATGCACATTTAGCTAATTAGTATCATTAGCACATGTAGAATAGTTTCTTTGATAAGACAAGGCCACTGACACAGCATAAAAATTCTCAGTGAGAGATTTATGGATCTATGAACTGCATGCTTAATTTTCCAACTTCTGTATGCATATAAGAAAGTAGTTGGCTGCTGAATTGAAACTCGGTAGTGATTTGTTGCTGTTTCAGCAGGATGGTTTGGGGTAAGAAGATCTTCAAGATTACTTATCCAAGATTATTTTTTACAAATAGGCAGTATGTATTATGGCTAATTGACTACAGAAATTTATACCATTTCAAACCTTGTGGAGGATAGTCGAAAATTGGAAAAGTGCTCTTGCTTTGTAGTTTGTACAAGGCTCAGTGGCAGGAGGAGATCCATGTAGACGACCCCAAATAATTGAGACAGCTTGTTTACAAGAAATTATTTCAAGAAATCCAGTAACTGTCTGATGATCCTGTGAAGTTCATGTAGAAGCAACTAAACTTTTGATCAATATTGTTCAAGTAATTTGTTTGTTACGTATTAAATCTGAGAATTCTTTTTCCAATCATATGTCTCGTAGGTACTGAGTCTTTCTGAATTTGAATTGCTTTGTTATGTATTAACTCTCAGAATTCTTTTTCTAGGCATATGTCTCATAGGTAGTGAGTCTTTCTGAATTTGATTTGTTTTTGTGAATATAGTAATAGTAGTATGTTAGTATGTTTAGTGTTCATCTTTTTCTTTGATTTCTTGATCGTCATGGAGAAGAATTTTGCTACCACTTTTTGTTGATTGTCATTTAAATATAATAAATTGGCTTAGAATTTTTGTATGTTAAATTATATAATAGAAGAGAAACATCATAGCTTTTCGTATGTTTCTCCTTTGGTCCCCTTGTCTTCTTTTTTCACCCTTGTATTCCTCTTCAGAAATAATATTCCTGCTGCCTTAGCTTGCTTTTTGGCGACCTTGCTTTTACTTAACTGCTCTTTTGCCCTCAACAAAACATCCATTTTTCTTAGATTACCTTCAAATATTTCCCTAGTTGGCACTCTTGCCTCTAACTACAACTTTCTTGAATTAATGATTTTTACCAAAATCTATTCATTGGGCGCAACAATTATTTTTATTCTTTTTTATATCTTGTGGCCTTATAAGCTCTTGTATTTCTATCATCAACTAGCTTTACATTTTAAACCTCAGCTTCAGAATCTAAGTTTTGAGTCCACTATTTAGTTATAATTATCAAGTCTTTGTGCTATTCATTTTTTTTTCTTTGTTTATCTTACTAAAGCTGTGCAGGAAATATGATGCATGATTTTCTTTTGATTTAATCTGTTTTTTTTTCATATTTTTTGCAGATATTTTTTCTTCAAGGGAGGTTTATATTTGGACCTGATGCATCATCCTTGTTTCTCACCATTTTTCTCATTGTGGCACCGGTCTCCATCTTTTGTGTATTTGTTGCTAGAAAACTAATGGATGACTTTTCTCATAATTTGGGAATATCAATAATGATAGTAGCTGTTGTTTTCACATTATATGTAAGTATCACATCCTCATTCCTCTTGTTTTTTCCTTTATGTAACTAGATGCTTGATTTGGCTTTTGAAATATGAAGAATACTATATTGATGTCGAGTCCAAGGAAGGAAATTGAAACATATGCATCTATTTGGCAAATTTATTGCTGTCATATGATTCTTAAAGTTGTTGTATATGTTTAAGACAATGGTGCTCTTAGTTTTTCCTGAAAAACTAGTTTATGCTGTCAAAATCCTGTGCAGCATGATCTGGATCAGGTTGGTGCTTGATGAGCTTGATCTCCCACTCCCTTTGGGTTGGGGTTGTATATGAATTAATGATGGTATTCATACTTCAGTTTCTGTTTAGGCATGTTATATAAACTTCTTTATTTTTTTCCCTAATTTTTCTTTACAGTTTTTTGCCCTAATAAATATCATGTTCTATTGCATTTTTTAGCATTAAACTATCTCCTTGGTTTAAAAATAATGAATCTGCAGCTGCAAAATAGTTTCTTAATGATTGTGCATCTTTTTCTAGATTAATTTTCTTTCTCTTGGGTTATTTCTGCTTTATATGACAATTGAATTGCATTTTTTTTTCTGAAAATGAGCAATTTTGTTATAGGTCATACTGTCATAGGTATTTTTACTTTTTTGATCAATGGTGGGTACGACACATAGTTTAATGATGTGATACAGAAACAATGATTTTTTATTTAATCATGAATTCCTAAATGTCATGATATGAATTGGTTCTATTTTTTAAACCAATTACTTTGGTATCGCTTGTCCTATTGACCTGTCTATAAGTACATTGGTCGTTTGGAAGTAAAGTTGGAAGTTACAAATCATCAAATGATGATATGTTGATTCTTTTGACAACTCTCCATGGTATTCAACTTGCAATGTGCTTGGTGTTGATCGCAAGTGGTGTTTTGATGTGGATTATATATATATATATATATATATATATGTATAATCCTTACATTGCAATGTCTATTTTTCTGTTGCAGTTTTATTATTTTTAAGATTCCAAAGATCTTATGCATCCTTCAACTGATTGGATTGGTGATGCAAGGACCACCAAACATTCTTTGCACATTGTAGTTCAAAACATTCATTGCAATTTGAATTATATATGTCAATGGGGAGCAATAGTTTATCACTACTGAGCAAGGGGGGGGATTAGTCATTGTTTGGTATGGAATTTGCCAAATAACCCAGAATCATATATGGACTTAATGATTCTGCACAGCCTGCATGTGCATTTAATGAGCGGTGCACATTTTGGTTAGTCTACAGATTGAGAGCGACCGATAGTGTGATGCTCATAAACTAATGTGTACCCTGCATGATTGTTACATTCTTTTTCCTGTTATCTTATGTCTGCTCTGAATGAGATAGATAACAAAAATTAACAAAGATGGAGTATTGACTAACCCCATGAGACAGCTAGCGACGGTGCGATGCACATAAACTAATGTGTACCCTGCATGATTGTTATATTCTTTTTCCTGTTATCTTATGTCCTCTCTGAATGAGATAGATAACAAAAATTAACAAAGATGGAGTATTGACTAACCCCATGAGACTCTTAATTGATTTTACACATGAGCTAAATTAGGTTTTTGATTTGGTATGCATGACTTAGAGATTTGAGACTGCAATTTTGACCTTAAAGCTGGTTGACTTCTAGTGAGATTCTTTGTGTGCTAATTTGGAGGACAGTTTACTGACATAATTAAATTTCAGGGCATCTATAAGCTTTTGATAGATAAAAGTCAGTATTGATTAAACCCGCAAAACTTTGAATCGATTCCCCAATTAGGTTTTTCATTTCACAGACATGATCTAGAGATTCTTGAATGCAACCTTGACCTTGAAGTTTGTTAACTACAATCATGAATTCTTATAAAATTCATCATGTGGTAGTTTGGAGGATGGTTTTCCTGCATAATTAAGATTTGAAAGGCTTTTACCATATGCCGTGTTTGTTTTTGCAAGATGGCTTCAAGGTAAGTATCTTCTGGTTTAGATTGTCATGCTTGGTCATAACAAAGCCTTAGCATCGTACTGAAATTTCCTGATTGCATATTCTTGATTTAATCGAATTAATTTTGTTCCTGTGTATTTTACTAAATGAAACTATGACTCTTGATTTCAGGATTTGTCTCTTCTACTAGTTACCTCTGGTAGAGATCCGGGTATCATTCCCCGAAATACACATCCACCAGAACCTGAAACTAATGGTGGAGACAGTGAAGTTGGAGGTGTCCAAACTCCACAATTGCGGTTACCCCGAACCAAGGATGTCATTGTGAATGGGATCACTGTGAAGATCAAATACTGTGACACCTGCATGCTTTATCGACCTCCTCGCTGCTCTCATTGCTCAATCTGCAATAATTGTGTGGAACGGTTTGACCATCACTGCCCATGGGTGGGGCAATGCATAGGGATTGTATGTTTCATATCTTGGATATAGCTGCTTGAAACATTATATTCTCTATTGAGTCACTTGAAATGCAACTAGAAAATGAATTATGTTTTAGGTAAAAGGAACCTTCTTAAATAGTTGATATTCCAATTTCCAAGCATGCGAGTGCTAAACCGGCGGGATAGCTTCTTCTGATCTATGCATATACACCCGGTGATGGGCATCATCTCTTCTGGAGCGATATAATACTTCGGCGGGTGCTATTGCCGCCCTTTCCCGCATTGATAGCCTCAGTTGTGTCTGAGGATCAATTTGCTGTTCGAGGACCTGTTGACTTGTGTTTGATGACCTTTCTTCAGTAGAGATGATCATTTCTATATTCTGGGTCATAATTGATGACCTTTTTCATTTCTATTTTACCTAGTCTTAGTTTTGTTAATGTTCATCTTTATCTTTTTGATGCAGCAGAACTATCAATTCTTCTAGTTTTATTAATTGTTCATCTTTGCCTTTTTGGTGCAGCGGAATTATCGATTCTTCTATATGTTTGTCTTCTCGACAACCTTACTCTGCCTCTACGTCTTTGGGTTTTGCTGGGTGTATATAATAAGTATCAGAGATGCTGAACAAACATCCATTTGGAGAGCAATGGTCAAGACTCCAGCTTCCATAGTTTTAATAATTTATACTTTCCTATCAGTATGGTTTGTTGGTGGCTTGTCCGTCTTCCATTTATATCTCATGAGCACCAACCAGGTAAATTAAGTATCTTGCTTGATGGAAAATTTAATAATCGATGATATTATTCTATGGTAATGTTTAATAATCTATTCTCTTTTCTGGTAGACAACATACGAGAACTTCAGGTACCGTTATGATCGGCGAGCTAACCCATACAACAAAGGAGTGGTGGAGAATTTCAAAGAGATTTTTTTCACAAGCATCCCTCCTTCAAAGAACAACTTTAGGGGAAGGGTGCCGCAAGAACAAGGCTTACAGCCACAGCCAGCAGGACAAGGTTTTCTGAGCCCAAACATGGGCAAAGCTTTGGGTGACATCGAAATGGGTAGGAAGCCCATATCATGGGATGAAGCTAGGGCACTAGCACATGTAGGCGACTTGGAAGAAGGTATAAATGATACCAAGATGTTGGATGCCATGAATGGTGGACTCAGTGTTCTGTCCCCAGATTTAAGCAAGGAGGCTTTGCCTCCAGAGGCTGTCGTCGGGAGAACTCCATTGCACACAATGCATTCGAGTTATACCGGGATGTTAGATGACATGAATGACAGACTGCACGTTGTATCCTCAGATTTAAGGAAGGAGGCTTTGTCTCCAGAGGCTGTGGTCGGGAGAACTCCATTGCACCCAATGCATTCGAGTTATACCAAGACGCTAGATGACATGAATGACGGACTGGATGTTGTATCCCCAGAGTTAAGGAAGGAGGCTGTGGTCAGGAGAACTCCATTTCACCCATCGTATTCGGGTTATACCAAAATGTTAGATGACATGCATGGTGTGCTTCATGATACGTCCCCAGATTTAAGCAAGGAAGCTTTGCCTCCAGAGGCTGTTTTAGAGAGAACTGCATTGCACCCAAGACATTTGAGTTGGGTGCGCAGAAGCGGAAGCTGGGAGATGACACCTGAGGTTCTGGCTTTGGCTGCTGGATTGGGGGAGTCGAAAAGGAAGGAAAATGGCAGTGGCACTTCTGCTGGAAATAAATAGACTCCAATGGTTGAAGCAAGGGATATTATGCATGTGGAGCACATTACAATGCTTCTCGTGGTGTTCATGTTTCAAGGAGGGAATGAATCATTGTATCTCTAGAAGATTGCAATTAACTGATATGGTTCTGTGATTTTCTTTGCTCTTTACCCCGGTTGGTTGTCGCAGTTGTGCTCTATATTGTCTTGTGATTTGATGTTGGGAGGACTTGACTTTAGTATCATTAATGTATGTAACTATTTCTTTTCCAACTCTGTGCAGTATATGATTCTCAATGGCAACATAACAATTCTTTGCTGAAGTCGCCGAGATGGTTCTCTTTTTTTTCTCCATCTTTATCTTTATTAACTTCAAACAGATTATAGCACATGAAGTAGTGTTTAGCAAGTGGCAGTCAATTACCACAGTCATTTGCCATAGATTAAAGCATCTGTTCTTGATCAGTATGCTTTTATTTGCAACCAGGAAGACCTTCTCCAGAAAAGCTTTGAACACTCGTATATTTAGGAATATTAGAAAGCAAGTTCAGTAGATGTACATCTTATCATTTCAATTGCCTGTAGATCGATCATTTGTTCCTTTTGTTTTTTCAATCAAAGCAGTAAGGATTTATGCAGTTCTTGAAGTCGCCTTCAAATGTACAAATCAAAGCAAGTTCTGTGAATGTACAGTTTATGATGGGCAGCGTCCGCCATTGACACTCTCTGACTGCACATTATTGGACAACATCTAATTATTGAACATAATCCAGAGTAAATATTTTTGTTAAACAAAACTTTCAAACCTTAATTTCATATTATTATTATTTTTTGCATACAGTAAACTTCCCAACAAACCTTAATAGTAAAGACCAAAAGACTCAATTAAATTCATAATTCACACATTCAATTTATTTTTCATAGAAAATTAAGAAATAGTTTTGAAGTCTGATTATTGTTCCTCAATTGTTCATCGCTGTCGCTATGAGCTCTATCGTCTACCAATTTCTTTTGTATTATGATATCTCACTCTCCTATAATAGTTCTCAATTTCGGATATAGTCATATTATGGGTCACCATCAAATTTCATGCATGCAAATAAGTTGGCAATCTTTATACTCGCAAGATATTAATTAATGCAGGATCACAAGAGTTGTGAGCATCACACTGCAACGATGAAGGCCACAGCCATCAGTCAGAGATGAGAGCGCGTCTTGGTGTAAGGCATAGGCATGCAGACAAACCATGGCCTGTTTGCTATCCGAAGTATCAAGTCCAATTGGATTAAAAACAAATGTAAAGAGAAAAAGAAAAAGAGTGTTAATGAGAAAGGATCATGAACGAACTTATACAACTACCTTAGATCAACTAGGTGAAAGGATATTGATCAAGAAGAACTATATTATATGTTATAAATGTTTTCCTTACTACATATACTCTACATGCATCATATATTGTAAGAACAGGAGGGGAATAGAAAATTAACTATCTGATTCGAATAATGTACTGCCAAATATTAACTTAAGCCCATACTTTATTGAACATGTGACAAATTAAGAATGCTGATGTGATAAGACAAAGAATTTGGTGAGGATATTTAGAGTTTTACTCTTGTCGATTTATAATGATGCATGATTCCTTTTGCAAGGAGGAGGGAGGTTCATATTGAAACTAGCTCAAATGATGAGATGTCAACCATAACTTTTGTCTTGTCTCATCACTTGGTGAGCATTTATTACTGGAAAACTAATCTAAATTACCCCAACTACAAAGGTATTCTAATTATTACTCAACAACAAGTGTCCATGTGGGTTCCATATTTTAACTCCACAGCAAGCATACTTGCTGTCTCAGGCTGCTGTGATACATCACATAATTCTATGATCCAGAATTTGCACTGTGGTTACATGTAGCAATGGCATTTGTACTGTTGATGCCCTCTAATTAAAGATGACCAATACTTATCTAAAGCCATCAGAACATCTCTCTCTCTCTCTCTCTCTCTCTCTCCCCAACTATAAAGTCATCTTCATATCAGAAAATCTCATCCTCAAGGACTTGAAAGGAAAGTTAGACCTTGAAGGCCTCAAATCTTATTCTAGGTTTCGACAAGACGAGGTGAGAGGAGGTTGCCTTTACCCTTATGGCTGCTGCTTCGCCTCCATCCAACATCCACTTCTGTTATCAGCTACACCTTCATGACCTGATGATGTTCTAGGGGTCAGTGAGCCCGTGGTGGTATCATCTTTGATATATGAAGGATCAAAAGTTGTTGATGAAGCTGCAGGGAACACTATGACAGGATGGCCCCTTCTCCGAACCTCCGACGACGACACTGCGATGGCTATGGGGGCTTCTTTGATCGAACTGGAGTTGAGGTCTTTGAAATATCGGGCCTGATGGCCGAAAAGGCCGCTCAAAGTGGTGGCAACAATGAGCAGGAGGAGGAGGAGGAGGAGGAGAAGCAAGAAGCAGAAAGGGCTACATCTGAAGAAGCCGGCCGGAGCTACCAAGGGTGGCTCCGACTTGGCACTGGTAGCGATCCGACGGCAGGCACTAGCCGTGGGCGTCGCGATCTATTAGAGATGAACTTGTTCTCCGGTGGACCGTCAGCCGAACGTCCCATAGAGTGGTCTCCGCTGCAACTTCCTGGCTTCACCGCAATGGCACCGTCGCATCCGGCAGCGGCGACGGCAGGATACGGCCGTACGTGGAGGCTTCGAAGTCCGAGTCCAAGCGCAAGTAGTTTGAGCATGGCTCCACCGCCAATTCCATCAAGTAGCTTGAGACTGTCGTCCGTGGCGACCGGTAGCGAGGTTAGGGTGGTTAGCCCACCACGGAGGCCGCAGGCGGGGATGTGGCTGGTGCTCAGAGCTGCACAGAACCAGTGAGTTGAGGGTTTCTGAGTGCATGATAGAACTTCTCCTTACCACTTCGTCTGAATCCCATCTTTCAGTCTCTCTCTTTGTCGATTCAGTTTTGAAATCTTTGTTTATAATGGTTGCATGCTTTTTGTTATCTAAATGCAGAGGAAAGCAACCCTTTCTACGTCAAATATCTAAGAGCTATCTAAGGATGAAGTATCCACACTTGCCTTTGTATTCATTTTTCACCTTCTGGTTCGTGAATTTGATGGCATGGAATTAATAGGAGTTCTTGTCGTAGGGATGGGAGGATGACGGCGAGAGCACTGATGAAATACTTAGCCAATAAGCTTGGCTTGGAGGATGGACATGAGGTACTCTCCACATGCTCTACATGTTTCAGCTTATCAATATAAAGTGATTGTTAGTTGCTTTTGGGCATTCTGTGTTCATCTTTTGGACATGCAATGCAATGCATACCTGCATTGGATATCATAGAAGAACTAACTGCAAGCTATCAGATATATCAATCCCTGTAACAGTGTCTAATCTCAGAAAACAATCCTCCTCCACACAGTGTCACTTGAGATGGACAAGTATGGTGTCTTCAAACCTCATATTGGGATGTACAGTATAGCTCTCTGGTTGCTTTTAGGCACAGTGCGAGGAGTCCAATGATTACATGTTTTCTTGGTAGTGAGTGTCTACACACTTAATTTGTTTGCCTGACAAAATATATATACATTTATACCTTGATTCTTCTCCTTGTTGTTGCTAAAATCTATTTAGGGAAATGCTTGAGTGATCCTGACTCCAGTATAAGCTTTTTGGCTTGCCAGAGTACCAACTTACATTGTTGACAAGAGGGACCAGTATATTAGCAACACTTTGGTTGGTCCCAATTGTACATTAATGATTGGAAGAATATAGCAATGATGTCCTGTACTGTTAAAGATTGTTTTCCACCTTGGTGCCAATATATTAATGTTGTAGTTCTTCATGCATTAGCCCATCAATATGAGAGAGTCAAGACACTAGTGTAGAATTTGCAACTCTCTCTCTCTCTCTCTCTATCTATCTATCTATCTATCTATCTATCTACAGAAAACATACAGCTATGAAGTCCTTTTCCTTTTCTTTTTCTCCATTCTTTTTCATTTTTGGGGTTAAATTGTCATACTCCTTTACCTACTAAATTCTTCATCTTAGGAAATATAAAATACATTCGATCACATCCATCAGTTAGAGATGTGATAATTCCCAATTCTTGTAGGAATCTGTTTCATGCAAAAGGAGATGCGAGCTTTTGATAATCATAATGTTCATTTCTTAGTTTCTGCAATTACATGAGGTTAGTTTGGAATATCATGACATGAGCACCATTCCTTTAGCCTAAGAAATATGCTTGCCAGGTGATGTGCCCCTATAATTTCGAGGTCAACTCTACATTAAAAATTGGACATGCTTCTTGACATCTCTTGTTGCAGTTTAATTTTGTATAAATCAAATAAATACCTTGTTTGCCTACACAATTGAGTAGGTGAGGTACAGAGAGCTATAGTCAACATCAATAACATTTTGCCTCACAATCATGTCATGTTATGTTTAATTCATGTCCGAGGTCAACACAAGGAATACAATGCTACTTATCTCAAGATGTCATGCCCCTTTCTTGCTGCCCATGGATTAATCAGCTGAGAACAAGTAGGTTATGAATGATTAGGGATTGTTTACCGATTGAAGCATAGTGACTTCATGTGGTTATCCGTTGACTAAACATTTTGTTGTTAGATTTTAACATAATTCCCAAATGTAAGAATCACTCTCTCTTTCTCATAACCATAGCTATGAAAGGTTTAATCAAGGTTTACAGTCTCATATATATATATATATATATATATATATATATATATATATATATATATATATATATATATATATATATATATATTGATATCGATATTGTATGATTAGTATTTGTATCGTACCGTTCCATACTAGTGTATCGAATGTTGGTACGATGGTATAGACTGAATCTTAAGAAAATTAGAAACAAATAATTACAGAACGTATACTGTCTTGTTTTAAGCAGTATCGACTCGTACAAGATGATACCAATCTTGTACTGCTCGCTGCATGTTCTGTATCGATAACTTATTAGATCATTGCTATGATTGCCATGGTCATGATCACGTAGGGGAGCATTGCCACGGTCATGCTCGCGTAGGGCTTAGCATGGCTAAGAATTAGGCACTGCAAACCCCCTGGAACGACCGGACGCAGGATCCATCAAGTGGTGCACTTTGTTGGAATGTCAATGGCCCTATCATCCCCCATCCACAATGCGAGAGCCAATGGAGAAAGGCCATCCATTCTTGCACACTGGCGGAAGATTCTTCTGTCAGATCTCAGGTAGGTGAAAGGGAAGGAGCAGCAGCAACACTGGGAAAAGATAAAAGCATGGTACTCCTTAGCCATGATCTGTGAGGCCATGAAACCCAGAGGGCCACCCCAAAAGCTTGGCCAGACTCGAAAAGGACGACTGAAAACGAGGCACCGAGTGCACCCATGCATCATCATCACCATCATGACTCTCGCTTTTGCTTGGGGTTGGGTCGTGGGACAAGTATCGAACAGATGCGGAGTACTGGTGGCGGATGGATTAATGTGGAGTTGGTTTTGCTTCTACGATAAGGAGGGGAGAGGCGATGAGAGGGGGACGTGAGAGAGACATGCATCGACTGGTCCCTTGTGCATGTGTCACGTTAGGTGGGTGGGTAGAGAGAGAGAGAGAGAGAGAGAGAGAGAGAGAGAGAGAGGGAGATGTCATAAGAAATGTTGTTCAAGTATCTTTAAGGAGTGATTTGAGGCTTCAACAAAGTAGAACATAATATTTTTAGAATCTTTTGGCTTATGAAGGTAGTAACTATTGACTACTAAATAATGATTCAGGAAGTGAGATATGTTTATTATAATATCTCAATTAAGGATCTAAATAGAGATGCATGCATTACAGTATTGATCACAAAGCTATTATGCATCTATATTTAAGCTGATGGAAAGAGATGATGATCTCGTAAGAGGCATTATTTTAACCCACGCATAATGAATGCGACATATTTTTGAAATAGGGAATGACTAATGAAATTCTGTTCTGCCATTGAGTCATGCATGTTATATTCTTTATTATGTTTTTTTTTAACCCTTAGACAAGATCGATCTCAAGACCATGATATCAACAATAAGGTCTTTTATCAATTAAACTAATTTATAATAAAAAATTAAAGATCTCGAATCCTTAACATTTGGTAAGTCGACCATTAGATCAATTCTTTCGGTTTAAAAATTTATTGGATTAGTTTCCAAGTCCTCAACCTTTAGTATGTATACCTAATAAGCGACCATGAAACCAATATTTTAGATATAAAAATTTATCAAATAAGATTTTAAACTTATAAGTCTTGATAAAATATGTCTAAATATGCTATCATCAAATCAATATTTTAGGTGTATATGGTTAACTAACTTGAATGCATTAAAAAATAAATTTTTTATTGTTTACAGGAATTATTTTTGAGGTCTATCAGTATGCGTACTCATACCACCAATTCTATCTATTACATCATGTGCTTTGAGAACCCACAAAATCATGTTGTCATTCTTGGTTTTTGATACATCTATGCTGCATCATCAGGTGCAGATTTATTGTAGAGGCCAGCAGGTTCCTCCGTCGATGTCGCTGCAGCAAATTAGGGATCAGATATGGTGTTCCACTGAAGCAATCGCTGACCATCTCCTAACCCTCGATTACAGCAGGAGTGGGTAGGAAGAACCTCTTCCTTACACTCTTGACTTGGAAGATTGTCCACCTGATCGAGTTCAGCATACAATGATGCCACCAGAAAAAATAATGCAAGTCTCAGGCATGCAATGAGATGCTAATGGGCTTGCAGTGTTTGTGTCTTCTATTTCTGACTCACTGATTCCATGTGTCAATGCCTCAAAAGTCATTCAACATATTGTTCTCATTTATAAGATCTTTACATTTTGATGTCATTCTTTCATGTCCTCTATTTCATAAAAGAATAAAAGCTGGCTTTTGGACAGATACATGACTCTGAAGACCATAAATGTCTCAGGAGATTATATTTCCTCCCCCTTTAGTGTCAGATTAGTATGAAATATAAAATAAATTTAAAATTAATATATTATACCATTACGATCGACAATGTCGATTGCAAAGATTCTTCAACACATCAGAATAATAGAAAAAAAAATATTTTTGAAAATAATAATTCTAGCTCAATTTATGGACCAATTTGATGATTCCAAGAAAATCCTATTTGATGATACGAGGATAACATCGGAATCAATTTCTCGTTAGGATGGACTAATGCTCGAAAATAAGCTCGATTAGTGAAGCAATTAGCTACATCTTATTTTCTTCTCCATGCGGACGATGATAAATATACTTTATAATTTCTTCATAAATAAAAATTTATATGATCAACAATATATTCATGGGAGGATAGTCTTTAATACATCGATATAGTTTGACTCGACGTAAATAGCTTATGTACATATGGAAATAAGGTTATGTACATTGATCATCGGCGGATATAATGTTGATGAGAATTATCTTATTTATAAGATAAATATAATTACCAAGGATCGATGTCATTGGTAGAGAACCGCTGCATGTGGAGATCGTATAAATTTTATAGCCCTATCATTCAATGAATAATCTTTTTCTGTTCTACTTTATTTTTTTTCTGCCTGTGATGGTTTACTTTTTCACAAAGTCTCACTTATCTCCTTAAGGATTGCTTGCAGCAAAACTAGAAAAAAAAAATTGAGAGAAAATTCTAAAAGCAAAATTTCTGAAGAATGTTACTGATGTAAAGAGTGTCCTTTTTGAATGATACCTTCCTCTATTTTCTAATGTTCCCCATGCTTTAGAAATCCTCTATATCTATTGTGATGGGAATTTAATTTCCAGATTTCGGCTCTCATTCATAGCTCTCTTGCAGCTCTCTGCAGGTGTCAGTGAAACAGCAAAAGGAAGAGTTGACAAACACAGACACACATATATACATATATATGAGAGAGAGAGAGAGAGAGAGAGAGAGAGAAAATCTAGTTAGTGACTGTTTTTTCTACATCACAATTGAGAAGAAGAGGCTACAAACACCTCGATGCACTCGTCAGATGAAACACACACGCACTTGACAAGCTCCTGCATGTCAGCGAACCCTTGCATCATGCCTTTCCTTATCAGTCTCCCTTGGCTTCCTTCTCCTTGGGCTTGTCGCTCTTCTTGGTCTTCACGAAGCAGAAGCAGGAGCAGCACGGGCACTGAAACAAGAACTTCATGGCTTGGGCCTCAACTCTCAGGCGCAGCACTCGCAACCACGGCTCTCCCACCTTATCATCTCTTTAAATCGACTCGCATCGACTCCATTCCCGTCACTCTCAAAAGTCACCTACTCTCCTATTCTTCCAGTTAGTGGGTCATGGCCATAAATAAAAAGTAATCTCCATACGCACCTCAAGAAAAACTAATGGAACACTTTGGAAGCAGCTCGGCTGTCAGATATGACGTTTTGAATCAAGTGGCAATTCTTTTCTCCAGCGCCAACAGCTGCACCAGCAAGCATGCTAGATCGATACTGTTCATCTCAATATCTTTGGCATATATGGCATGGCTTTCTCGGGGAGCCCACGGATAAGAGATCATGTCGACCTGAAAGCTTGTGGAATGGGATGCTTGGAGTGTTTGATTGAGCATCTTTAATTGACTTCGTTGTTTACACTACATATACTGGTAAAACACATGCAGACACACGAGCGCAGGTCACGTAGAATTCAGAAACATATCATCCTCTCAGTTGCCTTCGTTGAAAGATGCTGTCTCACTACCTAAACTTGTTTGGTTGATATCTTTCTTTATGATAAGGTTCCATGGTTGGGAGAGAGGGAGGAGGGAGAAGGCTACCACTGACCGCCGAAGAGGGAGTGGCGTGGGGTGGGTCAGGTCAGGTCATGCGTATTTCCATTTCCTCTTCCCTCAGAATACTCCTCCGAGTATCAGTCAAGGGAGGATAAATCGGCCGGCACAATAATCATGCACATGGGTGGCTTATCATCGGTACGATATGGATATGGTAGCGTCCAAGAATCCCATTCTGCTCTGCTTCGACTTATAATTGCATGTTGTTATGATAGCTAGTCTCGTGCTTGAGCAGAGGATAGCGCTATCTTCTTTGGACGAGCACTGTTTTGGTGACTTCATTTTGAGTAGCTTGCTGGAAATCCTCCATTAGCACCTGTTTCTTATTGCTTCACAGGCCCCCTTTGGATAATTAATGCACGATCTCCTTCATGTAAAAGATCACCAACATTAATTCGACTTAGATCCAAACAAAATCTTCAAAAAATTCTTACTAAAAGCTTCCAAACGATCAAAATCAACATGCAAAACAATAACAAGGGGGTGAAGTTGAGAGATAATTTGGGTTGATCATATCACAATACAATGATTTAAAAAACATTAACAATTAGTAACGGTTGCAATGCATTCGTGTTCCTGTTTATTATTGGTATATATACGATCACCACTAAACAAAATAAATTCATACGACTCCTCAAAGCGAAACAACCTAAAAGGTTCAGGTTAATCTGAATGTACTGAAGGCATTGCTTTCCCTGATTGATTCAGTAAACGGTTGATGCAACAAGGCATCACTTCTCCTGACCATTCAGCACAGCTGATGCACGACATTTTCTGAAGGTGGCAAACTGGATAGCACAACGTCTCCAGGAATACCTGATTATTATGCACGGACAAAGTGATGATTCCAACTTAGTATCTCCTCTAAGCTACTTAATTATCATCCCTAAGAGCAACATGAGTGGGATCCAATGGATCAGGGTCTTGGATGGGGACCAACGGCAGCTTTCCACCGTAGATTTCTGGGAGCTGGTTATCATCAATGTCCTCCAGCAATGTGGCTCTTAGGTTCTTATCCTCAACGAAAACAAACTGTACAAAGGCAATGTCATTTCTACGGAAGGATCAAGAAAGAAGCAAATGCAATCTAAAGCAAGAAAATATCTTGATGTATCGGTAAGAGACTAAATTTCTTGAGCAAATGTGTTGTAAGTCACGATAATTACTATTCCCATGTAGAAATGGAGTGAGAAGGGGCAGGGAAGCTCTGAAGCAATTACCTTCTTCCTGGTGTTTTTGTCAATAAATGGGTATATGATCTTCCAAGCCTTCATGAAAAGATAAGGTACATGGACTAGAAAGACTCTGCCCAGTCTCTCTGGATAATAGTTCTGCAATGTCATCATGATTGAGAGAGTGCCGTCATTGTCTACCAGAGCAATCAATATATGTGCAAACTTGTTGGTTTCCATAGACATGTACAAAAATGAAGAAACCATCACCATAGGTAGATGATGAACCGGGAATAACTTGCTTTAAGGTCGATACAGAAAGCAACCTTCATAAAACATTGTCCCTTGAAGAAAATATAGACCTTTTAGCAGTTTTGTTCATATAATAAGTTTTCTGGACGTGTTGGCATCACTGAGGAATGATGTTTGAGGGCCTCATCTGAACTATCCCAATGTACTAGTGGAAGATGATTATCAAAGTAACCACTACTTGACTAACTTTTCTTTTCTACCTTACCATGTTCAACATTTTGACCGAATCTTCAATGTTCTACATCAGTTGACTCAGCAACAGATGCAAACTCATTTTGAAATTGTCCCAAAGTTGTGTTGCATGGACAATTTTCCAATTCAGAGATGTCTATACAACAATGTCAGTGCTTGATCTATTTTTGGCATTTTGGATGTTAGTTATTATTCATTTCCAGTTAATTGTGCTATCATCAACATCAACCACATTATAGTTAATGCAAAATTAGTTGCATATCACCTTTGGGTCGAACACCATCTTGTAGTTGCTTAGTGTGTTCTCTGCATGCAACCTTGAATGACACCACTAATCATTACTGTCATGCAAAGTAGTAAATGTTCATTTTTTTAATCTCAAGATTTAATCATATTTAAGAAAAATAAATCTAAAGTTTGGATTAAAAGTTGAAAATTCATATTAACATTTCCAGGAAACAGAATAGGTATGTAAAAATAATTCAGATGTACAAAATTTCAAGTTAACAAATCAAAATAAGAATAATTTGGAATTTTGTGGTATCTATGTGAACATTTAAACTGCACAGGTATCATGGATATATAAGTACACATGTAAGAAAAAAAATAAAAGAAAAATAAACTGTTCCTCAATAGGATCCCTTTATTTTCTTAGCTTTGAATAAATATTTTATTAAGTTGATTTAGTTCAGAGTCGAATATAGATTTATTTGATACTTATTTATTTATTAAGAATCCAAATCCCGATGGACTTTGGGTGGAACTCTATAAATAGGGATATATCTATTTTTTTTAGTAATCAATGAAATATTATTCCAATCTTCTGACAATCCCTAGGAGGTCAATTCTCTCAAAATGATCATCCCCTTTTCTTCTATGATAAAATCCCAGAATCTTATCATTTGATATTAGAACAGCGATCCTCGATGTTTCCATTGTAATTTCTCATATCACTTTATCGTCTCAGTCATTATCATCCAAAAAAAAAAAAAAGTTAAAACTGATAGTCATGCCTAAGCGACCACGCCCTATCTCGCTCGAGCGAGAAAGGAGTGCCTCATCCCATCTTCCCTCGTAGTCATCCTTAGTTATGCCTTCGCCGGAGATGGTGCTGCCAGTGTCCCATCCCGTCGCAGCTGCATGATCGCTTCCCAGCCCTCAGCAGTCACTATTTCTCGTTGCTCCTAACCCTCAACGTTCCCACCCCTCAGTCACGCCTCATCTCGTCATTGCTTCTCGACCAGCGATCATCACTGTTGCTGCTTCCCAACCAACGACCATCGTTGCCCGCCTCCTAACCGCGACCCTGCTGCCTCCCCTTGGGTCACAGCCGCAACCGCTCGACCATCCCTCCTCGCGACAACCGAAATAAGGCAACCATGACCGTCGCAGCCATCGTTGTTTCCCCAACTGCTCACGACCCTTTGGCTTTGCCAACATCCTCTTTTGCAGTGCGATAGAAACAGAGCACTCTTGTTGTAGCACTCGTCGGTCCCTCTGTTGTTGCAGCAGCCGATTGCCACCACCGCTGCCTCTCGACCCTTGTCAATGCCGCCTCCCAGCCACGCCCTCAACACTGCCTCGACCGACGCCAGCCTCCCAGCCTTAATAACAGCTTCGGTAGCTACTCCTAGCTACACTAATATAGCCTCAACCCTAGTTGTTCGGCGATCGCTCCCCTTGGATTGCAATAATAGTAGCCACATACGCAACCACCCTTAGTCACTCCCCACGCCGATGCCACTGCCTCTAGCTCCGCGGCTCTCACCCCACATAGCGATAGAAACCAGACAACAACCTTTCCTCCTTGCAACAACCGTAGCAAGCCTTTCGACATCCACTTCCTCGGTAGCTTCACGTCCCAACTACATCCACAATGCTATCTCGGGCCAACGTCACCTAAAGTTACAATAAATAGAATAGTGTTGATGCCCTTGGCCAGACTTCAAAAATAAGAACTAGGGATTACATAATTGCAGTCTTATGCAATGGCTATCAACAACTCAGTGAAAGCCTAAATTGAAGCATTGGAAACTATAATTGAGAACCGGTTGTAAGAAACTCTTAACGATTTTAAAAAGAGTCTATTGGAGATCTTTAGTAAGTTTTAACAAGATAAAAGTTCAAATCTTACATTGAACCGATCTGGAGACACGGAGAAAAGGAACCAAGAACAAGATACAAGCTATTCACACATGAAGGTGGAATTTCCAAGATGGGAAGATGGAGATCCGATCAGTTGGATCTATAGGGCAGAAATTTTTTTCTATTTTTATAGAACTCCAGAAGAATTCAAGGTGGAAATATCTTTAATCCAACTAGATGGAGATACAATCTAATGGCATGATTAGTATGAAACTTACCACGAGGTCCCCTTATGGGAGCAATTCAAAAGAGGACTTCTCATTCGCTTTAGACCATATGAATATGAGAATGTTGATGGACAACTCACAAAAATTCATCATATTTCTATAGTACTAGAATATCATAGTAGATTTGAATGATTGTTAAATCAAACCAGAGATTAGTCCGAACGATAACCGATGGGAACATTTATTAAAGGACTTAATCCAGATATCTGGTATGAAGTCAAAACTTGCCAACCTTGGACTATGGCAGATGTAATTTCGTTTGTATGTTTGTATGAGAACAAAATCAGTATGGAAAATCATCGAAATAGAAGTGATAATAAACAGATGATCAGCAAGCCACCCGTCCCATCTATTCCCAACTGAAACCTTAACACCCGAAGACTAACCTGAGAAGAACTCAAGAAAAGATCAGTGAAGGGTTTATGCTGGCATTATAATGAAAAGTGGAGTAAGGAGCACTAATGTAAACAAGGGCAACTTCTAATGATTGAACCAATTAGGAAGGAACCAGAAGCTAACAACATGGACTCCGATCATGAAGGTATAGATTTTGATGAAGATGTTAGACTTATTATACATACATTACATACATTAGCCAACTATTCTGACCCGCAAACTATGAAAGTTGAAGGAACTTTGGAACATCAGTATGTTACAATTTTGATTGATACTGGTAGTACTAATAATTTTATAGATAGTAAAGTTCCTGACAGATTGGCCTACCACATTGAAGACTGTGACAAATTCGAAGCAAAAATTACTGATGGATGGATTTTAACTTGTGATGGCAAATATTCGAAAATAAACTTGATTATACAGGGCCAAGAGTTGCTTGTGGACTTTTTTTTGCTATCCTTAGAAGATTTTGAAGTGGTGCTTAGAATTGAATGGCTATCAACTCTGGGTGATGTTTTTTGGAATTTTTCTAAATTAATCATGAAGTTTTTTATTAATGGAAAGCAGATGATTCTAAGGGGAAGATGTGGAAGTAAGGTCACAACTGCCACTAGCCATCAGATGGAGAGGGTTCTTTAGAAAACTACAACGATTACTACACTAAAAGGCTGACATATTACTTGCACTATCAAAAAGTGGAGCCCGTACTTACTTGATCAACGGGTTGTGATGCATCGTAGATACATTGTGATTGAAGTATTGAAAGAGAAACTCCCCGAGTTTGATGTTGCTCAGCCTTGAGGACAAGATTGATTTGAAGGGGGAGGAATTGTTAGGATGCCTTTATTTTATGAGCTTTGAATAAATATTTTATTGAGTTGATCTAAGAGTCAGATAAAGATTTATTTGATATTTATTTATTTATTTATTAAGAGTCCAAGTCCTGGTGGACTTTAGATGGAACTCTATAAATAGGGATGTTTTTGTTTCTTTTAGACAATCAATGAAATATTATTTCAGTCTTCTGACAAACCTTAAGAGGTCGATCTCCTCGAAGTGATCATCCTATTTTCTCTCATTTCTTCTATGATAAAACCTTATGGTCTACATTTATATATTTACGTCAAAATTTTTACATACAAATGTTGATTACAATTTGGTTGTTCACGCTTTCACTAAACTCTGGATATCAAATATACCTGAATGTATTGCATACCATACTTTTGACATGTACCTCTACGTATGAACTTAACTAATCCTTTCCCATTATTGATGTCAAGATCCTCCTATCATTTAACAAAGGTTCTATTTGATCGGTGATTTCACTGATACTTCAGAATGGTCTTAGGTTACTCTTTTTTCAAGAAAGTCACTGAATTCTTTCTTATCCTTCCTCAGAAGATATTCGTTCTATTCACTCTTATTCTTCATACTAGGAGAAAGACAAAAGAATGAAATAGGAGAAAGAAGAGATGTCTATCTTTAATATCTAGGGTCCTGGTTACAACAGAGAAGTGGGAATCATACAAAGTATTCTCGGTGATAGCCTTGGGGGCCAGAAAGGAATTTGAAAGATATCGTCTATATAATCATCCATATAATGATCCTAAAGAAACCTTGATGTCCAATTTAAATCTTGATGCTCCTTCCATTAGATACTAATGTATCTAGTTGGCATGAGGAATGACAAATAGTTTGGCAACTCTTACGCTATCTTATGAAGTAAAAAAGAAATATCACTGTGTTCAAGGTTATCAAGTAAATCCTTAATCTGAATAGTTTTCCTAGTTACTTTGGTCAATAATTTGCTTCATAGGACAAACCTGCATAATGTCTAGAGCTGCGATGCATGCCCTAATGTCACAGTTTGATAATCCCCAACCTTTAAGATCACCAATGCAAGTGAACTTCTCCTGACCTGTAGGCATTCTGCAAGCACGTCAAGGTTTAGATAAAAGCACATCTATAGCATCAAAGAACGTCTATGAGTACTTAATCATGCTTCAAACAATTAAAATATTTGTCAATTCATTGTCTTTACATTATGGTTCAGAATTGAGATAGTTAAAATAGAATCACGTGAAATGAAAAATAAACTTTCTTACTAACAGCACATTGTTTATAGTTACCTGGCACATATTCTGTCAAGAACATATATGACAAAACCTGAAATTTCATCCACAATGTTAGTAACAGGGTTTTGTTATGCTTCAACTCATACTTTGTGTCTTTAATAAGTGACAATTATTTGGTGATAAGACAAACAGATAATTGTGCTATTTATTGACTGCTATTCATATCAAGTGACACTTACTACTAAACTCATTCATGTTTCGCTTAGAGTGGTAGTGTTTAGCACCAAAAGCAACTACTATAGGCTGGCCAGTCTTATCAAATCCCTGCATGAACACCTTCTTCAGAGAAAGGTCATTCCTGATCTCTGCCTCTGAAATGAATCCATTAGGAACTGCTGTTCTCCTCCACTTAAGATATTTTAGAAATAAAAAAGAAGCCTTCTCAATGTCCAGGTCACGTGCACGCAAGAACCTTCTGAGCATAAAGTTGTCTACCTCCTGCATTTGGCACTCCCAGTTGCTTTATTAATCACCAGCACCATATGAAAGTAAATAAGTGTTGGGCAAAAGAAAAAGAATGGAATCCAATAACCAAGGGAAAATGTAAAAATAATAAAGCATCATGTATAACATCTAAATAAGCAGCACAACATCCAATAGAATGGTTCTATATCGAAATGAAAAAAATTTACGATTACATAAACTAAGAGCGATGAAAAAAGGATGGTCACATCTTATACAATACTATTATTATAATTATGGCAATGGAGATAGCACAGGCAGAAGGCCTATGCTCTTTACTTATTTTGGACCAGCAAGGTGCTGGTTGTAATAGGCTTTTGAAATAATAGAAGTTATTTTTCTTTTCATAAAAAAATCATGGAAATGGAGAAAGGAGGGTTACAGGGATGATTATAACCGAAGAATAATTAGCATTTGTTCCAATTCCCAAATACATGGATTTCAGATACTTGCACGTGAGATGCCAGGAAGTTTTTGCAGGAAAGGTATACTTCTAGATGCATGATATATGTTAACATATGAAAGGTATATAATCTGTAGTTTGGCCCTTTCGTTGCTAAAATAGTAACTGATTTGGATTTTCCTAGAAGAATAAAGAATTGGATTAACAAATTCACGAGCACATCTATGTTTATTGGTGGTATGCATGCCGAGAAGTAAAGAATCTACTTTTGCGATAGCTTGTGGTAAAAGGGGGACAGCATTTAACTATTGTATGGTATGGTATGGTATACCCTTTAGTATACCCTTTAGTACCATTTAATCAAGAAACCACCTGATGAATACACAAACTGGTTGTCCAAGGGAAAAAATAGACATACAGTTAACTATTGTTTGGAACAGGTTTGTGGAAGCTTATGGTAGGACAGAGCATCGAGTTGGTACTCTCTCTCTCTCTCACTCAGTCTCACATATATTTCCAGTTCATATTTTTTTCAGTTCTAGTGAAATGAAAAGGGGATTGATTCTCCCTTTTGCTAACAATAAAGAGAAAAAAAAGAAAAGTAATTGGTAATGACAGGCGAAGATGCATCTACAATGCCAACAACAAAGGACAAACATTGCCAAGGTTCATGTGCTGAGTCTGGAATGTGAAGTACCATCTAAATGTGCAGTGTCATAATTGTAGCAAGATGTAAACTAAGAGAAGAACTAGTAAGTATAGAACTCTGCAGAGTATCTGTTTGGACCATCTAAATGTGCACTGTCATCAATGTAGAAAGATATAAACTAAGAGCAAAAATGGATGTAATAACTATAGCACTCTGAGGAATGCTCAAAACAAAAAAGAGAGGACACAAAAATACACCCATCCACCCCACTCCCAAAAGGAGTTGATTTGAATGGCGATGTGTGACATCCGTGAACATATTCTCACAGGAATCCAAGGTGAGGGAAGGAAGAGTTTAAATCCACCATGTGAATGTAACACAATGAATTGAAAGAGAAACCACTCACAAAAGCAGGCAAGTAAAAAAAGTATCCAGTAGGCTTACTTGAGTTCAATGAAACATCCAAGAAGTAAAATTAATTTAGAGTGTGGTACGTTTCATGTTATGTTCCTGCATAATTTGGGCCTGCAGAAACTTGAAAACAGTGGAGACACTCATAAATGCAACACGGACTCCTCACTCTTAGTTAAATTGGTTATGCTCTTTCACCACCATCATCCTAATTTCCTGTTATATGAGCTGCTGCTTCATCTACTGGTGATTATGGGCATATAAAAAGCACTGGTCTTTGGAAAGTTGGGAAGACAAGCAGTCACAATTTTTGCTTGATGTACCATAAAGCTACCTCAGCTTACAATTTATGGTCTAAAATGAATAACATTCAATCAATAATGCGGTGTAAACTTACACGTCTAACAAAAACATGGGTAGTCATTCTACTGCACCGTGCACATCAAAATTTGTACCTGCAGGAGACACTCGCAAGAGGGTGTGGACACAATTCAGTAAATTGGAGGCATATAGTGAAGGTGCTAACCAGTGTAGCCGGAGAAACAATTTGTCAGGTCATTTTAATTTCCTGGGATTGAGTCTCATTTGCGAAAAAAAAATTTACAGCCATAACGTGACGGTGAGAGACCCTTCGGCGCCTGACTCTCTCAAGCTATTTCATTCCTACCCTTAGGCACTATCTGAATCTTCTCATTCTGAACCAGTAACAAGATGGACATAAGTTCCATATGCAAGATCTTACAAGTATAAATTAGGTTAGACTCTCTTGGATCCTAGTTTTCGTTTGGTTGCGAGAATTTTCATCTTTCCCGGAATACCACTCCGAATTCTCTGTTACTCTGCTTACTTTTGTTCTTTCTTCCACCTTTTTAGAGTCTCTGCCGCTCAGAATTGAAAGCTCAGCAAGAAAATTAAGAGCTATAAGCGCATCCAGCTATATCCAGGCAAATTAACAGAAACAGAGGAAGATGAACCTTGGCAGCTGGATCTTTTCCCTCGACGAAGATCCTCATCAGAGCCACCTTCTTCTCTTCGGTATCACCGCTTCCGGTACCGTCACCACGGCTTGGCAGGCGACCCTCGCCCTCCGGCTCCATGTTCCTCTCCCGAGATCTCAACAGAGGAGCGATGAGAAGTAAAACCGAAGGCGGGGGTGGGTGGAAGCGTCAATGCGAGGAAAAGCCAAAGGTGGGGCGGGTTGATCGTAGCAGTAGACTACCTGCCGAAGCTCTGGTGCGCCTTGAATGCTCTGCAGACCGACTGCTGCTGCTTAAATGCCCACCTTGTTCAGACGCAGGAGCAGGGCAGCAGAAACGCGAGTACGTGCGAGGACCGCAATCGCAACGGAAAAAGTCCGACGGGAATCGTGGATTTCTTCTGATGTCCAAAAGTCACCGTATTCCAACCGTCCTCGCCGCGTGTGGCCTAACGAGCCCATGGAAACGAGTCGGGAAGACCCAATCAAAGCCCATCGTGTCTTCATTTCGTTGTAAGACTGCTGCGTGTCCTTTAGTGCGCGGTGGTTGCGTCTTCTCCCTACGTGGCATAGTTGTTGCGAGTGCAACGAAGCTTCCAGATATTTGGGGCCTAAACATCAGTCGCTAATAGTACGTCTTTTCACTGGACGGCAGACTTTCCAACGAAGATATACGCTAACGCCCAATTTTTATTTTCATTTTTTTTTAATTTAGAAGATAGGAAAGGCTTAAATTACCAATGTATAATTTGTCTAACAAAATCCAATTGATCACTTCATACATCAATACGTTTTACAATTTTAATCTTTTCGCAAAGGATTCCTCATGAAAATAAGATTTGATGCTAAGATCTATGTTACTATATTTTTTAAAAAAATTATTTATTTTTATAAAAAAAAATAAATGATGAAGATAAGACTTGATTTGAAGATGAATCGTCAAAATTTGATCGACCAAATTAGTTGGGTTCAAATATGGGCTTCGATGATCAGCTCACTATAAAACATTATCCTTGTGTGTATTATTTGATTTACCAAAGATGGAGGATTAAAAATGTTATTTAGTAATGCAAAATGATAGGAAGGTCCTTGAATTAAATAATTAAAATTTATCAAAATTTTATGTTTTTAAAAACTGGTATATAGAAAATCATGTGAACCATTCATGTTCATCAAATTCAAAGGTTGTCATGTTTTTTCGCCAAAAGAAAATTCAGACAATTATTCTAGTGCTAAAATAGTACTAAGTCAAATATATGTTTTTAAAACAGTGGAAAGAAGATCCTGCTAATCTTTCACTTTTGATAAATTTTATTACTATCATATTCTCTCATGAAATAATATTCATATAATTTTTCTAGTTCTAAAATATTATATTAAGTCAAAATTATGTTTTTGAAATAGTATGAACCTTCCATTTTAAACAAATTTTATGACAATTGTACTTCTTTTCAAATGGTGCCAAGAAAATCATACGAACATTCCACTTTCGATAATTTTTACAACCACCATATTTTAACATAAAATAAATTTTATAATTTTATGAACCTTTCACTTTTAATAAATTGTATAATCATCATAATTTTTCATGGAATAACATTCATATAATTTTTTTTAATGCTAAAAAATGTTATGCTATATTGAAATTTTATAACTTTAAAGTGGTACGAAGAACATCGCATGAATTTTTTAGTTTCGATAAATTTTGTCTTTCATGTTTTTCATAAATCAACAGTCATATGAGTTTCTAAAGCTAAAATGTTGTACCATGTCAAAATAGGGTGAAGAAGATCTTCTGAACCCTCCACATCCGATTAAAATATCGTGCTTAGTCGATAATTTATTTATTATTATTATACTTTTTATGAAATAATATTCATATTTTGTAGTGCTAAAATATTTTGGTATGTTATGAAATTTTATTTTTTTAAATGATGTGGAGCAAATCTTATGAAAACTTCACTTTCGGTGAATATTATGACGAAATTTTACAGTTTCAAAGAAAACGTGGGAGCTATGCATTTGGAAAACTTTACTTTTGTCACCTTATTTTCATGAGATAATATTCACACGACTTTTTTATTATTAAAATATTATATTTTAAAAATTATGTGAGATAAATATTTCATTTCTCAGATTAATTTTCAATATATATATATATATATTATAATATAAAAATTATGTGAGATAAATATTCCATTTCTCTGATTAAGTTTTCAAGATATTGGTTACATGAAACACCGACATGAGCAATTGAGTCCGGAGAAATGGTGGTCCGACTCGCTCGCTGCCTTCGACGGAAGAATGACCGAAACGGTAACCGCCGACGCAGCCAAAATTACTGTTACGTTGCTTCCTCTTTGGATTCCCCCAACATCCAAAACCCTAGTAGCTAATAACAGAGGTATTCTTCCCCACCGACCTCTGTGGACCACATGGAAGCTGGCGGGGGCATAGTCCAGAGGAGGAGGATGGGCGGCAGCAAGGACGTGATCCGGCTGGAGCGCGAGTCCGTCATCCCCATCCTCAAGCCTAAGCTCGTCATGAAGCTTGCCGTCCTCGTCGGTGCCCACCTACCTCTTCTTCATAATCCTTGGTCCTTTCTTTTTTCTCTTTTTCATACCCTCATCTGACATTTTAGACGGATATTGTTCCTAAAGTTTCTGCAAATATATAGTATATTCTTTTTTTTCTTCTTCTCTTTGATGGTTGATATGATTTGTCTGCATTGAGGGGAAAAAACGCGCTTAACTGCTTGGTGGGAGAGCTTCAAGCCTGCAGCTGGGTTTTGTGAACTCTTCGTTTCTTGCCTCATTCATGTGGATCCATGTGAAAAACATGGTTTACCAATTTGTTCATTCCTTAGCATGCTGTAGTCTAATTCATTTTCTTTGTTTATTTTTGAGATTTTCTCTTCTAGGAACATCTCAACTGGGGACTCTTCTGCTTTTTCATATTTACTTTTTCTATTGCAGAGCATGATTATGATAGGGCAGAATTTTTAAAGCTCTGTAAGAGAGTTGAATATACTATTAGAGCATGGTACCTTCTCCAGTTTGAAGATCTAATGGTATGCATTTGCAATTTTCTTTTTGGTTACCCACTTGTGCCCTAAGAAAATTGTTAGCACATGCATGACACTGCTTTTGGATGTCCTATAGTTGCACTACTCTTCATGCTTCATTCGATAATGTTAACTGAAGTTTCTTCATGTTAGATAAAGGTATTTCATTGTTATTAAAGTTGTTTTTATATTTTCAGCAATTATATTCTCTATTTGATCCTGTTCATGGTGCTCACAAATTGGATCAGCAAAACTTATCTCCCGAAGAGATTGATGTTCTGGAATAGAATTTCTTGTTGTACTTCTTTCAGGTGAGTTATTGTTTCTGTCCTATTATCTTTATAGCTGTTCCTCAAGTTTTAAATACTGAAATTTAATGTTAGAGTGAGAACCACTTCCATGATTGGTGATCAAGTCAAGATACATAAGTTATAAAAAAATATCACTTGAATGGATTATACAACTTGTGATATCTTTATGAATTTCAGTTCTGATCATTTCAAAGTGTTAAACTTGCCATACATAATGTCAAAAATAAGTAATTAGCATTCGTATAAAATGTTTCAGATATTTGATGTTGATTTATAAATATGTTATTGGTGCTACAAGGGGGATTATTTCCTCTCAGCTATAGTTTCCGGTGGTGGTTGGATGGTTTCTTTTAACTTGAAGATGATAACACATGAACTCAGCCCTTGAAATATTTTGGGAATGGTCCTCGTCATAAAAAATACTTGTGCCTATAAACTTTTTTCTTGAGGATCTGTTGCACTTATGCAAACAAACTTTGTATAGGATATGCAGTTTCTTAAGTTGGTGTAAAAACAAACCTATTCCTATCTTCCTTTATGCTTTCAAATAGAAATTGGGTTTTACTTCTCCTACATACAAGAAATGGAGAATTGAAGTGATTGCGGATCATCCTGGTAAACTATGAATATTGGGTTATGAGTAATGAACTCATTTACAACTTGAAGTCTTCAAAATTTTATCACAATTCTTAGACAATCATGGCTTTTGTTCTACATGCTTTAAAGGCACTCTATTACCATTCTTTTGTGCAATGCAGGTAATGGAACAGAGCAACTTTAAAATAGTGACTGATGAGGAGATTGATGTTGCACATTGTGGACAGTACTTATTGAACCTCCCTATCAAAGTTGATGAGTCCAAGGTTAGTGCAAATGCTACTTCCAAAAAGAAAAGTACAATTCTGTTCATCTATATTCAATTCGTTTTGCATCACATATTACAGTTCTGTTCACCAACCTATTTCAAAATGTTCAAATGCAGCTTGACAAAAGACTTTTATCAAGATATTTTAATGATCATCCTCATGAGAACCTTCCTGAATTTTCAGATAAGGTAATAAACTTATGATAGAGTTCCTTGAGATATTAGAATGGTTTCGGAAAAAGATGTATTTATTAGTTAATATTCCTGAGCACTTCTTCCCGTGATTTGTCTTGTTGGTCAAGAAGTATATGCTTTAAATGTCTCATTATATATTTTTGTTAATATATGAAATGCGACTGTAGGTATTCCTGGACTCATCTGTTACAATTAGTGTGAACTTGTATCCATTGAAAGACTTGTATATGTCTTTCTTATCACATCCTAACATGGTTTACCGTTTGTTACAACTTACAAGTATGTAATTTTTCGTCGGGGCATTGGAGTAGATCAAACAACTGATTACTTTATAATGGAGAAACTGGATATGATCATTTCTCGTATATGGTTGTGGTTCCTGAAGAAGACAAGGTATTTGATCATTGTTGTTTCTTTATAGTTCTCTTATTCAATTAACAAATGGTATTACTGTTGAAAATGGTTGCAGGCTACAAATTCTCTTTTTCAGAAGATTAAGCAGAACAACAAAGAGTTATTCCAAAAAAACAGACAAAACTAATCCTGACTCAGAAGAGGATTTGTATGTCGAATGTATTCGGATTGAAAACATGGAATTGAGGTCTCAATTTTTGTCTATATTCTGTTTCTTTTTCTATTCAGTTCCATGTTTGAAGACTGATGTTTTTATATATTTTTTCATTTGTTTTATATGTGCGTGCTCATAAAGCATGCAAAATTTGTTTGGCAAGATTAGGATACAAGAGCCTACTTTTGATAGGATGATTGTTGTGTATAGGTATGTGTTTAATTGTTCTTTCTTCAAATTCAGACTTGATCTTTCAACGAAAGCCCATGTATATATCCTAAAATTACATCACTGAATGTGCATGGAAGGAAAAAGAAATTCAACAATCTAGAAATTTAACATGTTTTCACAATATACAGGCGGGCTGGCACCAAGAACATGGTAGATCGAGGAATTTTTGTGAAGCACTTTAAAAATATCCCTATGGCTGATATGGAGTTAGTATTGGTATATATTTTACTTTTGAAATAAGGAAAAAGAGATCTTATTGCGATCTTTTTCCAGTAAATTTCCTTTTTGATCTGATACTTGAGATGCAATGTTCAATTTTGTAGTCTGAAAAGAAAAATCCAAGTTTAACTCCCATGGACTGGGTCAAGTTTCTCATTTCTGTCATAATTGGGCTTGTAAGTCTAAAATAAATCAGTTATATTCATTTGTGAATATAATCATAATTTCTTTTTGGCATTATAACCCTGAATTTCTTTGCAGGTGACTCTTGTTAGTTCACTTGAAATGCCTAAAGCTGATATATGGGTTGCTATAGCTATCCTTTCTGGTGTCGTTGGCTATTGCGCTAAGGTCTACTTTTCATAAGCACTTTTTGAAACTTCTACTTATGATTTTTTTTTGGGTGTGAATTTATTAGTACTTTCTCGCTTCCTTATCCTTACAGTTCTCTAATGAAACTTTTGTTTTTATGTGGTTTAATTTTTCTCATTTTGTTTGCATGTTATTATTAGTTTACTTTTCTTTTATTTCATCTTTTGTTTTTGATGTAATTATTATTGTCCACTGGATCATTGTCATCATCACAAAGTCCTATATCAGTCATGATAGGACTAGGAGGATCGGTTGACCAAGCTCATCCCATCACACCTTCATTGATGCTTATTACAGTTCCATGGGAGTTTCAATGACTTTGGCCAAATTTTAGCTAGTTAAACTGATTGAATCCTACATGGAATTGGATTGGGATTGAACCTATTAAGCTCAACTTTTTCCCTTCTGGATCAGTCCATTTTGATTATTGTCATGAAGAAAGGTCCAATCATCTTGGAAGAACACAAAGAGAGGGAAGTTTCAATAGGGCTGGCAAGCTATTACAGTTGGTCATTGCGTGAATGGGATACCATACCTCTTTAGGGTGACCTACTAGCTTAGAGGCCCCATGAGGAGGGTCAGCTAAGGTTGGGAAATAGCCCAATGATAGGTATTTTAATATCTTTCATATTTGTTAAATCCTAGTTAGTTTAGACAATTTGGAGTTAAATTATTTTTATATACATGATTGAAGACCATTAGGAGTTCCTATGTAATAAAAAACTATGCAGCTTTATTAAAATCAATGAACATTGAACATGATGGATGGATTGGAGATGACAGATGTAACCCAGTGGTGATACTAAGATCTCGGCCATATCTAGTTAGTAGAAGCCTAGCATAAGCTACTTATGTTTTGTAAGACAACCTCAATCCCTTCATCTTAGGCTTATATATAAAAGAAAACAGGTTGAGGAAGCACTAACCTTGGAGAATCTTGGCAAACAGGAAGAGAGTGCTTCATGATCTATTTAAAATGAGAAGTACCTCTGGAATGACCTATATTGGTTATGTCAGCCCATATCCAACAACTTGCTGCACCAACAGTGTAATTGATTGTGCTTAGACTAATGTTCGTCGTACCATGGCATACTGCTCGATATGGGCAGTATGTATTGGTTTAACAAGGATTGGTATGGCCGGTACATATCAGTCCGTTGGTACACCCCATCATACCATGTGTTGGTACGTTAGTATGTATTATACCGATGGTCGATTGGTACACCGGTATGGACCGGTAAGGCAAACCATGGCTTGGACAACAATCTGTTAATTAATATGCTAATGCTAACATGGTCAATGACTCCAACCTTCTTGCCCCTTCTTCATGATTGGCTTAACCCTAGGAAAGGGTCGACCGGGTGATCCAGGTAAAGGACAGTGATATGTACCTTAAAAACTATACCCAGATAAAAAATTCTACTTTGAGACCCAAACACTATCAAGACAACAAATTCTACTTTGTGATACCTCCTAAATCTCCTTACCTTCAAGATTAGCTATATCAATTCGAAAAAGCTACCTTTGGATGTTGTGATCGTTGAGTTATTCCCCTTCGTTTCTGAAGTATCCTCTGAGATTTGAGGAGAATAATTTGAGATGGAGCTTTTTGGTACACCCTTCAAAAAATTTTGATCTTATCCTTGGTATATGGTGGCTAAGTTTTGCAGGCACCTTAGATGAATTTAGAACCTTTTTTTTTCAGAAAGGGTAAGTGATGAAGACGAGATTCATGCCCAAGACCTTGATATACTATCAAAGTCTCTACCAGCTAAGCTAGCTAACATCTTCGAAAAATGTGTCAGTTGAAAATTTGAACCTTCAACATTTGGTGAGAGAGTCTGTACACTACCAACAAACCAATGTTTATGGTGTATGAATTTAGAACCTTAAAAAGGTATCAACAAATTTTATCACAAGGGAAGGCAAGTTTGACTAGGAGTTGTGGAACAAAAACCAAAATGGGTGAAGTATGATCCTGATACAAGTCACTACAAGCCTGTGATTCCAACTAAATTGTATCTATTCACCTCTAAAGCCTCATTTTCAAACCTTCAAAATTGTTGAATAATACTTCCACATGATCTAAAGGAACTCCCTCGATATTGCCATAAATTTCATAGAAAATGGAGATCAAATCAAGCCTCATAGCCTCAGAATAAGTTGCCTCATTTTATATTGGTGATTCACTAGGTGAATATAAGAGGGAGGGTTTTTTATGAAGCAATATTCTAACCAGCATGACATGTAATCCCTACATCAGCGGGAAGCTTGGGACCCACAGAATGCACCAAGTCAGATTAGAAACCTACTTGACATGGTTGAAGAGATTTGTCTCACCACATTAGCCATTTTTATCCCACATGGATACCTTTGTAAATACTTACGCAAAGGAGCTTAGCTGACTTCGGTTGAAGTTTGATTAGTCAACAAGTTTGACATTTACTTGGAATAGGATTGGGGCCTAATCAGTCCAGCTTGAATTTCCTCTTTCAGTTCAATCATAAATAGCTCTAGGTTAACAAGAAAGGCTCCCAATCTTCCTGGGGCCAAACAGACCAAAGCAGCTGTGGCCAGAGCCCAGAACATCTCACCACTTGAGGGTGACTGACCAACGTGGCAGCCTGTGAGGATTGACCGGGGCAAGGCAGCACCCAAGTGAGGTATCTCGTTCTTATTCATGTTTCCTTAATCCTTACTAGTCTAGACAAGTAATAGGTTTAGATAAATAAATACATATATACATATACATACATACGTATATGTACATACAACAACAACAATAACAAAACCATAAGTCCCAACTATTTGGGATCGGCATATATATATGTATGTATGTATGTATATACGACAAGCCATAAGTTCATACATATAATGTATATATATGTATGTGTATATGTGTGTGTATATACATATATATATATACATATGTATTTCTGTATATGTATGTATATATTTATGTATGTATATATGTATGTCTGTCAATTTGTAACTCTTTTTGGTCTAAGTGTGAAGTTTAACTACAAGAATGTAATTCCTCTCAAATCTTTCTTTACTCTCTTCTTCTATTTTATTTCTACTGTTGGCTTGCACATATGAGAATCCTATATATGAATTAAATTGAGAAAGGATGACTTGGATGTGGCTTTATAATTGCACCTGTAATATCTTAAGTTCTGGTTCTATTTCATGTTCCTAATATCAAATTTTTGTGACCTTGTTTTGACTTCTGCCAATGAAATCACATGCTTGATTGACTTAATGGAATACCTCTTAGGCATTCACATTTGATATTTTCTCTCACTAGTTACAAGTACTGCTCCATTACTTCCAGATCTCATTGCAAATCTCACTTCTTTAAGGTCCAATTAACCTAGTTTCTCCATGTGCATTTCCAGTGTGTTAATGCCTTCCCATGGGGTTTTGGGACGATAGTTTCATTGTTTATGTGAACGACATAAGTATTTTTGATTTCATGTAGTCTTGATCTTAGCTATTGCTGAAGTTGCAATTTTGCGCTGCAGGTTTCAGCAAAACATGGAACTTACCGGAATTTAATCACACAGTCAATGTATGACAGACAACTGGATAGTGGGAGAGGCACACTTTTACACTTATGTGATGATGTAATCCAACAGGAAGTAGGTTATCATACAGAGTTATCTGATCAACCATGCAATAACATCGAAAAGTGCTGTTGAGCACGACATTTTCTCCTCTGTTCCACTTATCAAGAAAATTCTTCATATGTGCAGGTCAAAGAGGTTATAGTTTCTTATTTTATTCTGATGGAGCAAGGAAAGGCCACAATGGAGGTCCTGATTAATTATGGATTTTCATAATCTGTATCTTTGTCTCACTGAAAGTCAAAATTGGATCATGTGAGGTTTCTTCACTTTTCCTTTTGAACACACATGCAGGATCTTGATATTCGGTGTGAAGAACTCATTCAGGAAGAGTTCGGAATGAAATGCAATTTCGAGGTTTTAGATGCAGTCCAGAAGTTAGAGAGACTTTGGAATTGTTGTGAGAGTATGTTCACAAAATACTTGCACTGTTATGTTTTGCTTTTCACTGTGTTAGTTCCTTGGTGAATCATTAAAGGTATACCATTACTTAAAACAATTGATATCTGCTGCTGCCATGAACGATGAATTTCCAAACTATCTTTTAGTTATCCGATTTTTCCAGTTGAAAATGTATTTCAACTCAACGACTCAAAACAACCACAGATGATAGAGAGCATTGCTGGATGTCTTCTTTTCTGGGGAACAATCTTTGTATATGTTGATAATATTACTTCTCCAAATAAAGAACAAAGTTGCAACTAGTTGAACAACTTCCCCTTCTGTAGGTTGTTCATAATATACTAGATCATTGACAAATTGTTTATATGTGCTTATGCATTACTCAGAAATGTAGGATTATATTTAGGCATTCTCAACCATAGTTGACCCTGATAGTTCTGTATATCTTTGATAACTTGCTTGTATTAAATACCTGACATGACTTGCTGATCACCAGAGATCAGAATAATCTTTGTGATAGATGAAAACCAAATCCGAGTCACAAGTGGTGGTGTTGTGATACTTTATTATCTCATCTCTATTCCTTTGTGCAATTAATATTTGGCTGAAGTGAAAAAATTATTACATTGATGTAGTTGGTGGGAACTCATTTTCTTGTCCCTCAGGACTCTATTGGAAGAATATACTGCCTTTCTTTGAAGCCGGCCAACGAGATCATAGGCCCCACCACCGAGGAGTTGGTATTAAAGGCCACACAGAGCCCTGCTTAACGTTTCCTGGGTAATCTTTTTTCCTCATCAAGAATTTCTGCTATTCGATGCTTTTCAGTACACTTGCAAGGTTAGTTTGTACATGTTTTCTCTGTAGACAAATTTGCAACTGATCCATCTTGCCCGGAAAACTGTTCGTCTTCTCTTTGTCCAGATAAGTTGGAAATTTAATACTACAAGGAATAAGGATCCACCTGATGGAGGATGCTGCAGTACAAGGCTATTCCTAGTTTTTATTATTTTGTTGAGGATGATTTAGAGTTGCTTGTGAGTCATATAAATTTGGTTAATTACTTGACATTTAGTAAGAAATTTGAGTTATTATGTAATGTATTAATCTATTGCCTCTTTTAGTCATTGGCCATTTACATTTTTTATAATGAGTTTGTTGGCATATGTTGGAGTCAGGATTTACCAGTAGGATTGTGGTCTTAATCTTGTATGATATTCTAAAGTTTTAAAATCCAAACCATGTGATATATATATATATATATATATATATATATATATATATATATATATATATATATATATATATATATATATATATATATATATATATATATCTCACATGGTTTGGATTTTAAAACTATAGAATATCTATATAACAAACTAACATAAAATGAGCGATGTAGAATTGGTCGTGAATGGAAAGATGATTTGGATTTTCGAATAACAAGTTCAAATGATCATCAATCATGATCGAAATATCATTAGATGAATGCACCGAGATGATTGTAACAGATCACACAAAATCAACTGTTAGGATATCTTTATTTTTTGAGTTTTTGAATAATGTTTTATTGAGTTTGTTTAATTTGATAAGAGTTATAGATTTATTCAATATTTATTTATTATTAATAATTTAAGTTGATGAACTCTGAGTGAAACTTTATAAATAGGAACATATCTGTTTCTTTTAAGTTATCAATAAAATATTATTCAATCTTTTGACAAATCTTAGGAGGTCGATCCCTTCGAAGTGATCAAGGAGGTTGATCCTCTCGAAGCGATCATCCATTTTCTCCCTCTTGTTCTACAATAAAATCATAGGGGTTTTATCATTTGGTATCGGAGCAGTGATCATCAGTGTTCTCGCTACAATTTCTCGCAACACCTCATCGTAGCTATCATCATCTAAAAAAAAAATCTAAAAAAAAAAGAAAAGAAAGAAATAAAGAAGCCGACAGTCACATCCTTCTTGAGCGAGAAAGAAGCCCACCTAGAGTCCACCATTGGAATAGGATATTTATCTTTCATTGTAATATTGTTGAGTGCTCTGTAGTCCGCGAACATTCGTCACGAGCCATCATTCTTTCTTATCAATAAGACTGAGGAGAAATATGGGCTAACACTAGCTTTTATAACCCCTATTTCTAGCATCTCTTTGACAATCTTTTCTATCTCTGCCTTTTGAAAATGTGGATATCTATAGCCCACTGATTGCCATTGTTCCTAGTCGCGCCACCACCGCTTCCTCTTCTCCACCGACATTCACAACAGTCGTCGATCGCTACCACTATTGCTTCTCGACCCTTGTCAATGCTGCCTCCCAACCTTATCAACGCTGCCTCCCCCATGCTCTGCATCCTCTATAGCAGCTGCCGGTTGCCACTACCATTGCCTCTCGACCGTTGTCAATGCCACTTCCCAACCTTAATAGCAGCTTTGGTAGCTACTCCCAACTGCACCACCATAGCCTCAACCCTGGCTGCTCGCCGATTGCTCCCTTGGGTCGCAGTAACTACAGCCACACCGACGTCGTCGCCTTCCGGCCCTCGGCATTGTCACCCTACGCAGCGATAGAAATAGGGCAATAACTTTTCCTCCTCGTAGCGACTGTAGCAAGCCTTTACGTTGCCCTTGGTGTCCGCTTCCTCGGTAGCTTCGCGTCGACAGTGCTGATGCCCTTGACCAGACATCAGAAACAAGAACTGGGGATTATAGATTTTTAGTCTTACGCAATGGCTACTGATTACTCAGTGAAAGCACATATTGAAGCATTGGAAACCAGAATTGAGAACCGACTACAAGAAACCCTTAACGATTTCAGAAATAGCTTATTGGAAAACTTTAACAAGTTTCAACAAGATGAAAGTTTAAGTTCTGCGTTGAACAGATTTGGAGATATAGGAAAAGGGCCCCAAGAATATGACACAAGCTACCAATGTATTAAGGTGGAATTTCCAAGATGAGAAGATGTGGAAATAGCCTTAATCTAGTTAGATGAAGATGTAATTCAGTGGTATGATTGGTACGAAACTTGCCATAGAGTCTCCTCATGGGAGCAATTCAAGATAGGGCTTCTTGTTCGCATTGGACCATCTGAATACGAGAATGTTGATGGACAAATCGCCAAAATTTGTCAGACTTCTACACTGTTGGAATATTAAAGCAAGTTTGAACGATTGTCAAATAAAGCTAGAGATTGGTCTGAATGATAGCTGGTAGGTACATTTATCAAATGACTTAATCCAAATATCCAATGTGAAGTTAAGCCTTGTCAACCCCGCACTATGATAATTGCGATTTCATTTGCACGTCTGCATGACGAAATAATAAGCATGAAAAATCGTCGAAATAGAGGTGTCAACAAACATGTGATCAGCAAGCTGCCCACCCCATCTACTCCTAGTCGAAGCTCTAACACTCGAAGACTAACCCGAGAAGAACTCAAAGAAAGATCAACGAAAAGTTTGTGCTGACATTATGATGAAAAGTGGAGTAAGGAGCACCGATGCAAACAAAGGAAACTTCTGATGATTGAGTCGATTGAGGAGGAATCAGAAGACGAAGAGTTGGACTCTAATCTTGAAGGTATGGTAACTGATGAAGATATTGAACCTATCACACATATAGTGCATGCATTGGTTGGCTACTCTAACCCACAAACTATGAAAGTTGGAGGAACTTTGAAGCATCAGCCCGTTACTGTTTTGATTGATACTGGTAGCACTAACAATTTTATGGATAGTAAAGTTGCAGCCCGATAAGCTTACTATATTGAACCACATCGAAGGTTGTGATAAATTTGAAGTAAAGGTCGTTGATGGACGGATTCTAACCCGTTATAGTAAGTGCTCAAAGATAAAACTGACTATGTAGGGCCAAGAATTGCTTGTGGATTTTTTTTACTACCCTTAGAAGACTATGAAGTAGTTCTTGGAATTGAATGACTTTCAGCCCTGGGTGATGTTTCCTAAAATTTTTCTAAACTAATTATGAAGTTTTTTTTATTAATGGAAAGCAGATGATCCTAAAGAGAAGACGAAGTAAGGTCACAACTGTCACTAGCCATCGGATGGAGAGGGTTCTTCAGAAGACACACCAGATTCTTGATACAATTGCAGAACATTGAAAAGGAAACAATAGTGCACATCCCAACTGAAAATATAGAATCATTGCTCAAAGAGTTTGCATATGTGTTTGCAGAGCCACAAGGACTTCCACCTCTTCGACATCATGATCATCGAATTCCAATATTACTTTGGAAAGCACCAACCAACATCCGACCCTATAGATATCCACATTTCCAAAAGGTAGAGATAGAGAAGATTGTCAAAGAGATGCTAAAAATAAGAGTTATAAGAGCTAGTGTTAGCCCATATTCCTCTATAGTCTTACTAGTTAGAAAGAAGGATGGCTTATGGCGGATGCGTTTGAACTACATAGCACCCAACAACATTATGGTGAAAGATAAATATCCTATTCCGGTGGTGGATGAACTGTTGGATGAATTGGGAGGAACCCAGGTTTTCACTAAATTGGACCTAAGATCGGGCTATCATTAAATCAGAGTACATGAAGGTGATATTTAAAAAACTGCCTTCAAGACATATAACGGTCATTATAAATTTCTAGTAATGCCTTTTGGGTTAACCAATGAATGATATATTTCGGGCTCATCTCTGTAAGTTTGTTCTGGTTTTCCTTGATGATATTTTGATATATAGTCCCTCCTCAAAGAGTCATTTATTACATTTACGAACTGTCTTTAATATTCTTTGTGTACATTGTCTTTTTGTTAAGAAATCCAAGTGCAGTTTTAGGCAACCAGAGGTTGAGTATCTTGGCCATATCATCTCTCAAAAGGGTGTTGTAGTTGATCCTTCAAAAATCCAAGTGATGAAAGACTGGCCAATTCTGAAGTCAATCAAAGCTTTAAAGGGGTTCTTGGGATTGACGAGCTATTATCGAAAGTTTGTGAAAAATTATGGCAAAATTAGTGCCCCCTTGATATCACTTCTGAAGAAAGATGTGTTCAAATAGTCAGAAGAGGCAACCCAGACATTTAATTCCTTGAAAATTACAATGACTACTACACCAGTGCTTGCTCTATCCAATTTTAACAAGTTGTTTGTGATTGAATTTGATGCTTCTAGAGCTGGTATAGGAGTTGTATTAATACAAGAAGGTCGATCCATTGCTTATGCTAGTAAGGCTCTTTCCCCTTCCCATATGAGTTTATCTATTTATGATAATGAGATGCTAGCAATTGTACATGAAGTCACAAAATGGAGACCCCACTTAATTGACCGACGGTTTCAAATATGCGCTGATCATAAAAGCCTTAAATATTTTCTGGACCAAAAGATCTTCTTTAGAGCAACTGAAATAGGTCACAAAGCTACTGAGATTCAATTGTGAGATCATTTATAAAAAGGGGAGCGAGAATCTAGTTGTAGATGCACTCTCACGCCTTCCAGAACAAGCTAAACTAGTAGCTATTTCTATTCCTATTTATGAGACTTTGGAAGTTATTAGGAGGGAATGGTAAGATGATCCTGAGATCCAGAATATTATTAAAAGACTAGAAGAAGCTCTAGGTTCTATCCTAAATTATAGTTGGGATTCAGTGGACTTACGCTATAAAGGTCGAATAGTTGTAGCACCACATTCTTCTTCCTAGGAGATAATTATGAAGGAGTTCCATTCATCACCAATTGCTGGTCATTTCGGATTTCTCTGCACTTATAAACAAGTCCGACAACTTTTTACTGGAAAGGTTTGATAAATTTTATCAAGAAATTTATTACTGAATGTGATGTTTGTCAGCGCCACAAAAGTAAGATAGTAGCCACCCCAGACTTGCTTTAGCCCCTCCCTATTCCTAATGTTGCTTAGACTGATATATCTATCAACTTCATTGACGGACTCCCACCATCATAAGGAAAAAGTACTATACTTGTAGTTGTGGATAGGCTTTCAAAGTATGCTCATTTATGTGCTTTATGACATCCTTATATTGCCGCAAGTGTTGCTCGTATTTTTATGGAGAACATAGCTAAATTGCATGGGAGTTTCCGTTCCATTGTTAGTGATAGAGACAAGGTTTTTACTAGCTTATCATCCACAAATAGATAGGTAAACTGAAGTGGTAAACATGTGCCTAGAAAATTACTTGAGAAGCTTTACTAGTGATAAGCCGAAGGAATGGATTAAATGGCTTCCCTGGGTAGAGTGGTGGTATAATATCTCTGATCATTTTTCTATTAAAATGACTTCATTTGAAGCAGTTTATGATCGACCTCCATCTACAATTATAAAATATGTACTCGATTCTTCTAAGTTGATCAACTGGACAAGGAATTGATTGATAGAAATAAGATTATTCATCTTTTAAAGGATAACCTCATAACCACACAAGCAAGAATGGAACAATAAGCTGATAAACACTGAAGTGAACGAGAATTTATCGTGGGTGATTGGGTTTTCCTTCATCTTCAACCCTACAAGTAAACTTCCATAAAGGTTCGATCTTCCATGAAGCAGTCTCCTCGATTTTTTAGGCCTTATAAAGTATTAGAACGCATTGGACCTGTTGCCTACCACCTAGATTTGCCTGCTAACTCTAAAATACATCCAATTTTTCATGTTTCCTACCTTAAAGAGGAAGTTGGGTGAAGATGAGATAGTGCAATGCCATTTGCTGGACATCTTTACTACTAGGGAAGTTCAAGCTCAACCACAAGTCATACTTGATTGATGAGTTGAAATATACCGTAAACATCCTATGACTGAAGTGCTGGTGCAATAAGCCAACTTATTAAAGGAAGATGCCATTTGGGAGTCTTACAAGGCGCTAAAAGAGAAGTTTCCTGAATTTGATGTTGTTTAGCCTTGAGGATAAGGTTGAATTGAAGAAAAAGGAATTGTTAGGATTATTTTATTTTCTGAGCTTTTGAATAATATTTTGTTGAGTCTGTTTAGTTTGGTAAGAGTCGGATAGGGGTTTATTTAATATTTATTTATTATTAAGAGTCCAAGTCTAGATGGACTCTGAGTGGAATTCTATAAATATGGATGTATCTATTTCTTTTAAATTATCAATAAAATACTATCCAGTCTTTTAACAAACCCTAGGAGACTGATCCCCTTGAAACGATCAAGGAGATCGATCCCCTTCAAGCAATCATTCATTTTCTCTCTTCTTCTACGATAAAACTCTAGGAATCTTATCAACCTTTTGGAGGCTGAGGTACCTATTGCAACAAGATTTGATATATGTTGCTTATCAAATTTGTCATGTTTTCGTAAAAAAAAAACTATAAATAAGGGCACTTTCCAACCACATGATGTGAACCCAAATTTGAAGTCATCAAATTAACTCTGATTCGTCTGATGTGATCATCTCCGTTCTTCTAATGGAAGGGTTACCCGATATTTATAAGTTGAAAGCTTAAGTGCCAAAAATATTATAGTTTTGCTTGAGTAGATCTTAGGTCGATATCATCGGTTAATCAAATCACACCAATGACCCTCCTTGACTTTAGTAGTCCCAAGTTTCTCCAAATACCTGACTCTCACGGACTTAGTTAGTTTTATCTAAATCGTGTGACATTCTTATATATTCGTTTGCAAAGAGTCGGCCTCCCTTAAATTTTTTATGGTTCTTAACCGATAAAAGAGAAAATAGATTAGAGGAAGCATTTAACTCGAGATTCAACAAACAGTCAATTCAGCAAGCACTTGATAGATAATGCAAACTACAAACATAGACTTTACAAGCTTTGAATGGTTATACAACAAAGGGTCCAAAGTGGTTCACTGTGATCAAAAGCCCCTATAAGTGCCCACATGACACTTCTACAGAACAAGACAACAAATCAACCTAAGCCACTACCCTAAAGGTCTATCCAACCATTTGCCACTTGGATAGCTCTTCAGTGCTTTGCTAGTTGATAGTCCATACTACTCTGCGGAGATAGAAAACCCCCAAAATAGTTGCTTGGATGGTTTGTTTCTAGACAATTTTGCCTCTATGCGATGATTACATATAACTTGCATTTACAATACTGAAATGACCATAAAAGCCAACTAAACTAGGGTTATTAATCCTACTATAAACTCTCTATATGCTATGTAAAGTATGAACAGAACTAAAAGATATGGATATACACAAGCATTACATCGAATACCTTATTTATAACTTTGTCTATGATATTCTCCCCCACTTATTCCTTTGATGTTCTCGTCAAAGCCTTTATAGATGCTACATCTTCTTACTTTTGTGGGATCCTCAATCTTTTGATCTAATTATAATGCACCTCTTGACTCCTAACTACTCTCCACCATTATTATTGAGTAGTTGAACTTTGATTCGTCATGCTACAACTCGTCAATGACTCTGACTCTAGTGTGGGGTTGGTTGAGTTATGCTAATCTTTATTGATTCCTATGAATCCTTCAGTTGAAAGAAAAGACATTCCTTGTTATATGTCAATCTCTAAAATATCTCACGTTACTTGAACTGGTTGGATGCCTATTGGAGCTTTAATGAGCATTGTCTCATTGATTTTGAAGTTTTTAAGGTCTTTCCTCCATAAAATTTGTCCGTCGATTCATCTTCTACTAAGTTGTCACTTACAAGTAGGTTCACATTACTTTCACTTTCGATTGACATTCTGTTGGAAATAAAGCAAAGAGTCTGCTTTTGGTAGAATCGGTTACTATTGGTGAGGATTTGATAACTATTGTTCTCCATTGAGTTTCTTCGAAGGACCTTTGAACATTTGTAGAGCTTATTTGTTGGATAAATAAGAGAACTTAAATACTCAGTTTTGCCCATTCTCTTCAAAGTTGAGAAGGCAAATATTACTTGACTTTGCTTGCCTCTTCGAGATTATACTTCATGCATCAAGTTGGTTATTAGCTTTCGCTTGTTCTTTGCTTACACTTCTCAAGCATCCAAAATGTTTGTACTCCTTGCATTAAGTTAGCTACTGTGATTTGCCTCCTTATTATCATTAACCTTTTAAAATATAAGAATTTTTTACCTAAAAAAAGTAAAATTTTGTCATGACTTGGAGCAAGTCTCTAATAGTTTTAGTCATCTCTGGGATTATACCGTCTTCTCTATCATTTCTGTCGCCTATGCCTCTAAGTGGAAAAGGTACCACATTGCATACTATCTCCTCCATTCCTTGTTGTGCACTCTTGCATCAACCCAAAGTCCCATATTTTCAACTATCTTAATGAAAAGCCTATCGACACTAGTTTTATAAAGTTCCCTAGCCTTTGCCCTTTAGACTTATCTTGGCACTTGGAGTTTGCCTCTATATTCTTTACCTCCTCGGCTCCTTTCATGACCAAGTGCTCTTCCTCTATAAAATTAAGGGATCGATAATTCCACGAAAGTCCCACCTCAGTGATACCATGACACCGTCATGCCTATGACTCTATTATCTATTGAACCTCGGATTTTGATGATGAAATTAATTGACGAGTGTACGATCTAATCTGTATTTTTGAGAAAAGTGATGCAAGACTAACTTTGATCATGAAACAGTGAAATAATTAAAGCAAGAAGAATCAGACATTGAGTCAGAGTCAGAAATTGGGCATTAGGCTTGAAGAATTGGATGTTATGCTAAGATCGGATGTTGCGGGAGTCAACATGTGGATGTATTGGGCGATATGCCGAAGGTTCGGACGATGCACTGAAAGTTCGCCGAGAGTTCGGATGAACTAATGATATGCTAGACAACAAAAGATTCTACATTTTATAATCATTGAAGTCATGATCGCCGTAGTTTTAGAGTCTAATTGAGTTGATTTTGGGTACAACCATGTCAACTTAATTAGGGGTCAGTTGGGCCTAAATCAGGGTTGAATTGGGTCTATTGAAAGATCAATTTAATGTTCTAAGCTGGCCCAGGCGGTGGAACCGCCTATGAGACAGTGTATGTCTCCGGGAAACCTAGGCGATGGTACCGCTAGTGTCAAGCGATGGTACCACCTAGACACAATCTCTCAGTCTATGTCAGGTGGTGGTATCCATTAGACTGGGCGGTGGTATCGCCCAGTGTCAGTCTGGTAGGTGGTAGTATTGCCTAGACTAGACGATAGTATCGTCAATTGTTAGCTTGACAAGCGGTGATATCGCCTAGTAATGGTGGTGGTACCGCTAGTACCTTGGAAATCTGGGATAATATATTTTTTAGCTCATTTTTGAAGCCATTGGAGCCTATAAATACTCGACTCTTTCTTGTTCGAAGGAGCATGACAAGAGAATAAAAATTGTAGTGATTCTGAGTTGTAGAGTCTTGAAAATTGCTAAGTGTCCTCCTCAACCTACTTAAAGTTTTAAGATCATTCTAAGAGATGTGTGAGACTTATAAATATTTTCTCCTAGACCTGTGAAAAGGAAAAAGAGTTGTAAGAGGGTAGTTGGTCTTCGCCCATTGAAAAAAGATCGTTAGTGAATGCCGATGGCCTCGACGGAAGAGGAATCGGGAGTGGACGTAGGTCGTGACGACCGAACCACTATAAACTCAGTTTGTATTTCTGTTATGCTTTTCATTCTTATTACTAACTGATTTACTTGCTCACTACTTTATAAACATTTTAAGTTCAACTTATTTCCAATCTAGTGCCGAAATAGTCCTAATAGTTGGTACCAGACCCAAGTTTTTCTCGATTGGTTTAACACCCGAGAATGACTTTTATCAACAATCTAAAGGGTCATTCTATCACTTCTCCTCCTATGTTCAATGAGACAGACTACATGTATTGGAAAACTCGCATGAGGATTTTTCTAATTTCTATGGACTTTAATTTATGGAATATTATAGAATATGATTTTCAAAATCCTTTAGACCAATGAATGATTTGAATGATCTAGAGAAAAAAATTATTTTCTTTAAATACAAAAGCTATAAATATTTTATTTTATTTTTTAGATAAAAATAAATTTAATTATATTTCTATATGCAAAACTGTATATGATATTTGACACATTCTCAAAGTTACACATAAAGACACAAGTAGAGTTAAAGAGTCTAAAATCAATCTTTTGATACATAGTTTTGAATTGTTTCGAATGAAATCAAGCGAAACCATTTGAGACATGTACACTCGTTTTACGGATGTCGTCAATTGTTTGAAAGCACTTGGTAAAAGTTTTTCGAATCTTGAACTTATTAATAAAATTTTACGATATCTTCCTAAAAATTGGGATCCAAAAGTAACTGCTATTCAAGAAGCAAAGGACTTGAACTGTTTCCACTCGAAGAACTCATAGGGTCATTAATAACCTATAAAATGACATGCAAGGCAGATGATGAACATGATGAACAAGGGAATAACCTTCTAAAGAATAGGAAGGATATGACACTTAGAACTAAAGAAGACCACTTAACAAAAGCTCAAGTGATGATGAGGACTTGACACTTCTATCAAGAAAATTTAAAAAATTCATAAGAAGAAACAAAACAAATCTTGTAAAATAAGATACTAAAAACAAAAATGAACTAAAAAAGGACACAATCATCTGCTACGAATGTAAGAAGTCGGGACACTTCAAAAGTGAATGTCCTTAATGGAAGAAGAAGAAGCTGCCAAAAAAGAAGAAAGCACTCAATGCAACTTGGGACAAATCGAGCTCATCCGAAGATGAGGAGCAAACCAATGAAGGCGAGGTGATGAACTACACATTGATGACTCTTTATGACAAGGTATGCGACTCAACTGAAACCCATTTACCTCACGATGAATTACATAATACTTTTCATGATTTATTTGATGAATATAAATTAGTTGGTAAAAAATATAAATTATTAAAAAAGATCATACTTCTCTTTCTAATGAATTTGATAATTTAAAAAATGAGTATGATAAATGTTTGTTAACCCCTTGCATTAAGTATAAAGAATTAGATTCACTTAAGAAAGAAAATATAGTATTACAATAAATTTTAGAAAAAAATAAAATTGATAACAAATCATTAAACATAATTTTTGCCAATAAGGGTCATCTTCATAAAAAGGAAGGAATTGACTTTGTAAGTAACACTCAACAAAAACTAACTACTTTCATTAAAGGACCCACATTACATGTTTCCCCTTAAAATAAATTTAATTTTTATGGTAGGTGTGGACATTATACTTATAAATATTCATTTAAAAAATATAGCTCATACAAATTAGTTTAGGTTCCTAAAGGAACCATAAATAACTTAATACCATTACTCAAAATAGGTAAATCTTTTCATGAGGGATCGAAAGCTAAGTGTGTACCTAAAGCAAAACCCCATTTCTTGTTTATATGTCTATAATCAAAAGCTAGGAGCAAGAGATAATACCTTGATAGTGGATGTTTAATCCATATGACCGGAGATCCAATACAATTCTTTAAGCTCACTAGCCAAGATGAAAGATATGTCATATTCGGAGACAACAATAAAGGAAAAATTATTAATAAAAAAAATATAGGTAATAAATTAAGCCTTTTGATTAAAAATATTTTATTAGTAGATGGTTTAAAACATAACTTGCTAAGCATTAGTCAATTGTGTGTTAAGGGTTATAACATCAAATTTGAATCTAATGCTTGCATTATACAAAAACCACACAAAAATAGATTTTTTGATTTATTAGGAATGAGTCGACACTAAGAGGGGGGGGAGTTGGGGGGGGGGGGGGGGGGTGGGTGAATTAGAGCAGCGGATAAAAACGTCAGTTTTAAAAAATTCTTCTTATGATAAAAATCGATCTCGGAAAGATATTAACTTGAAAACATATGAGAGTATAGTGTAAGTAAGGATTCAGTTTGCAATAAAAATAAATAGCAAGAAGTAAATACAAACTAGATTTTTATAGTGGTTCGGTCATCATGACCTACATCCACTCCACCGATTCTTCTTCCGTCGAGGCCACCAGCATCCACTAACGGTCTTCATTCAATAGACGAATACCAACCACATTTTTACAACTCTATTCTCCTTTTGCAGGCTCGAGAGAATCTTTACACCCCCACAACCTCCTCTCATCCCGGGTTTCCCGGGTCCTAGCGGTACCATCGCCTGCAATACTAACATTGGGCAGTACCACCGCCCAGTCTATCGGTACTACCACTTGGGAGACTATGTCTGGGTGGTACCACTGCCTAGACTGGCAATCCCACCACCTGACAGTCTCGGAGACTGAGTCTGGGCAGTACCACCGCCTGACATAGTCTCGGAGACTATGCCACGACGGTTTTACTTGTTGGGTCACTATTTGAGCCTTTACACTTGGCCCAACACAGCCCAAACTTGGGCCCAATTGACCCCTAATTGAGTTGGCCCAATTCCAACCCAATTACGTGCGAACTACGAATTTGAAGGCATACACTAAGCAAATCCAGTCCAGTTAGTCTTGGTTTCTTCTAATGAGCTTCCGACGAACTTCCGACGATCTCTCGGTAATGTTTCAGTAGACTCTCGACAAGCTCCTAGACTTCACGATGATCTACTTGGCGAGTTCCGATGAGCTTCTCTAGCAAGCTCTTGGACTTCTCGATCAATTCCGATAGAACTTCCGACGAACGTCCGAACTTCTGACGAACTCTTGAACTCCCAACGAAATCTCATTCTCGACTCCGGGACTTCATTTTGTTTTATGCCTTGATCACTATCGTAGTTAATCATACATAATTAAAACCTACTTTGATCTAGATAATTATTACTAAGCTAATCAAATGTTGTTCGACATGTCATTAGTTCATCAACGCTTCGTTTGATTCTTCGGCGCATCGTTATCTCTTGCGGCCTATTGCCCAATCGGTCAGTTGACCTCCACAACTCTGATTTCCTTGGCACAATTTTCGCTCTTCTTGGCCCGATGTCCGAACTCATGGCCCGAAGCCTTCTGCCGATACATCGACCGATCCTCTGGCTCGATATCCAATCTTCTAACATGTTTTACTCCGGCCGAACATGATTCTTCCTGCTTTAATTGCCTCTCCCTGATCAAAGCTTTCTATGTTACTCAAAACATAGATCAAATCATAAACACTATCAATTTGTTTCATCATCAAAATATGAGATTCAACAATCTCTCTCTTTTTGATGATGACAACCAATTGATGACGAAGTTAACCTTAACTCCCCTTATCAATATGCAATATTGATAGAACTCTTGGATTCAAAAATCCAAGCAACATGATATGATAAAATTATGCATAACATCATCATATTTCTCCCCCTTTGTCATCAACAAAAAGGAGAAGTGCAACTATCAAGTGTTTGAGATATAAGCTTTGCAACATTTTAGAACATGCAAGCTAGCAATAATTTTGAGTTTTTCAAGTTTGTAATTAGCATGTTTTGCTTCTTGAGATAATCAAGATAGCACTTTTTGATTCTCTTTTGATATAAGCAATCTAACAAGTTTTGGTCTCTTTACGGTGTGCAAGCTAACAAGTTTTAGCTTCTTCTTTTATATATTATCATGCAATAGCGGATTTTATCTCCCCCTTTGCCATTGTAAAAAAGAAGGGAAGAATATAATTTTGTAATTCTTTTTTCCTTTACATCAATTTTCACAACATGACAAAGATAAATAATAAATTTGCGTTATAAACATAATCTAAAGTTTTATCATTCAAGCTAGCATATTTTTTTGTTCTCTTTTGCAATGTGCAAGCTAACAATTTCCTTTTTCTTTTACAACAATGATTCAATCATATCATGCGATATACAAATTATAAATATTTCAAATCATGATGGTATTAAAATGTCAAATTACATTACATCCTACCATGCATGTTACAAATAAATCAATCATAACTATGGGTATATCATACATGATACTAAGACATTAAAATTTTTAAGCATTTATCACTTCATGCATTAAATCAATAATTTGATCATGATACCAAACATTCATCATTTATTTTTTCATTAGTAAATCACAAAAAGAAACATAGGAGAAAAATATTTCAATTTATGCATAAGAAAAACTCAAGTTATCAAGATCAAGATTAAAGAAAAATCTCAAGTTATAATTAAAAAAAATCATGAATCATAAAAAAATCTCCTCTTAAACAATATGAGAATACATAATAAGATATCTTGATTCATAAAAGATTTCATGTTCTAAATCTCGAAAAATTATGATTTCGATAAAACTCATTCAAATTTATTTTCATAGTCCAAGAGATTCATAAAAGCATAATATATATGGATTAATTAATCTTTTATCGAAAAATCAATACGATAGAGATGGAAAATGTATTCCATTTTTATGTGTTTTATTTTAAGTTGTTTGTTTCATACAAGCATGCCTTTGTCCTTTTATGCCAAATAAAAACATGCATCAACGTTTAGGATCGAAAAATAAATTTCGTCATAAAAACCATCAAGACAAAAAAAGTATCACATTAAACATAAAGCTTCTTCAAACAAGAGATTTGATTCATCATTTTAATTCCAATGATAATTCATTTTCCTTTTTATGTGTTTCATTTTATGTGATTGATTTCATATAAATATGCTCATGTTTTTCATATGAAAACTATCCATCTTATTTAAAACCGAAAAAATAACTTTCATTGCGATAAAGATTAATAAACCATAAATCACATCATGTATAACCTTAAAATCTTATGCATAGTATAAAATCATCAAGCATGGTATCAAAACTTTTAATATTTTCATTATGTATCATTAAATCATTAAAATTGATTTCATTAAGGATAAAGTATTTTCAATCAAAATCATTTTATTTGTTATAGTTATGCATTTTTCCTTTTAGGTGCATCTAACTTTTCAAGCTTAATCTTCCATAGAAAAGCCATACATCATCATTTATAATCGCAAGGCAATATGGAAATCAACATGATAGACACTATTGCTTCTTAAAAACATACATAAGATTAATCTTATTAGATGTACAAGCATTAGATTTATCATTTTATTTTATTTTCATAAAACATGCAATTGTCATTATCATTTTCAAAATTACTAGCATGATCCCAATTTTTTTTTATTTTTTTATTACATCATACAATTTAAAATAAATTATATATATAAATTTTCTAAACTAATTTAAAAACAACTCATGACATGCATTATGTAATTTCGAAATAAATCAAAGGGGTTTTGGTTACCTCATCATCGAAAGTCGTTAAGGCATAGTTTGCCATCTCGCCTTTGTTGGTTTGTTCTTCATCTTCGGATGAACTCGATTCGTCCTTTAGTAATTTTTTTTTAAGTTCATTTTTACTTTTTGATTTACGTTTTAAGAACTTTTTAAGTTTTATTGTGAAAAGTTTAAGGTCATCATCACTTGAGCTTTCGCTCGAGTGGTCATCTTGAGTTCTATGTGCCAAATTCTTCCTATTCTTTGGAAGGTTATTCTCGAGTTCTTTATGTGCATGACACATCATTTCATAGGTCATCAAGTACCCAATAAGTTCATTAAGTGAAAAATGGTCAAAATCTTTTGCCTCTTGAATAGCCATTACTTTCGAATCCTAATTTTTAGAAAGCGATCATAAAACTTTATTCACAAGCTTAAGATTCAAAAAACTTTTACCAAGAATTTTTAAACCATTGACGACATCCATAAAATGGATATATATGTCTCCAATAATTTCGCTTGTTGGTTTCATATGAAACAACTCGAAATCATGCATCAAAAGATTTACTTTAGACTCTTTAACTCTATTCGTGCCTTCGTGAGTGATTTCCAGTGTGTGCCAAATGTCAAAAGCCATTTCACAGGTAGAAACTCGATTAAACTCATTTTTGCTCAAAGCACAAAATAGAGCGTTCAAAGCTCTAACATTTAAAGAAAAAGTTTTCTTCTCCAAATCATTCGATTCTTTCATTGGAGTAGAAGACTTTTAAAAACCGTTTTCGATAATATTCCATAAATTCAAATCTATTGAAAGTAAGAAAACTCCCATTTGAGTTTTCCAATAAGTGTAGTTCGTCCCATTGAACATGGGAGGACGAACGATTGAAAAACCCTCTTGAAATCCGAAAAGAGCAATTTCTCTTGGGTGTTAAACCAAATGAGAAATAACGTGGGTCTGATACCAACTGTTAGGAACAAGTCAACACTAAGAGGGGGGGGGGGGGCTGAATTAGTGCAGCGGATAAAAATATCAGTTTTGAAAAAAATTTCTTACGATAAAAACTGATCTTGGAAAGATATTAACTTGAAAGCATATGAGAGTGTATTGTAAGTAAGGATTCAGTTTAGAATAAAGATAAATATTAACCAGATTTTTATAGTGGTTCGGTCGTTGTAACTTACATCCACTCCACCAATTCCTCTTCCGTCGAGGCCACCAGCATCCACTAATGGTCTTCCTTCAATAGGCGAAGACCAACCACCTTCTTACAACTCTATTCTCCTTTTGCAGGCTCAAGAGAGAACCTTTACACCCCCACAACCTCCTCTATTAAACTTCACTAATACTTAGAGTTTGAGAGAAGTACACACAAGATTACAATAGTGTTTTCTTTTCTTTTTACTCTCAAGTGTGTGTATGTTAACTAGGGATGAGAGGAGTTTTTATAGGCTTCAAGTGGATTTAAACTTGGAGCCTAAAAGTGTTTTATCCCGGGTTTCCCGGGTCCTAGCGGTACCACTACTTGTGTTGGGTGATATCGCTGCCTGTAGCACTGACACTCGGCGGTACCATCGCCTAGTCTGGCATTACCACTGCTTGATAGTCTTAGAGACTGAGTCTGGGCGGTACGACCGCTTGACATAGTCTCGGAGACTGTGCCACGACGGTTTTACCTGTTGGGTCACTATTTGAGCTTTTACACTTGGCCCAACATAGCCCAAACTTGGGCCCAATTGACCCCTAATTGAGTTAGACCAATTTCAACCCAATTATGTGCTAACTACGAATTTTAAGGCATATACTAAGCAAATCCGGTTCGGTTAGTCTTGGTTTCTTCCGGCGAGCTTTCGACGAACTTCCAACAATCTCTCGGCAATGTTCCAGCGAACTCCCAGTAAGCTCATAGACTTCACGACGATCATCTTGGCAAGTTCCGATGAGCTTCTTTGGCAAGCTTCTGGACTTCTCGGTCAATTCCGACAGAACTTCCGATGAACATCGGGACTTCCGACGAACTCTCGAACTCCCAACGAAATCTCGTTCTCGACTCCGGGACTTTAATTTGCTTTATGCCTTGATCTCTATCATAGTTAATCCTGTACAATTAAAGCCTACTTCAATCTAGATAATTATTACTAAGCTAATCAAATGTTATCCGGCATGTCATTGGTTCATCAACGCTTCGTCCGATTCTTCGGCTCATCGTCCTCTTTTGCAGCCTATTGCCCAATCGACCAGTTGACCTCCGCAAATCCGATTTCCTTGGCGCAATTTCTGCTCTTCTTGGCCCGATGCTCGAACTCATGGCCCGAAGCCTTCTACCGATACGTCGACCGATCCTGCGGCTCGACATCCAATCTTCTGACATGTTCTACTCTGGCCCAACATGATTCTTCCTTTTTTAATTGTCTCTCCCTGATCGAAGCTTCCAGCGTCACTCCAAACACAGATCAAATCATAAACACTATCAATTTGTTTCATCATCAAAATTCGAGATTTAATATGATTGCCTTAAGGACGAATAATATCTATACTATTGATCTTGATGAGTTTTGTGATGAAACTTGCTTTCCGGTTTTAAACGATGATGCATGGCTTTGGCATAGAAGATTAGGCCATGTAAGTATAAAACTAATTTCATAAATTACAACTAAAGAACTTGTAAGAGGTATGCATAAAATTAAATTTGTCAAAGATAAAGTTTTTAATGTATACCAACTAGGAAAATAAATAAAGAGTAGCTTTAAGTCTAAAAATCAAGTATCTCTAGACCACTACAATTATTCCATATAGATTTATTTGGACCAATTGATATCATAAGTCTAGGAGATAGTAAATACGCTTTTGTGATAGTTGATGATTATAGTAGATATACTTGGACATACTTCTTAGCACATAAAAGTGATTGCTTTAAATAATTTTTTGAAGTTTTACAAACTAGTTCAAAATAAAAAGGGTTTTATGATTTTCTCTATTCCAAGTGATCATGGTGGTGAATTTAAAAACTATGATTTTAATAATTTTTATAAGTTAAATGAGTATGATCATAATTTTTGAAACCCACAACAAAATGGAGTTATAGAGAGAAAAAATAGGAGTTTTCAAGAAATAGCAAGAACCATGCTTAATGAATATAGCTTACCTAAATATTTTTGAGCCGACACCGTTAACATGACATGCTATGTCATGAATGAGGTTCTCGTATGACCATTACTTTCTAAAATTCCTTATAAATTATGGAACAATAAAAAATCTAATATTTTATATTTTAAAATTTTTGATTGTAAATATTTTATTTTAAATGAAAATGATGTCTTAGGAAAATTTGATGTAAAATATGATGAAGGCATTTTTCTTAGATATTCCTCTATTTCTAAAACTTTTTGTGACTTTAATAAAAGAACTTTAATTATAGAGGAATCTATTCATGTTGTTTTAAATGATATTTTCGAGTTTATGAAACATAATTTTAATGATAATTTTGATTTTGACACTTTAAATTTGAATAAAAATTCTTCTCTCCCAAGTAACTTGGATGCATCTACTTCCAAAGATTCCTAAGAAGCTAATCATTGGAGATACATCAAAAGGTGTTTAAACTCGTTTTTCTTTTAAAATTTTTTATTAATGTAACTTTTTTTTATCTCAAATTGAACCCAAATACATTGAGGATGCTCTAAAAGATGATTCATGAGTTTTTGTAATGCATGAGAAATTAAATCAATTTGAGAAAAATGAGGTGTGGAAGCTTGTTTGTAGACCTAGTAACTATCTTATAATTGGCACTAAATGAGTCTTTAGAAACAAGCAAGATGAACTTGGTATCATAGTTCGAACCAAGGCTAGATTAGTAGTCAAAAGTTTCAACCAAGAAGAAGGTATTGATTATGAAGAAACCTTCGTTCTTATGATAAGATTAGAAGTCAAAAGGAAACTCCTTACCTATGCTAGTTGTAATAATTTTAAGTTATTTGAAATTGATATTAAAAATATTTTTTTAATAGTTTTATTTTCGAAGAAGTTTATGTTGAACAACCATCCGGAATTGAGAATGTTATTTTTTCGAACCATGTGTTTAAGTTATCTAAGGCTTTCTATGGATTAAAAAAGCTCCAAGAGCTAGTTGCTACCCTATACATCTAAAAAAACTTGCTAGCTTGTATATTCTAAAATAATATAAAACTTGCTAATTTACTAGCTTACATTATTTTTTTTTAAAAAATTCTAGTTGTATTTTTCTCCTTTTTGTTGATGACAAAAGGGGAGAAGTAATGATGTAATGATATTTTTAAAATGTTAAAAATATATGCCACTGACGATCATAGTCTCGGAGACTAGTGATACTATCATTTTTAACACATGCATGATATGCCTAAGTAATGATTTGATATGTTGAATTTATGCATGCAATACTTCAACTTAAAATAATGATGCAAGTAATGATGTCTTGCATATGATCAACGATGTATGCAATACTTAAACTTATTATGATAATCTATGTAATAATATGCACATGATGTTAGTAAAGATTACTTTGATATGATGTGTTGCATATGATCATTATGATTCATGATTGTTTTGACTTGAATTCAAAGATATTATAACTAGTAGATTACCATTGTTTTGAATTCAACGTTTCTTTCAATATGACATAAAGATTGGGAGAGTTTAGTTTAAACTCCATCGTCAATTGGTTGTGATCATAAAAAAGGGAGAGATTATTGAATCCCGGATTTTGATGGTGAAATCAATTGATGAGTTTATGATCTAATATGCGTTTTTAAGAAAAGTGATGTAGGACTAACTTCGATTATGAAAAGACAAAACAATTAAAACAAGAAGAATCAAATATTGGGTGGAGTCAGAAATCAGGCATCAAGTTGGAAGAATCGAACATTGCACCAAGATTAGATGTTGCAGGAGTCAACATGCCGATGGATCAAACGATACGTCAAAGGTTTGGACGATGCATCAAAAGTTCACCAAGAGTTCAAATGAACCAATGATATAGAGTCTTGATCGTCATAGTTTTAGAGTCTAATTGAGTTGGTTTTGGCTGTAACCATGTCAACTTGATTAGGGGCCAATTGGATCTAAATTAGGATTGAATTGGGCTATTAAAAGCCCAATTCAATGTTCTGAAGCTAGCCCAAGTGATGGTACCACTAGGTTAGGGGGTGGAACCACCTATGAGACAATGAACGTCTCCGAGAAACCTAGGCGATGGTATCGCCAATGTTAGGCAGTGGTATCGCCTAGATTGGACGGTGGTACCACCCAGTGTTAGTTTGGCAAGTGGTAGTACCACCTAGACTGGACGGTAGTCCTGACAATTGTTAGCCTGATAGGCGATGGTACCACTAGTACCCCAAAAACCCAAGATGAAACCTTTTATAGCTCTATTTTTTAAGCCATTATGGCCTATAAATACCCTACTCTTTCCTGCTTGAAAGAGCATGAAAAGAGAACAAAAATCATAGTGATTCTGAGTTGTTAAGTATTTAAAACTGATAAGTGTTCTCCTCCTCCTACTTAAAGTTTTGAGATCATTCTAAGAGAGGTGTGAGACTTGTAAAGGTTATCTCCTAAACCTATGAAAATGAGAAAGAGTTATAAGAGGGTAATTGGTTTTCGCCCATTAAAAGAAGATTGTTAGTGAATGTTAGCGGCCTCGACGGAATAGGAATCGGGAGTGGACGTAGGTCGCAACGATTGAACCAATATAAACTCGGTTTGCATTTCTGTTCTGCTTTTCATTCTCATTACTAACTGATTTACTTGTTCACTACTTTATGAACGTTTCAAGTTAAACTCATTTCCGATATGGCCTTTATCAAATGAAATCACTTTTCGAATGTTTGAAGTTAAATTCATTTCCGATACAACCTTTATCGAATGAAAATTTCGAATCGATGTAATTTTCATGAAAGCACTAATTCACTCCCACCCCCTCTTAGTGCTGAAATGGTCTTAACATTATCTGTTGCCTTGCAACTATGTCTCTTTCTTCACAATTGGTAGATTTGCCTTTGCGACACTATGATACTCCTTTGAGTCTACCTTAATTCTAACTAATGCTTAGTTTTGAGTAGCTATGCCCCTCTAAACTCGTCGTCACTTCCTTGCCTCTTTTGACCACTTGCCTTTAACACCTCTGTGTTCTCCGAGCAATTCCCTATAGTTGGTGGAAAGATAGACTACAACTCCCATACATGACCTCCACCATTATGTTGCAGGGCTCATGCTGATTCTATTCTCTTTTGCATCTTTGGTAATAACAATTACTCACTCGATAGTATCTTCTGATTTGTTGGACTCTCTTAAGTGAATATGAGCTCTAGAGTAGTCCAATTCTCTAGCCACTCCAATCATACATCTGTATGATCAAGTTTCCCCCATGGGACTCACTAATACTTGCACTCGGAATCCCCATCATTGATATACAACTCTCATATACTGATGACTAAGGTTTTCATCTGGTACAAAATTTGATACATGGATGGAAGACTCACCTTTGCGGTACCATGACATTCATTCCTTAAATTTATAGTCTTTCTTTCCATCGTGTTGTTCACCGAAATAGAGCTCCTAGTAGCTCTCGATCATACCTTCATATAGTGAAGTCCCTCATACGAATTCTTTTGTGTGTGCCACATTGCCTTAAATTGTTCCACCATGATCTTGCTACACTATGTCGCCTCCTAGTGACATCTCCATTACATTTTAGTCTTTGTGGGATAAATACGAACTATGATCTCTCCATGTGTGGCATCCACCAGCGCATCGCAAGGCTTCCACCATCTCTAATTGTGTTCACTCATTTCACAATTAACCTTCATCCACTTGCTATTAGGTCACACCTAAACGAAGCATAGCTCTAAGATAGTCCATCACCTAGTAGTTCTCGAAGTCCACCGATTTCATTGAAATTAATGCGTCATTGTTTAGATCCTAGGCCATTGCCCATAGCATAATCTCTATTGTGCATAGCTTTCTTTGTGATAACTTGAATGACAACACTATGACATATTCTTTAAGAGTACCTATCTCCAAATCCTCTTGTCCTGTGCTAAGACCTTCTAACCCCAACTTCACCTCTGCAAGTTGAGTTACCTTAGTCCCTCCATCAAGTGCTTTGCCAATATAAGGTACATATGCCTCGAAGTTGTTCGGATCAGGGTGGGCACTAAGAGGGGGGGTGAATTAGTGCAGTGGTAAAATCACGACGGTTTAAAAAGACTTCGTACGATAAAATCATTTTCGACGTAAAACCGTTTTCGAAAACTTAACTTAAATTGAAATCATACTAAAGTGTAGGTGATATAAAGCAATGGAGGTAGTTTACAGTTAAGATAAATAGTAGAAAGTAAATGCAAACCGAGATTTAGAGTGGTTCGGTCAATCTTGACCTACATCTACTTTTGGCTTTCTCCTCCGACGAGGTCACCGACGTCCACTAGAGGCCTTCCTTTAATAGATGAAGGCTAATCACCTTTTACACACCTCTTCTCCTTTTACCGGGTTTAGGAGATAACCCTTACAAGCACTCACTCTCCTCTCTAAACAGGATTCTAAGTTTAAAGCTAGAGGAGGGATTACACTTATGATCACAGTAGCGTTTTCTCTCTTTTAATCTCTTTGTGCTTATATGCTTTAACCAGGGATGAGAGGGGTATTTATAGGCTTCAAGTTGATTCAAACTTGGAGCCTAAAAACATCTCATCCCGGGTTCCCCGGGCACGGGCGATACCATCGCTTGCGCTGGGTGGTACCACCGCCTAGCACCCCGCTAGGGGATGTACAACCGCCCAGACTGGCGGTACCACTGCCTGACACGGTCTCGAAGATTGTGCCATAACGGTGAGTCTTCTTGGGGCACTGTTTGGGCTTCTTATTGGGCCCAACACTGTTCTTATATGGGCCTAGCTGGCTTTTAATTGGGTTGGCCCAAATCCAAGCCCAATTACGTGCTAACTACAATTTCCTAAGACATATTCTTAGCTAAACAAGTTCGTAAGTCTTGGTTCTTCCAGCGAGCTTCCGGCGAACTTCCGGCGAATATCTAACGAACCCTCGATGATGCTCCGGCGAACTCCCGACAAACTCTTGGACTTGCAACGATCCTCTTGGAGAGTTCCGACGAGCTTCTCTAGCAAGCTCCGAGACTTCTCGATTAGTTCCTCCAAAACATCCGACGAATGTCCGGACTTCCGACGAACTCTCGAACTTCCAATGATGTCGCATCCTTGGCTCCAAGACTTCATTTTGCTTCATGCCTTGCTATCGTAGTTAATCTTACACATGTAAAACACACTTCGATCTAGACAATTAATACTAAGCAATTATCATGTTGTCCGGCATGTCATTGGTCCCTCGACGCTTCGTCCGATTCTTCGGCGCATCGTCCTCTCCTGCGGCCTATTACCCAATCGGCCAATTGACTCCGCAACTCCGATATCCTTGGCGCAATGTCCGCTCTTCTTGGCCCGATGCCTGAATCCATGGCCCGAAGCCTTCTGTCGATACATCGACCAATCCACTGGCCTGACGTCTAATCTTCTAACATGTTCCTCTGGCCCAACATAATTTTTCTTGCTTTAATTGTCTTATCCTAATCGAAGCATCTTGCGTCACTCAAAACACAGATTTAAAACATCAACACAATTATCAATTGGTTTCATCATCAAAATACGAGATTCAACAATCTCCCCCTTTTTGATGATGACAACCAATTGATGATGGAGTTAAACTTAACTCACGGAGTTTAACCAAACTCCCCCTATCAATATGCCTTATTGATAGAAACTCTTGGATTTAAAAATCCAAGTAACATGTCTTGATCAAATCATGACATACAATTAACATACTTCTCCTTTGTCATCAACAAAAAGGAGAAGTACAATTCTCATGTGTTTAAACATAAATTCAAATCGTTGCATGAAAAACATGAAGTTTTATCATCATGCAATTTGTAAGCTAGAAAATTTGGCAAGTGTTACATCATACTTAAAACATTCAAGCTATCAAGTTGTAGATATGCAAGGTAGCAATATAGCATGTTCTACTTCATATAAGCTAGCAAATTAGAGATGATCAAGAAAGCAACTCTTGCTTCTTGATATATGCAAGTTGCAAGCTAGCAATTTTTTGCTTCCTTTGCAATGTTTGAGCTAGCAATTTTGCTTTCGTTGCAAAGTGCAAGTTAGCATGTTTTGCATTTTGAGATAGGCAAGATAGCACTTTTGGCATGCAAATCTATAGTATGCAAGCTATCAAATTTTACATATAAATAAAGTTAGCAAAATTTTACATCTTTTGAGGTGTGCAAGATGGACTATTTTGACTCTTTTTGAAATGTGTAACTTAGCAAACATTGCTTCTCTTGAGATTTGCAAGATAGCACTTCTTGCTTCCTTTTTGAGATTAGCAAGTTAGCAAGTTTGCATTTTTTTTTTTTCGAATTGTGCAAGCTAGCATATTCGCTTTCTAGCACATTTTGCTCCCCCTTTGTCATTGTCAAAAAGAAGGGAAGACCCTCCTTTACATCAATTTCTAAATTATGACAAAGGTAAGGTAACAAAGATGAAAAAATCAAGATGTGAGTGTCAAAATAATTTTTTATCATGAATATTTTATCATTACATGCATTATTATCATAAGTGTTTTATGCATTCATATCATCACATGAAGAATATTAAAAAGAAAATAATTGGGTGATGAGATAAACGTTTCATGAATACAAGGAATTGCATAAAAATCATATCATGAAAGATTAGAACATGTTAATATCAAAAGGCATGATTTCTTTTTGAAAAACCTCCTCATAAATAATCAAAAGAAAATCTTAGGAGATCGATTAAAGAAAAATCTTGATTCATAATAAAAATTCATGTATCGAATATCGAGAAATCAAGATGATGATTCATAAAAAATATCACAAGTTATATTCAAGAGAAAAATCATCATTCATTTTCAATTCATTCAATTTGTCAAATCAACATTTCTTGGGTATGCATGATATTAAAACATGGTTTCAAATCTTCAACATATAACATGCATAAATTCAAAAATTGAAAGGAGAAGGGAAGAATTCAAAGGTACAAAGATTTTAACCATCTTATAAACAAATGAAGGATCAAGTTATGAATCCAAAATTCCATGAATCATTTCGACAAATCTCCTTTTAAATAATTAAAATGATCATCAAAGGAAATCTCATGTTATTCCAAGAAATCAAGATCATGATTTTGATAAAACTCATTTCAAATTCAAATCATCAAAATCATTTTCATTGATAATATATTTTTCCTTTTTTAAGTGTTTCATTTTAAGTGATTGATTTCATGTTAGCATGCTTTTTCATTTATGTCAAATAAAAACATGCATCAACGTTTAGGATCGAAAAATAAATTTTGTCATAAAACCATCAAGACCAATAAATCACAAAAATCATCATGTATAACTTTAAAATCTCATGCATAAACTTGTTTTTTTCTAAAGCACAAAATAAGGCATTTATAGCCTTTGCATTTTAAAAAAACGTCTTCTTCTCTAAATCATTGCAATTGTTCATTGGAAGAAAAGATATTTCAAATCCGTTTTCGACTATGTGCCATAAGTCGAGATTCAATGAAAACAAGAAAACTCTCATTCGAGTTTTCCAATAAGTGTAGTCCGTCCCATTGAAAAAGGGAGGACGAATGAGAGAGTGACCGTCTTGAAAGGCGAAAAGAGCCATTTCTCTTGGGTATTAATCCAAGTGAGAAATAACGAGGCTATGATACCAATTGTTAGTATCAGGATCGGCACTAAGAGGGGGGGTGAATTAGTGCAGCGGTAAAATCACGACGGTTTAAAAAGGCTTCGTACGATAAAACCATTTCTGATGTAAAATCATTTTCGGAAACTTAACTTAAATTGAAAGCATACTGAAGTGTAGTTGATATAAAGCAATGGAGGGAATTTGCAATTAAGATAAATAGCAGAAAGTAAATGCAAACCGATATTTAGAGTGGTTTGGTCAATCTTGACCTACATCCACTTTTGGCTTCCTCCTCCGACGAGGTCACTGATGTCCACTAGAGGCCTTTCTTCAATAGGCAAAGGCCAATCACTTTTTACACCCCTCTTCTCTTTTTACCGGGTTTAGGAGATAACCCTTACAAGCACTCACTCTCCTCTCTAAACCGGATTCTAAGTTTAAAGCTAGAGGAGGGATTACACTTATGATCGCAGTAGCATTTTCTCTCTTTTAATCTCTTTGTGCTTGTATGCTTTAACCAGGGATGAGAGGGGTACTTATAGGCTTCAAGTTGATTCAAACTTAGAGCCTAAAAATATCTCATCTCGGGTTCCTCGAGCACGGGCGGTACCACCACTCAGTGTCAGTTTGACTGACACTGCCCTAGGTGGTATCACCGCCCAGGTCTAGTGATACCACCACCTGGGGGCTAGTGCTGGGCAGTACCATTTCCCAGACTAGCGGTACCACTACCTGGCACCCTGTCAGGGGTGGTACAACCGCCTAGGCTGGCGGTACCACCGCTTGACATAGTCTCGAAGACTATGCCATGACGGTGAGTCTTCTTGGGGCACTGTTTGGGCTTCTTATTAGGCTCAACATAGTTCTTACATGGGCCTAGCTGGCCCTTAATTGGATTGGCCCAAATTCAAGCCCAATTACGTGCTAACTACGATTTCCTAAGACTTACAAGTCTGTAAGTCTTGGTTTTTCCAGCGAGCTTTCGGCGAACATCCGATGAACCCTCGGCGATGCTCCGGTGGACTCCTAGCAAACTCCTGGACTTGCGACGATCCTCTTGGAGAGTTCCGACGAGCTTCTCTAGCAAGCTCCGAGACTTCTCGGTTGGTTCCTCCAGAACATCCGATGAATGTCCGGACTTCCGACGAACTCTCGAACTTCCAACGATGTCGCGTCCTTGGCTCCAGGACTTCATTTTGCTTCATGCCTTACTATCGTAGTTAATTCTGTACATATAAAACACACTTCGATCTAAACAATTAATACTAAGCAATAATCATGTTGTCCGGCATGTCATTGGTCCCTCGATGCTTCGTCCGATTCTTCGGCGCATCGTCCTCTCCTGCGGCCTATTGCCCAATCGGCCAGTTGACTCCGCAACTCCGATATCCTTGGCGCAATGTCCACTCTTCTTGGCCTGATACCTGAATCCACGGCCCGAAGCCTTCTGTCGATACGTCGACCGATCCACCGGCCCGACGTCCAATCTTCTAACATGTTCCTCCGGCCCAATATGATTTTTCCTGCTTTAATTGTCTCATCTTGATCGAAGCATCCTGCGTCACTCAAAACACATATTTAAAATATCAACACAATTATCAATTGGTTTCATCATCAAAATAGGAGATTCAACAGAAGCTCCCTTCAACTTTGGCACCATGTAAGATAAGTCTGCTCTATTAGAACAAGGGACTCATGGAATGAAATGATCTTATTTTTGCCTCTACAAGAGTTTATGCCCTTAATCTCTGTCCATGGAAAGCTTATGCTTTCGCTCCAGGTTCCCTCTTTTACGTCGACTCCCTTCATGCAGCTTGGGCATTTCACCAAGTTCCACTAAAGTTGCTCTACTCCTCGGTTTATATTGAGTTGATGGTGGCCCTTACACCTATCATTTCATGAGTCAACCCTCCCTTGAGTTCGATTTTCACATTGACTCTAAGTGTGCCTTAATTTGGTGTTGCCTAGGGTTGTTCTCTCACTTGATCTTACAACACATACACCAATGTATTACCTCGTATGAGATCATGCGATGACTCCTTATCGCTCGCTTAGTTCGTTAAGCTATATGGAGCTGTTGTCTTGAGAGATCCCTCCTCAACATGTGTGATTCATTGCACATTATTTTTTCTTTAGAGAATCGGGATTTATCCTTCTTGGATATCTGTCTCGTTAGAGCAAGTTTTCTCTTCGCATCCTTCTCTCTAGAAGTTTAAGAGACCACCATCGTCTTAGACTACTTTGCCTTGTTGAACAAACTATGCACTATTCTAACACCGTGAACACACTTCTTAGATTGTGACTCTTCGATAATATAACCCCCATTGCACCCCTTAAGGCCTATTGACATGTTGAACTTACTGCACACTTCATTCTCTTACAAACATATCCTTCCCATATCAAAGAGAAAGTTTTAATACTCTATGGCATCGACTTTTGTTCACCTTAGGATGGTCATGAATAGTCCGTCGTTCACATATAAGCCCTTGCATAAGCATCAAATTTTTCGAGTTGGTAATTCCCCTCACTCCTATTAGCTTTGCATAAGTCTTTTGGTCGCCTAGCAACTCAACCCTCTTTGTATGGTCGTATCCTTTGCCAAGCACCCCGCTTAACATGAGCACCATTAAGTTTGGTTGCCAATGTCAAGCCGTAACTTGAACTTAGCAATGCGCTATGCATTCTTCCCAACTCACTTGTCCTTGTTGTCACGAACGGTCGTCATGCACCCGCAACAACTCCGTTCAACGAACCGTTCGTCGCTCTAATCTACATGTACAACTGGTTGGCAGCATGTTTTGGCTTGGTTTTAAGTCCTTTTGCTTGTAAAAATGTAAGTTCGAACAAGTTGCAGCGCTACAGTGCGACCGCTCACCGAACCGAGCAAAACAGCCCCAAAATAGCTCTGTTTTCGCATGCCATGGGCTGATTTCTATAGCCCGCTGCTGCATGCAAAACATCAACCATCTCAACACCCTAGAACCCCCCAGGTGGCATAGGACTGGATGGGGCTTTGGTATAGTGTCGGGCGTTGAACAACCTTTCGCAAGTTCGCGTGTTACTTTGATGGGAACTTGTTGTCGCCCCCGACACCCGGTGAGCAGCTGTTTGTGGACTTGCAGCTGTTCGTTCAACTTTCAAAGGGTGCCTCACGCCTTAGGCAATTCCAGCTAAGGCCATGACATTGTGGTATCAAAGCGGGCAAGCACTTCGAGCGAGCAGCGAAGGAACTTTGTAACTTCACCATGGCAAAGCATCGTGGCGAATCAAGCAAGACAGGGTAAGCCGGACCCTTGCCCCAAGCAGCCATAGGTGGGCTGCAAGTGCACACTCGCTCTCATGCTGTTGGAGCCACTCATGAGGAGCATGGCAGCGAACATGATGATCGAGAAATTGGCTACTCTCTGTGAGTGGAGGAGGCGCAATCTGGAGCACCGACCGGGAAAAAGAGTCATAAGGAGAGACTCACAACGGCGGAAACCCGCTTGGATGTTCTTGAAGCGAGCTTGGAGGAACTCTACTATGGCCAACGAAGGCTTGTTGGGGTAAAGAGCTCGCAAGAAGAAGCGGAGTCCAGGATTGACAAGGTTGAGGCCCTAGTTGACCGATTGTTAGATGACACCAAAGACTCCGTGCAACACCTGCAGGAAGTTGTGGCGGAACTCACTTCGAGGGTGACCATGCTCACAAGAGCACTAAATGCAGAAGGAAGCAACACCTGTGTTGCGCAGCCACAGAACTCGAGGGCACCCAAGCCTCATGGTTATGGAGGGGCCAGAGATGCCAAAGAGCTCTAGAATTTCTTGTTCGATATAGAACAATACTTCCGAGCTATGAGGCCTGATTCTGAAGAAACCAAAGTTTCTATAGCGACCATGTATTTGAACGAAGATGCAAAACTTTGGTGGCAAATCCATTGGGAGGAGATCCAATAAGGTCGATATCGAGTTGACACATGGGAGGACTTGAAGCGAGAGTTGAGAACTCAGTTCCTACCGGAGAACACCGAGTTCGTCGCAAGAAGGAAATTGAGATAACTCCGCCAAAATGCTTCCATCCAAGACTACGTGAAGTAATTTTCTGCGCTAATGCTGGACATCCAGGACATGTCCGAGAAGGATAAGCTGTTCAGCTTCCTCGATGGTTTGAAGCTATGGGCGCAATAAGAACTACATCGAAGGAATGTCACCGATTTGATCGGGGCAATTGCTGCTGCAGAAAGGCTCACCAACTTTGTTTCCTTTAAAGACTCAGGAAGAAGGAAACAACCTTCAAGCAATCGCCCTCCAAAATATTCTCGAGGGAAGGAGCTCGGGGGCGAACAAAAGAAGAAAAGTTCCCACAAAGGGCCAAGCCCGAAAGGCAAGGCCCTGAAACCTGGCGGATGCTTCTTGTGTGGAGGGCCGCATATGGTGAGGGAGTACCCACAAAAATAGGCACTCAATACTTTAACAGCTTCCATCCATCCCCCCAAATCGGATAAGGGCAAGGCTATTGCTTTTAGTTTAAGTAGTTCTGAATCCAGCAGCGACGATGAGGAGTCGCAAGGATCCCGGATGGGAGCAATGTATTTGTTGAACGCCATGTGGGGTCAAGTGGGGGAGAACATGAAGACAAGGCTACAAAAAGCAGGAAGTGGTAAGCTGATGTACGTAGACATTAAGCTCAATGGCCAAATGACCCATGCAATGGTGGACACGGGCGCTACCCACAATTTTATTGCCGATCGAGAAGAAAAACGACTTAGGCTAATCTTGGAGAAGAGCCCGAGTCGAATGAAGGCGGTGAACTCGGAGGCTAGGCGAATCTCCGGGTTGGCAAAGGGAGTTCCCATCAAGATCGAAACATGGAGCAGGAGCATAAATATGATGGCGGTACCATAGATGACTTCCAAGTGATTCTTGGAATGGAGTTTATGCACGCGACGAAGTTGGTGCCAATGTCGTTTCTTAACTCCCTATGTGTGATGGGAGGTGACGACCCTTGTGTGGTTCCCGTCTCTCGGAGGGGAACCAAGAAACCCTAACATATATCGACATTACAATTGAAGAAAGGGGTACGAAAAGGCGAACTGACATTCGTGGTTGCTATGAAGCTAGAGCCATTTGACGAGAAGGCCGCTCATGAACTTATTGTGGCGGCGAACATCCTAAAAGAGTTCAATGACGTTATGCCACTCGAGTTGCCGAAGACTCTTCTACCATGCAGAGGCGCGACATCGAGCTGGAGCTAGGAGTGAAGCCTCCAACGAGACCACCCTACCGCATGCCCCCGCTAGAGTTGCCAGAACTCAGAAAGCAGTTAGGTGAGCTGCTAAGCGGTGGTCTCATTCGCAACTCTAAAGTACCATTTGGGGCTCCAATTCTCTTCTAGAAGAAACAAGATGGGAGCCTCTAACTATGCGTCGATTATCGAGCCCTCAACAAAGTGACGATGAAGAACAAGTATCCCATCCCGCTCATCGTGGACTTATTCGACTAGTTGGGCAAAGCCAAGTATTTCTTAAAACTCGACCTTCGATCGGGGTATTTGCAGGTGCACATTGCTGAAGGCGACGAAGCAAAGACTACCTTCCCAATTCTTTAGTAATAAAGTACATAAAGGATTGGTGTGCAAGGATGAAGGGCCCTTCCCAATTATCAGTAGGGTGGGCAATATCTCCTATAAGTTACAACTGCCGACATGGTTCAAAATTCACAATGTTCTTCATACCAGCAACTTGAAAGCCTACCACTCGGATCCGCAAGATGCTTCCCGAAGTGTTCCAACTCGGCTACCCCCCACCACAGCCTCCTATGAGAAGTGAGTTGAAACCATTTTAGCGGACCGTAAGATAAAGCTACCCATTGGAGCTGAGCAGACCGAGTACTTGGTGAAGTGGCGAAAGCTTCCCCGAATTGAAGCCAGTTGGGAGCCTGAAGACACCCTATGACATGAAGAAGCAATCATCAACAACTATCAACAAGCGTCGACGAGGGCGTCAACTGTTTGAGTGGGGGAGAATGTCACGAACGGTCGTCGTGCACCTGCAACAACTCCGTTCAACGAACCATTTCTCGCTCTAATCTACATGTACAGCTACTTGGCAGCATGTTTTGGCTTGGTTTTAAGTACTTTTGCTTGTAAAAATGTAAGTTCGAATAAGTTGCAGCTCTACAGTGCGACCGCTCACCGAATCTAGCAAAACAGCCCCAAAACAGTTTCGTTTTCGCGTGCCATGGGCTGATTTCTACAGCCCGCTACTGTACGCGAAACGTCAGCCATCTTAGCACCATGGAACCCCCCAGGTGGCACAGGGCTGAATGGGGCTTTGGTATAGTGTCGGGCGTTGAACAACCTTTCGCAAGTTCGCACGTTACCTTGATGGGAACTTGTTGTCGCGCTCGGCACCTAGTGAGCAACTATTTGTGGACTTGCAGCTATTCGTTCAACCTTCTAAAGTCCTTGTTTTCCCCCCTCTCCCTCTTTTCTCTTGTGCACGTAAGGTGCTCGCTGAATTGCTTGTAAAGCTTCCCCTTTTCGTGAGACGTCGGGACTTGTCCGTCGCTCATTCTTCGAACTAATCAACTTTCTCTTTTTACAGGTCCTTCGGGACCTGCGAGAGGTTGCAAGTGGGCTGATCTTTGCAGACGCAAATCGCAAGGGCGAAGCGCGACTTAGGCAACGAAGCTAAGTTCGCGTCTTTGCCGTAAGGGTGCCTCGCAACTTAGGCAACGCAAGCTAAGTTCGCGTCTTTGCCGCAAGGGTGCCTCACGCCTTAGGCAATTCCAGCTAAGGTCGTGACATCGTGGCGCCTCTTGCGTGATGGGTTGGCCATTCCTCTAACTTCATTCTCTTACAAACATATCCTTCCCATATCAAAGAGAAAGTTTTAATGCTTCATGGCACCGACTTTCGTTCACCTTGGGATGGTCATGAACAGTCTGTCATTCGTATATAAGCCCTTGCATGAGCATCGAATTTTTCAAGTAGGCAATTCCCCTCACCCCTATGAGCTTTGCACAAGTCTTTTGGTCGCTGAGCAACTCAACCCTCTTTGTATGGTCATATCTTTTGCCAAGCGCTTAACATGAGCACCATTAAGTTTGGTTGCCAACGTCGAGCCGTAACTTGAACTTAGCCATGTGCTATGCATTCTTCCAATCTCGCTTGTCCTCGTAGTGCCTCTCGTGTGAAGGGTTGGTCATTCCTCTAAATGCCAATCTTAAATCTCCACTCCTATGAGCAGATCCTTTCCCTACGTCTCTATGCCCATTTCTCTTAAACGGTTGCACAAGATGGCTGCTCTTAACGTAGCCCCACTAGATCCTCCATATTTGCATGCTAAGTGTTTCTAAGTGTGCTTGTCCCACCTTGATACCATATGTTACAGACTTAGTTGGTTTTACCTAAGTCGTGCAATATCCTTACGTATCCATCTACAAAAGGTTAACCTCCTCAAAACTTCTTATGATCTCTTAAGAACCTGTAAAAGAGAAGACGAGTTAGAGAAAGCATTTAACTCGAGATCCAACAAACAAATAGTCATTTCAACAAACACTTGATAGACAATACAAATTACTGTAAGCTTTGAACGATCGCATGATAAAAGGTCTAAGGTGATCCACTGTGATTAAAAGTCTCCACAAGTGTCCACATTATTGTAGAATAAAACAACAAACCAACCTTAGAAACTACCTAAAAAGCCCATCCAACCATATGCAACTCAGGGAGCTCGTAGATATTGTGCTGATTGACACTCCGTAGCACTTTACAGAACTTAAAAAACCCCAAAATGATTGTCTGGATGGTTTGTTTGTATATAGTTTTGTCTCCGCGTGACAACTACACACAACCTATATTTAAAGCTTAAAATGACTACAAAAGCCAACTAAAATGAAGTTACTAATCCTATTGCAAGCTCTACATGCTATATAAAACATGAACAAAGTTGAAAGATATAGACATATACAAGTATTATATCGAACACCCAATTTACAATTTTATCTTTGATATTTCATAAGATCAAAACCAACAAAGACAACGTAACTCTAGCTTGTGATCTATTTGAAAACTTAAAATTGCAAGATAAATATGTTTATTTCAAGTTCCAACTGAATATGAATCCAAAGCCGATGGGAACAAAAATGACATACAACAAATATACCCAATATATCTGATGCACCAAAGGAAAAACATGAGTTTACATAAATATTACATACACTAATAGGGTTAGTGCCACCTTGACGGTGGTTAGTTAAGTGCTTGATTCAATACCGAGCTGTTTCCATCATTTCAAGGGCTAATGCAGACTGGCTAGAGTAGGTGATTGAATTCAGAAGCTGATCTCACGCCTCTCAGCAAAAAAGTTTCCTGTGGTCAATAGTTGGCAAGGTAGCAACGCAACCCAAACTCCAGTATCTGCACCTTCTTCAGCTGAAGTATTTCCTGCCCAACCTGTCATAGCAGTCTTCACCCATCCTGGACAGTAGCAATTTATGTAGATCTTATGACCTTCTGGTCTGTCGGCGAGCCTCCGTGCCATTAGTCGGGTGAACAGATTGACTGCCAGTTTTGATACTGAATAATCTGTGTACATCTGAGGCCAGTCATTTGATGCCCAAGTTCCCTCCTTCACTTGGCAGAGGAAATTAGTGACCATATCATCAATCAGCTCCTCAGAAAGGCAATCATCTTTTAGTAATTGCTCTCTCAAGGTCATGTCGCCCACTCTCTGAAAAAAAAAAATGAAAAGCAATTTCCAAGAGTCCAACAAAAGCATAAGTATGAAAGTGAGTGATTCATATTGAACACGCTTGGAACGCTAGTTTAAGATCATGAAAAGAATGCGGACATATGTGGACAACAATTATTGACAAACCTACTTAAGACAGGAGAAGCATCTAGAAAGTTTCTGCATCTTACATTCCGTCTACCATTGACTCTGCCAAGCCTTGAGCTAACGTTCAGTATTCGAGCACCAGAAGTAGAAGGACACATCATTGAGATAAAGATTTCGATCATCCGTTTTGTCCCAAAATAGTTTGTGGCAATGACCTCTTCAGCAAACTCAACAGAATTATCAGCGCCTGTGTTAAAGTTGACGCCTGCATTATTTACCTGCAACATGATTGAGAGTAAGTGTACAAAGGATAACCCAATGCTAAATGTAAGGGATTGGCAATGGCAGTCAATATTGACTTTTTTGACCATGTAAGGGATTGCCGACGGCAGTCAGTATCCCCAAAAATCCTAGAAAGAGGATACTGAGTGCTAAATGGAAGCAAGATAAATAGCTATTTTTTTCATGAGTTTGACTATCATTTGGAATAGATAAGTAATAGCTCATCAATAGAGCTTGAAAACCTTTTTTGAGGCTAAATATGTCATTTTCTTTGTTTTTTCCTAATATTTTAAGCAATATATAGTAATTTATTTCTTTGATTATATCTTTGGAGGTCTTGCTCTTCCTTGATATGAAGAAAACCTAGTTAAGAGAATCTATTCCTAATAGTTTAATATAAAAAAGTCTTGATTTGTGCCCCATCATAGCTTTTAGAGATGTCCACAATTGTTGTCTAAAAGAAGACCACTTCCAAAACAAGATGAGTTACTATATTTACTCAACTGATACAATTAAAAAGTCCTAACATCCAACAGATTGAGCAAAGGTGCAAAACGATGATTGCGCCACAAGCTTCATCAAACCATGTTTTCACGACTGACACGACGAAGTGCCAAAATAAATTTTATGTGGCTCGAGACAAGAAAACAGTGGAAGCACCACCAGTTGAGTAATCTCCACAAGTTGCAATAACACAGGACTCGAATAACTACCAGTGGTCCCACCAACCGTGTTGCATCAAATTCACCTATGACAGTCTCATTCTTAGATGGATTTGCTGATAGAATCTACTACACGTCATGGCTGTGAAATTTGCTTGTCCCAGACATCTTAGTGATGGATCCAAATATACTTACATATCATTAGGCAACTAGTCTACAAACCTTCTTTGTATATGCCTCAAATATGTGCATGCATGTTGCCACTTTAGGGGCACAGCCAAACCTATAATCCAAAATGGAGTACCAGTTACAATGATAACAACACCTCTGATCATCGATTATGCAATTCCATCTGCTGCCACCTCCATCACTCGAACAGCAGCAATTTGTACCGACCAAGGCCAAGGGCAGTAGCTTCAACCTTCTTTTGTTGGAGGAACCAATGACGCTCTCAGTAGCGACAACAATCTCAGAACCTTGAACCACTTTCACCTCCGAGACACTAATATTCTTAAGCCACTTGCAGAGCTTGTCGAGTTCATCAGCCTGGGTCATAATGATTATAACCTAATCACTAGTTGTTTTGAAACTCTTATTTACGTCACATCATCACTAGAGCAACATGCATATCGCTTGTCCTATGTCATAGTAGGAAACCAATAATTTACTAAACAGTCCAGCCTGCAGAATAGAACACGTCTAACTAAAAAAACAGGTTCAGTCAGCTGGAGGTGGTCTTACATGAAGCAATTTTCTGTGAGTTCTTAAACATAAATTTGCCATGTGGCTGGTCCTAAAGTTTGAGTTCACTTAGTACTAATTCTTACCATAAAAAAAGGTGGTAAAATGGGATGTCTCCTGAGCTGTGTAAATGCTCTCGTGAGTCTATTGATTATGTCCACCTTGTCGTTTGTTTATAGGCTAATTTTCTATGAGTTCTTAAACATAAAATTTTCATGTGGCTGGCCCTTAAGTCTGAGTTCACAAGGCCTAATTCTTATCATAAAAAAAAGGTGGTAAAATGGGATGTCTCCTGACCTGTGTTAATGCTCTCATGAGTCTATTGATTGTGTCCTCATTATCGTTTCTTTATAGGCTCTGGAGAAGCATTCCAGCTCACAGGCGCCTCAATTGACATCCAACCAAATTGAATTAGTGTGAACTAGGAAGAGCAGAATAAACTTTAACACATGCCATTAGTTCATCTCTCGGCTTACTGCGCGGCCAAATATGTTCTATAAACGTTCTACGTCTTCTACCACTGAATCCTTGACATGTAATTATTTGGCAAGCGCATCAAAAGAACCGCTCTGTCCATCAATATCACGATGAGAATCCCAGCATAAGAATTCAAGCGTCAAAATGTAAAAGCTCCTCACCAGGATGTCAAGTCCGCCATACTTCTCAGCGATCCACTTTGCAAATGATTCCACGGATTCAGGACGCGAAACGTCAAGCTGCCGAAACTCCACGTTGAGGCCTTCGCCCCGGAGTCCGTCCGCCGCGGCACGGCCACGATCGGCGTCTCTTGCGGTGACGATGACGCGCAGGCCATGGACGGCGAGCTGGCGCGCTATCTCGTAACCAATCCCCCGGTTAGCGCCCGTCACCACGGCCACCGTCTCCGACGACCACCATCTAGTAGAAGGACAAAAGAAGGGAGGGTGAAAAAGAGTCGGTAGAGGGAGGCAATTCGACGAACGGGTGGCGGGCGTGTGGCGAGCGAAGGGGTCCCGACCTGTCAACAGATGAATAAGGTAGCTTCCGGAGCCGGGAGATCTCTTGGAGCCGCTGCTCCCGCCTCGCTTTGGCTCGTTCCTTTCCCTGCTTGCCCATGCCGGGAGAGCGCCCGATGGGGTGGATTTACGATTCACCCTTGTTTTGGCTCCCCTCGCGTCGTGGTCGTCAGGATGGAGGAGCAAAGGGAAAGCGGAAGCGGTGCGTCGGAATCAAGAACTCCACTGCGGTTCCGATCAGACCAGGTTCGAATCCGTTTCAACGATCTATATGTATTAACGAATGAAAAATTAGACTAAGTTTTTTAAATAAAATATATTTAATTTTAAGACGAGAGTCTCATCTTGTGGACGTGCCGGAGTGGTTATCGGGCATGACTAGAAATCATGTGGGCTATGCCCGCGCAGGTTCGAATCCTGCCGTTCACGAATTTTTTATTTATTTATTCAATTTTCCAAGCCATTCATTCAACCCAGGTTTTTTATATGTTCCTTCTACTTATGTGTATTGTCGAATATGATTTTTTCTTCACAAGGTCTTTCGAGATTGTAGGTTTGGAATAAGAGTTTCTTTTATGCTCTTTCTCTCTTTTAGAATCACAAGGTCTTTCGAGATTGTAGGTTTGGAATAAGAGTTTCTTTTATGTTCTTTCTCTCTTTTAGAATATAATATTATAATATTTTCTCTAAATATAAAAACTATAATTATGTTATTATTGATATGTCGTGGCTGATGAGTTAGCACGGCCTGGTCCACGGGGCGATGTGGGGAGTTTTCGGTCGGCTGAGCTGAATGCCGGTGTCGATTGAGCCCTTCAGTCGGTGTGTTGGCCCCGCAATATTGACGTCTCTTCGCTGGGATGCTGATTGGCACGTCGGGAGGAAGGACGCCTATATCGATCGGGATAGCCTCACCTCGGACGTTACCGTTTTCAAGGCCCCTACCGGGCCGTTATCGATTATGGCCCCTCGACAAGTAAGTCAGTGTGGGGTTCTGCATTCTGCCTCTTTTTTTCCCCTTCTCTAGCCGGATACCGACCAAGGGCTTTTATACTATTGTACAAGGGTCAGTCGTACGCGGGTTTGGCATGGTGGCTGATCCTCGAGGGATGAGATGGTACCTTTATGCAGTCGTCGTCTCGGGACGTGCGGAATGATGCCATGCGACGCTGTCCCAGGCTTACCGGGATGGGACATACCGAGTGGCGTCTTGATACGATTGCTGGCTCGACGAGTGGGGGGTGCTTCTCTAGCTGACTTAGCTATGGCATGGCGTGGTATCAATTGTGATGTGGCATGAGTCCGAAGTATGCATTATCACTTCCCCCCCCCCCCCCCCCCCCCCCATCAAGGCGTGCCGTGGGGTCCTTGAGGGGGCGAGAGGCGCGCCTGGATTGGAATGCCACGGTTGTGTTGATTGCTCGTGGGGGAAGCTGGATTGGCTTGTCTTGAGGCAGTTTGAGGGTGGTGCCTTGTGTTTTAGGAATGATTTTATGCTGTCGGTCGGGCAGTTGGGCCCATGCAGGATGATGCTGGCGAGTCGCTGGTCAGGAGGCCGAGCTGTGTGAGTTGAGAGGAGATGGCCTGTTGGCCGAGTAACCCATCTTGGATTTGTGTTTGATGCTGATGAGTCACAAGTCGGGAACCGATCTGGAGCGACTCGGGCGAGGATTGGACCTGTGGGTCGAGTGACTGATCTCAGGCTCAAGTTTCATGCTGATGAGTCACAAGTCGGGAACCGATCTGGAGCGACTCGGGCGAGGATTGGACCTGTGGGCCGAGTGACTGATCTCGGGCTTAGGATTGGTGCCGACGAGTCAGAAGTCGGGAACTGATCTAGAGAGACTCGGGTGAGGATTGGACATGTGGGCCGAGTGACTAATCTCGGGCTTAGGTTTGGTGTTGACGAGTCGTAAGTCGAGAATCGATCTGGAGCGACCTGGGCAAGGATTGGACATATGGGCTGAGTGACTGATCTCGTGCTCAGGTTTAGTGCCAACGAGTCATAAGTCGAGACGATTTGGCATGACTCGAGCAAGGACTGGACCTGTGGGCCGAGTGACTGATCTCGAACTTAGTTTGGTATCGACGAGTCACAAGTTGGGAACCAATCTAGAGCGACCTAGGCAAGGATTGGACCTATGGGCCGAGTGACTGATCTTGTGCTTAGGTTTGGTGTCGATAAGTCACAAGTCGAGGACCGATCTGGAGCAACCCGGGCAAGGATAGGACCTGTGAGCTGAGTGACTGATCTTGGGCTCAGGTTTGGTGCCAATGAGTCGCAAGTCGAGAATCGATCTGGAGCGACCCAAACAAGGATTAGACTTGTGGCCCGAGTGACTGATCTTGGGCTTAGGTTTGGTGCCGACAAGTCGCAAGTCGGGAACCAACCTAGAGCGACCCGGGCAAGGATTGGACCTGTGGGCCGAGTGACTGATCTCGTGCTCAGGTTTGGTGCCAGCGAGTCGTAAGTCGAGAATCGATCTAGAGTGACCTGGGCAAGGATAGGACCTATGGGTCGAGTGACTAATCTCGGGCTCAGGTTTGGTGCCGACGAGTTGCAAGTCGGGAGCCGATCTGGAGTGACCCGGGCAAGGATTGGACCTGTGGGCCGAGTGACTGATCTCGGGCTCAGGTTTGGTGCTGGCGAGTCGCAAGTCAGGAACCAATCTGGAGCGACCCAGGCAAGGATTAGACCTGTGGGCCGAGTGACTGATCTCGGGCTCAGGTTTGGTGCCGACAAGTCACAAGTCGGGAATCGATCTGGAGAGACCCGGGCAAGGATTGGACTTGTGGGCCGAGTGACTGATCTTGTGCTCAGGTTTGGTGCCGATGAGTCACAAGTCGGGAACCGATCTGGCATGACTCAGGCAAGGACTGGACCTATGGGCCGAGTGACTGATCTCAGACTCAAGTTTGGTGCCGACGAGTCACAAGTCGGGAGCCGATCTAGAGTGACCCGGGCAAGGATTGGACTTGTGGGCTGAGTGATTGATCTCAGGTTCAGGTTTGGTGCCGACAAGTCATAAGTCAGGAACCGATTTGGAGCGACTCGGGCAAGGATTGGACCTGTGGGCCGAGTGACTAATCTCGGGCTCAGGTTTGATGCCGACGAGTCGCAAGTCGGGAATCGATCTGGAGCAACTAGGATGAAGGCTAAGGGGCATTGTTGGGTGACATGCCGGTTTTAGCCCGGGTGTCACCGTGCCACGTGGCGGGCCATGTGGAACAGTGCGGTGCCTAGCGGGAAACTTCTTTATTTCGAATGGCTTCTAGCGGGAGATTTTGGGTGACGAGGTGCCTATGGTAGGAGCTCCGAGACCGGCAAATCTGGTGAATCCAAGGAATCATGATGGGTTTTAAATGCTACAACCATCTCTCTCCTTGAAAAGCCCAATTGTCGTCTCACGGTGGATCAGCCTGCCGTTTATAAGCTTCCTTCAGCGCAGTTATCCTTTACTTTGTTCATCTACCATTATCTTGCCCAACTGCCATTGTCTTGCTTGGTCCTTCGTCCCGTGACCCAGATTCTTCCTTCCAACTTCGAGGTCAGGATGTCTCCGCGTTCTTCTTCATCTTCTTCTTCCTTGTCTTCTTCTTCTTTGTCCTCTTCTTCCACGTCTCCGGGTTAAAGTTGTCGGTTTGTCTTTGGGAGGTGCACCTTCAAAGGCCGCAGGGAGTCTTGCCGTGTTTGCAAATCTCAAGTTGTGGCATGATGTAGACTCGATGGTGACCGAGGAACTTCTGGGGGAGCTTCGGGATCGCTATTGTATCCGGAGTGCTATGGCATTTTCGCCCCTCGGCCTAGTCAGCGGGCGTACGACCAGTTTACCGATGGGTTCGAGCTGACCGTGGGCGCCCTTGAGGCAGGATTGTAGTTCCCGCTGCATCTTGTCATCAAGGCATGCCTCCACAAGTGGGGGATATCGTCGTCCTAGATGGTATCAAACTCTCGCCTCTATCTGGTGGCTTTCCTCAGGGAATGTCGGGGGGCAGGGATAGAGCCATCCAGGACCATTTTTCTGGCCTGCTTAGTTTATGTAGAGGGGGAGGCGGGTATTATCTGACCGCTTGTAGCGATTTTAAGATTAGCAGCGCTCCTTCTAACAACAAAGGTTGGAAGAGCCGCTTCTTCTTTGTCAATTGTAGTTGGGGGTGGGGTTTTAATACTGGATGGACTTCCTGAACCATCGACAATGTCCCCCCATTGCTTTCTGTCGGAGAGACAACAGATGTGAACCGGCTGAGGGGCATCTTGTCCTCTTCTCGAGCGATCAGGGAGATGACCGAGGAGTGGCTGGTCGAAGTGGGACAGAGCCTAGCCACTAGGGGTATGGTCATTCGCATGTTGTGGATCGTCCGCTCGTCCCGAGATGGCTAACCAACCTGGCTTTTGCTTGTAGAAATGGTGGACCTCCAATCGGTGAAGAGGGTTCCGGAGCCGGGGATGTCTCGCAGAAGGGCACCCCGAGGAGGGTGCTAGGGTCCCCAGAGGCGAGTCGCCCTCAGAAGAAGGCAAAGACTCTAGCTCGGTTGCTCGCGAGAGTGCCATTCCGGGGTCGTCCGAGGCTGTTCCCTAAGGCGAGGGCTCAGGGAGCGTGAAAGGAAAGGGGTTGGCCGGATCGTCCGTCGATGACCCCTCAAAGAAGGCATCGGTGCACCCGAAGTCAATGCGGGACTTGTATTGCATCCACTTTCGGGGCGAAGGCGAGTAGTACCAGGCCCTGAGCATGGTCGACCTTCCTGCTGGGGAGTCGGGAACCCCCTACATTCCTTGGTGGGCGAGCCTCAAGGTCGACAGTTGCATCTGGGCCGACGGGCCAACTGCCCAGGAGTTCACCCAGGGGGTGCTTCACCCGGCCATGGCCAAGGAGCTTTTCTGCTCCTCCTCAGAGGTATTGGCGGATCAAGCAGCCAAGTCGTTAGTCTGGGTGAGTGGAGGCATTTCTTCTAGCTTTGATTCTTCCCTCTTTGCATGGGTCTTTGACGTCAAATGTTGGTGCAGGGCCAACACTACACCATGGCGCTGATCGACCGGGTCCTCGATGCCGGGCGGGTGATCGAGCGCTAGTCGGACGTCTATGCCGCTCTTCACCTAAAGAACTTGGAGTTGAGGAGTGGATTTGGCCCGGAGGCTGTGGCTGCAGTTGAGTAGCATGCCTTAGCTTTGGATGAGGAAGTGAACCGTCTGAAGGCCGAGCTAGAGGAAAGCTGGTCCCGCATCTGGACGCTGGATGACGAGTTGTAGACCCTCTCCCACTATGTCAAGTCCGCCAGGTCTTTGGCTTGGGCCGCCGAAGAGGTCCTGAAGGAGGAGTGGCTGGCGCTTCCTGAGAAGATCAAGGGGGCGATCGTTGAGTACAAGGCATCCGCCGGGTTTGAGCGCGACCTAGTGAGGTCGGGGTGGGTGACATATGAGTTTAGGTATCGGGTGGCTTATGCTTGTTTTCGAGCGAGGTACTCGGACCTGGAATTGGAGTCGGACCCGTTTGCCGACCAGCCGGAGGATCAGAACGTCGATATGCCGACAAGCGTCCCCTTTGATGACAGGCCTGAGACTCCTCCTCCGAACTAAAAGTTGTATTTCTTTTTTCTTTCACTTCGGTCGGGTCGAATTTTGAAACTGTATCGCCCGACCACAACATGTACTTCTTTTTCATCAATATAGAAACTTTTGTTTTGAAATTTTGACTTGTCTTTTTCGGTTGTGGATGTGTATGTTTCTTAATAACACATGTCTTTCCCACACCTCGACTTACTTCCTTCATGGGTAGAACTTCTTTAAGTTCGCTGCATTCCATGTCCTTGGCAGAGGGTTTCCCTCCATAGTCTTGAGTCGGTAGGTCCCCTCTCAGACCACATTGTAGACCCAATAGGGGCCTTCCTAGTTAGGCACGAGTTTTCCTCTCACTCGGGTCGGGTCACTCACCTTTGCCTTTCAAAGGACTAGGTCCCTTATCTTGATCGGTCGTGGACGAACCTTGCGGTTGTATATCCGAGCCGTAGCCTTCTTGTATGCCAAGACACATAGGTGTGCCTTGGCTCTTCTTTCTTCTAGGAGATCTAGGTTTGCTCGTAGGCCCTCCTGGGAGTCTTCTTGTTTGTAGTTGGAGGTGCGCAGGGTCAGGAACACCATCTCGGGGGGAGGACTGCTTCGGTCCCGAATGCCAAGCTAAATGGAGACTCCCCCAAGGCAGTTTTAGGAGTTGTCTGCATCATCCATAGGATGCTAGGGAGCTCGTCCACCTAGGCTCCGTGCGCGCCCAAGACCCTCTTCTTGAGGCCCTCCAGAATTGCCCGATTCATCACTTCGGTCTGGCCGTTAGTTTGGGGGTGCGCAACCGAGCTGAACTTCAATTGTATCCCGTACGACTGACATTGTTGAATTGAGCCCCATTGTTGGTGACGATAGCCCTCGGGATCCAGAATCGAGTAATAATGTTCTTCCGTGTGAAGCTTTGAACTTTTTTCTCGGTGATGGAGGTTAAGGGCTCGGCTTCAACGCACTTCATGAAGTAGTCAACCTCGACTATAAGGAAACACTATTGTTGTAATATCCCCCATTTTTAAAAATTTAGTAAATGCTTGTTTGTAAATATAAGGATTATTTAATAATTATTTTATATTAAATAATATTATATTAAAAGTTTATGGCTATGGACCTAAGAGTAAATATTAGAAGTTTGATATGATTTATGAAAAATTTAGATTTAAGTTAAAGAAAAAAAATAATATAGTAGACATGTGTCACTAGCTAACCTAATGGTGCCACTTATGTTTGCTCTAAAGATGACACATAGCTCCTTTCATGCATGCATGACACATTGCAACCTTTGCATTAACCAAAACATAAATAATTAGATGAAAGGTTAAAGAAAACAAAACTTAAGAGCTGCAGCCAACGTGAGTTGGAGAAGAGAAGGGAAGAAGAAGAAGAAGAAGAAGAAGAAGAAGAAGAAGAAGAAGAAGAAGAAGAAGAAGAGCTTGAGGTTTTTCATCAAAAGAAGAAGAAGAGCTTGAGGTTTTTCATCAATTTTCCCACATTTGGGATTCAAACTATTTTAAGGCAAGTGTTCTAACCCTATCTCACAATAACTTTAATCTCTGTTTTCATTCTGCAAAATTTGAGAGATTTCAGCTGAGAACCAGACCTTCTTTCATTTTGATACAAAGCCATAAATCTATAATTTTTCGGCAATTTGACCATTATACATTGTTTCAGTCCTAACTTTTTGTAATAACTCTGATTTAGGCAAAACCTATTCCAATTGAAAGTAGACTCTAAAATCTTTATTTTGATACTGAGATTGAATGATTTAGAGTTTAAATACCTACTAAGACTTCTGTTTCAATTAACTCTACAGATTCTGAAAAATAGGGACCGTAATTTCTGACCTCTTGTTGCTTAACTGCTTATAACTTTCTGCTAAGGACTCAGATTCATGAAAATATGATTTATTCGAAGCTAAACTCAAAATGCTTTCTGTATGTATCTAATTTGAAATTTTTGGAGTATAATTGTAAACTGAAACATCTATTTTCATCAACCCTATGGATTCAATAAAACATAACTAATGTTTTCAGACCTTTAGCTACGAAATTATCTGTAACTCCCTATTATAAATTCTAATTCTTGTAAATCTTAATTTACCTAAAACTAGATTGAAAAAGCTTTCTAATGACACCTATTTTGTATAAATTAGAGCATAATTGATTATCTAAATAATTTATACACTCTACCTCTCAAATTCTATCGGAATCGAGCTTTGGTCGATTTCGCCTCTTATTGTTTCTTCTCTTTGGAAATTGATTTTGACAAAAACTCTTACTTCAGTTGAGCTTTACATTATTGTCTTAAATTCCTATATACTTTTTTCTTTAATTATTTGTACACCTGTAGCTATCATCTAAAGTTTATGTTTGTATCGCAATAATTCGTATAGGCTCATGCATCCCATTGTTCCGCATTTGCTTTCGATATGTGCCTCTTCCAGTTTTATTTATTTGGACATTGAATTCATCTGACCTTCTTATTTCAATTGAGCTATATATGATTGCTTAAAATCCTTGTATACTCTTGCTTTTATTTCCTTTCAAATCTGAATACATTTGTGAAAGATTATGTTTGCATCGTATTGACTCGAAAGACACATGTATATTTTATTGTTCCGCATGTGCTTCCGATATATGCTAATTTTATTATTCATACTATCCCTTTGTACTCTAGTATTTGTGGGATAAATGTGAACCTTTGTCAAAAATGGTAAAGAGAGTTATGCTTAGAGCCCACGATGCCCTACTGGCCCCTTATGACTTCATTCAGACGTGGGTGGATGGAACTCCCAAACATGGGAGACTTATGTTTGGTGGTCATTCAGAAATGGATGGACCATATTATGTTATGATCCCACTTCACCTTCTATGTGTTTGATATGATATCCAAAGCTTTGGCTATGTTTTTATGTATGCTTTGGATAAGAATGAAATGAATGCAACGTCATGTGACATTTGAGCTTCTATTCATGTTTTGTTCTTTGATATGTTTCCGACATGTTATAGGTCTTTGTTATGCCTTGAAATTACCATATGCCATGAATATGCTCCTTATGTCAATGATATGCTCCAATTACCTTTCCTCGATTATATGAACAAAATATGCTTCGAACGAAATGACATCATAATTCTGCATTCAAACAATACATGCTTCTGTTTCATCTTGTATCTCTACTTTGTATTTTTAATACCTTATTTGTTTGAAAACTGTCCTCTTTGCTATGGATATGTTATCGCTTACTGAGCTTTATATGCTCACCCCGTTAATATATAAATTTTTCAGGATAGCTTATCGCTCATTAAAATATGTAGTTTGGGTTGAGGCAGTGGAAAGCTAGAAGATTTTGAGGTAAATCTTTCGTACTTGATATGTTGATATTGTATAAGTTCCTTTTGTGTGTATCAACAACAAATCTAGATTGATGTATCTTGTAAATATTTGAAAAGTGCCTCTCATGTTAGAATTTTGAGAATGTTAAGTTAAAATTATGTAATAAATGATATAAACATGTGGTACATGTTGGTTTTATAATTGTATGGATTCTCACAACTATGGATTTATGATGTGGTTATGGTTTATTTAAGTTGTCTTTGGATTTTAAGAATCATCTAGTGACATGATGTATGATTATAAACTACACAGGTTTTGTGAATTGTGGATTGTAGAGGTGAATGACTTGAATGTTTTTCTTAGTGACCTCAAATGTGTGATTGGATCCTGGATTATTTGTTGAATTATAATATTATCAATTTTGAGTTAGGTTCACACCTCCTGAATGAGAATTAAATTCGGGGGGCATGACAAAGTGGTATCAGAGCATAGTTTGAGGATCATTGAAATATTTGATATATTGACGTGCAAAATATATTGAGGTCTAGTGAACTATAGTGATTGGTAAAATTTTCTTTGATGCATTTTAGGAATCTAGGATGACAAGGACATTTAGTCCTCCTACTTCATCTGCTTTTGATTAATTAAGTGTGATAAAAGGGTTGATTAGGGATATTAAATTAGAGTGGCATAGTAGAAGCGTGGTGAACCTAATACATTGGTAGCAGAAAAATGGATGATATGATTGGAGAAGATATTTGATATATGAAATTGTTCTAATGATCAAAAGAATTTCTAGAGATCAAGGACGGGAATAGCAAGGACAAGTTTACCAAAAAAAAAAAAGATTAGAAATGAATCAGAATGTGATAACAAGAGGGTCAAGACATCATCGATTTGAAAAGGGAAGTCACCACAAAAGATTCAATCCTGTGTATGATGCGAGTTAAATTATGAAATAAGTTTGTATTTGTAGGTGACTGGAGCCTATTTTGCTTATGGAAATTTGGATCATAAAATAAAAGACTGTCCTTTGAACAAAAAGAAAGAATCACTACCTCATAAATTATCAACTCATGTCAAAGTGTATATTATTACGGAATATGATTCTAAAGCTTCTGAATTAGTGGTCGAAGGTACTATTCATGTTTCTAAAAGAATGCAAATATTTGTTTGACCATGTCTCTCATCTATGATTTAATTCGTAATATTTTGCTTATCACATGGTTATTCAACCTAAACCACTGGATTATATGCTATATATAAATATGACTATTGGGGATTGTTTGATAATAAACTTGATCTGGTTATCTTGTTTGATTTCTATTGGAGAACATGAACTTCTTGCTGATTTGGTTCTATTAGATATTTGAAGTTTTGATATTATACTAAGTATGGATTGACTATCTTCCAATCATACCAGTATAGATTGTTATACAAAATGATCACTTTTTGGATATTAGATCATCCCATCTTTTATTTTGAGAGTATTGGGCATGATTTACCTCCTTGCCTAATGTATTTCCAGATGACTTGCCTAGTTTACCTCCAAATAGAGAGGGTGAATTTACTATTGATTTGGTCCCCGTGACAACCCCAATATCTAAGCCTCCTTACAGAATGACACCACTTGAGTTAGAGGAATTGAAAAAGCAACTACAAGAACTATTAGATAAGGGTTTCATTTGACCCAGTGTTTCACCATGGGGTGCTCCGGTGCTATTAGTTAAGAAGAAGGATGGAACATTGAGGCTTTGTATTGATTATAGACAATTGAATCAAGTGACCATCAAGAACAAGTATCCACTACCTAGAATTGATGATTTGTTTGATCAATTGTAGGGTGCATAAGTATTCTCTAAGATTGATCTAAAGTCAGGTTACTATCAGTTGAAGATTATGAAGGAGGATATTCCAAAAACAGCTTTTAGAACTCGATATGGTCACTATGAATTCTTACTAATGCCTTTTGGTTTAACTAATGCCCCTGCAGCTTTTATGGAACTGATGAATAGGATATTTCAGCCATTCTTGGATGATTGTGCAATTGTATTCATTGATGATATATTAGTATATTCAAGGAGTAATAAGGAGCATGAGAAACACTTGAGAAATATATTGTCTGTACTAAAAGAAAAGAAGTTGCATGTAAAGTTCAGCAAATGTGAATTTTGGTTGAATGAAATTACTTTCTTAGGCCATGTGATTTCAGGGAAGGGCATATCTGTTGATCCAAAGAAAGTGGAAGCTGTAGTTAAGTGGGAAGTACCAACAAATGTAACAGAAGTTAGAAGCTTCTTGGGCATGACAGGTTATTACAGGAGATTTGTGGAGGGATTTTCTCGAATCGTTCAACCTCTCATCAAACTCACTCAAAAGAATGTGAAATTTGTATGGAGTGATGATTGTGAGCAAAGTTTTCAAGAGTTAAAAAGGAGATTGACTAGTGCTCCTATTCTCACTATTCCAAGTGGTGATGAGGGATTTATAGTTTATATTGATGTCTCAAGAAAGGGCCTTGGATGTGTTTTGATGCAAGAAGGGAAAGTGATTGCTTATGCTTCTAGACAATTAAAGAGTTATGAACTGAATTATCCAACTTATGATTTGGAATTGGTAGCAATTATTTTTGCTCTAAAGATTTGGAGGCATTACTTGTATGGGCGAACATTTGAAATCTTTACTGACCACAAGAGTTTAAGATATATTTTTACTCAAAAAGAGTTAAACATGAGGCAGCGGAGATAAATAGAACTTCTAAAGGATTATGATTGTACCATTTGTTATCACCCGGGTAAAGCTAATGTTGTAGCAGATGCCCTTAGTAGAAAATCTATAAGTTTTATGACGACTTTGGTTGTGAAGCAATGGAAGTTATTAGAAGAGAATTATGATTTGATTGTTATGAAAAAAGGGCAAGACTCAATGATATTAATAGCCTCCATCCAAGTGAAATCTGTTCTCATTCAATAAATTAAAGAAGGACAACTACGAGATCGACGCTTAATCTGCTTAAGGAATGAAGTAGAAAAAGGATTAAATTGAATTTTCAAGTTTCAGAGGATGACTTATTAAGATTTGGGGATATAATATGTATTTCAAATGACCCAGATATCAAAAATCAAATCCTAAGGGAAGGTCATAATTCAAAGTACACCATGCATCTTGGTAGCACTAAGTTGTATAGAGATCTCCAAAGTCATTATTGGTGGGAAGGCATGAAGAAAGAGATTGCAATATATGTTTCAAAATGTTTGACTTGTCAACAAATCCAAGTAGAACACCAAAGACCTGGAGGTTTATTACAACCTTTAGATATTCCTGAATGGAAATGAGAATGTATTACTATGGACTTTGTTTCAGGACTACCCCGAACTTCTAGAAAGCATGATGCTATTTGGGTTATCATTGATAGGTTAACGAAATCTGCACATTTCCTACCGATCAATATGACTTATTCTCTTGATAGGCTTACAGATTTATATATTAATGAAATAGTAAGACTTTATGGTGTTCCAAAGGAGATCATCTCTGACAGAGACTCCAGATTTCTATCTAGATTTTGAAGAGGGTTATAGGAATCTATGGGCACTAAAGTAAAGTTTAGTACTGTTTATCACCCTCAAACTGATGGTCAATCAGAAAGAACCATTCAAACACTTGAGGATTTGCTTCGAGCCTATGTTATGGATTGGAAAGGTGAATGAGATAAAGATATATCTCTTATTGAGTTCACTTATAATAATAGTTATCATTGAAGTATTCAGATGGCTCCTTATGAAGCTTTATATGGGCGAAAGTGCAGAACTCCAATATGTTGGGAAGAAGTTGGTGACAAAAAGTTATTAGCACCAGACAAAGTACAAGAGACTACCGAGAAAATTCAAGTTATAAGAAAAAGGTTAAAGACTACTCAGAGTCATCAAAAGAGTTATGCTAATAACAGAAGATGAGATATTGAGTTTCAAGTCGGGGATTTTGTATTCCTAAAGGTCTCCCCTTCTAAAGGAGTTGTAAGATTTGAGAAGAAAGGAAAGTTAAGCCCAAGATTTATTGGACCTTATGAGATTCTTGAGAGGGTTAGTTCTGTCGCTTATAGGATTGCCTTGCCATCGTTATTGTGCCATATCCATGATATATTTCATATTTCAATGATTAGAAAGTATATACCTGATCTCTCTCATATCATTAAGTATGAGCCGATTGTGATTGGTAAAGACTTATCTTATGTGGAAGAGCCCACTCAGATTATTGATAAGAAAGAAAAGATCTTGAGGAATCGAAAAATCCCTCTAGTTAACGTGATATGGAGATATCATTCTGGAGAGGAAACAACCTAGGAGCTTGAGGAAGAAATGAAGAAACGGATGTCATCAATGGACTCAAAGCTCTTGGTAAAGATTTTACTAACTTTGAACTAGTAACTAAAATATTAAGATCCCTCCCTAAAAGTTGGGATCCAAAAGTTACGGCAATTCAAGAGGCTAAAGACCTTAAAACATTCCCTCTTGAAGAACTTATTGGATCTCTAATGACCTACGAAATGACATGTCAAGCTCATGACGAGCTCGAGAACCCCCTTCCAAAGAACAGGAAGGATATGACACTCACATCACAAGAAGACCACTTGAAAGGAACATCAAGTGATGAGGATAGTGACAATGACATTGCACTTTTGACTCAAAAATTTAAAAAATATTTAAGAAAGAATAAATTTAAAAATAATACAAAAAATAAATTCGAACACAAGAAGGACCAAGTGATTTGCTATGAATGCAAAAAACCGGGACACTACAAGAACGATTGTCCTCAAGCCAAAAAGAGAACATCAAAGAAGAAAGCGCTCAAGGCAACATGGGATGATTCAAGCGCGTCCGAAGAAGAGGAGTCCAACACCGAGCAAGTTGTTCATTACGCCCTAATGGTCATTGGAGAAGAGGTAACAGATTTAATTAATGCAGATTTACCTTATCATGAATTATTAAATGCTTTACATGAGTTATTTGATGAATGTAAGACAATTAGTAGAAAATACAAATTGCTAAAAAAGGAGCATGATAGTCTCACTTTTGATATCGATAAATTAAAAACTGAATATCATGATAGTTTAGCTCCATGTATAAAATGCCATGATCTAGAATCTCTCCAAAAGGAGAACTTGCTACTTAAGGACACCTTGAAGAAATTCGAGGTTGGTAGCAAATCCTTGAACATGATCCTTACAAATAAGGGTCACGTTCCTAAAAGAAGTGGAATCGGATTTGTGAGAAGTCCTTACCAAAATCCAACCACTTTCATTAAAGGCCCCGTCTTACATGTTCGGCACCAAAGCAATTACAACTTTTGTTGCAAATATGGACATAAAACTTATAAATGTCCATTCAAGAAAATTAGTCCGAACAAACTAATTTGGGTTCCTAAAGGAACCATGATCAATTCTATGCAATATGATGAACAAGTTTTTAAGGCACCCAAAAGAAAATGGGTACCTAAAAATAATCCCTTCTTGTAGAAACATACACCATCACAAGCTAGGAGCAAGAGATGGTATCTAGATAGTGGATGCTCAAGACATATGACTGGAGATCCATCTCATTTCTCTATGCTCACTAGCAAAGAAGAAGGGTATGTCACCTTCGGAGACAACAACCAAGGCAAAATCATTGGCAAGGGAACCATAGGTAACAAATTAAAATTTTCTATTGATGATGTCTTACTAGTTGATGGATTAAAACATAATCTCTTGAGTGTTAATCAATTATGCGATAAAGGTTATATCGTTAGATTTGAATCAAATGTGTGTATTATTGAAAAACTAAACCATAACATAACTATGATTGGATTAAAACAAAATAATGTCTACACCATCAACCTTGATGAACTAAGTAATGAAATGTGCTTCTCCACTTTAAATGATGATGCTTGGCTTTGGCATAGGAGACTAGGCCATGCAAGCATGAAACTAATATCTAAGATCTCATCTAGAGAATTAGTGCGAGGAATTCCAAATATAAAGTTTATTAAGGACAAAGTATGCGATGCATGTCAACTAGGTAAACAAATAAAAACTAGTTTCAAACCAAAAACTCAAATTAGCACCACTAGACCATTACAATTGATTCATTTGGACTTATTTGGACCAATTGACACGACAAGTCTAGGAGGAAGCAAATATGCGTTTGTAATTGTGGATGAATATACTAGATACACTTGGACCTATTTCTCTAAATTTTGTAAACTCACTCAAAACGAAAAAGGTTTCATGATTTCATCAATTCGGAGTGATCACGGTGGCGAATTTCAAAACCGTGACTTTCAAAATTTTTGTGAAATTAATGGATACAATCCCAACTTCTCCACTCCGAGGAATCCCCAACAAAATGGAGTAGTTGAAAGAAAAAATAGAAACCTACAAGAAATGACAAGAACAATGTTAAATGAACATAGTCTACCCAAGTATTTTTGGGCCGAAGTCGTAAATACGGCTTGCTACATCATGAATAGGGTCCTAATAAGACCATCCCTATCAAAAACTCCCTATGAATTATGGAATAGCAAAAAACCAAATATTTTCTATTTTAAAGTTTTCGGTTATAAATGCTTTATTTTGAATGAAAGGGATGCCTTAGAAAAATTTGATGCTAAATCCGATGAAGGCATCTTTCTTGGTTACTCTTCCGTTTCTAAGGCTTTTCGGGTTTTTAACAAAAGAACCTTAGTAATAGAAGAGTCTATTCATGTAGTTTTTAATGAAATTTCTAATTTAAAGAAAAATGATTTTGATGATGATCTTGGTTTTGATAATTTGAATTTAAATGAACCCCCTCCTCAAAATAGTAACTTGGATGCACCTTCTTCCGAAATTTCCTTACCCAAGGAATGGAAGTATATAGATGCTCATCCAAAGGAGCTAATTATAGGAGATACATCAAAAGGGGTTCAAACTCGTTCCTCTTTTAAGAATTTTTGTTCTAACGCCGCCTTCCTTTCTCAAATCGAACCTAAATGCATTGACGAGGCCATAAAAGATGATTTTTGGGTTATTGCAATGCAAGAGGAATTGAATCAATTTGAGAGGAATAAGATATGAAAGCTTATTCCTAGACCTAGTGACCATTTAGTCATTGGTACTAAATGGGTCTTTAGAAACAAGCAAGACGAAAATGGTATCGTGGTTAGAAACAAGGCTAGATTAGTGGCCAAAGGTTTCAACCAAGAAGAAGGTATCGATTACGAAGAAACCTTCGCTCCCGTGGCTCGATTAGAAGCCATAAGGATGCTCCTTGCCTATGCTAGTAGTAATAATTTTAAACTATTTCAAATGGATGTCAAAAGTGCCTTCTTGAATGGTTTTATTTCCGAAGAAGTATATGTCGAACAACCTCCCGGATTTGAAAATTCTCTTCTTCCTAATCATGTATGTTAGGATCAAGAGCACTAAGAGGGGGGGGGGGTGTGAATTAGTGCAACTGAAATCTTTCAACTATTAAAATCGAAAGCTGCGTTCGTTCGATAAAAACGATTTCGATGTAAAAGCCGATTCTAAGATTACTTTAACTTAAGATTAAGCGAGATGACGTTAAAGTAAATCTATGAAGGCAGTTTGCAGTTTATGATGGAAATCAGAATGCAAGCGCAAACTGAAATGCGACGTTCGTACGATAAAACCAGTTTACGTCTAAATGCCGATTCTGAAGATACTGAACTTTGAGATACGTTTTATAAATGAGCAGAAGGCAGTTTGCAGTTATGATTGAAATCAAAACGTAAACGTAAACTGAAATATGATGATCGTACAAAAAAGCCGATTTACGTCTAAACGCAGATTCGGAAAGCTCTGAAATTAGAAACTCATTCGTAAAAGCGCAGAAGGCAGTAAGCTATTGAGGAGGTTTGCAGTAAAGATAAAATACTCAAAGTAAATACAAACCGAGATTTAGAGTGGTTCGGTCAATCTTGACCTACTCCACTTTTGGCTTCCTCCACCAACGAGGTCACCGACGTCAACTAGAGGCCTTCCTTCAATAGGCGAAGGCCAACCACCCTTTTACAGTTTCACTCCTTTTGATGGGCTTAGGAGATAACCCTTACAGAAATTTTCTCTCCTCTCTTTACAACTCAAAACTTTGAAGAACAGAGGGAGGAGAACTTTTGGCCTTTACAACAATTTTGAGCTCTAAGAATCACAGAAAAAGATCAAGATTTCGAGTGTAAGTTGTGCTCTTTCAGTGCTGAATGGGTGGGGTATTTATAGGCCCCAACCCAGTTCAAATTTGGAGCTCAAAACTGTCAATTCTCGGAATTCCGGGATCAGGCGGTTGCACCTCCTGACTGGAGCGGTTGCACCGCCTGGCAGAGCTCGAAGACTGAGCCTCTGGGCGGTGCCACCTCTGTCAGGGGCGGTTGCACCTCTCTACAAGAGCTCGAAGACCGAGCTCAGGCGGTTGCACCTCCTGACTGGGGTGGTTGCACCGCTTGCCAGAGCTCGAAGACCGAGCTCAGGCGGTGCCACCTCCTGCAGGGGAGGTTGCACCGCCCAGTCTTGCTCGGAGACTGAGCCCAGGCAGTGCCACCTCCTGGCTGGGGTGGTTGCACTGCCCAGTCTCCCTGGGAGACTTAGCCCAGGCGGTGCTACCTCCTGGCTTGGGCGGTTGCACCTCCCACAGCAATCAGGGTCCGAATGGGTTGATCTATTCGGCCCAATTTGGGTTTTTCAGGGGCCCAATTGCCCCAAGATTAAGCTAATGGGATCACCTCCCTTTTCCAACTTAATCATTGTGCTAACTACGATAAATCCTAAGACAATTTCTGCAACTTGCTCCGGTGCATCAATCGCTTCTTCCGGTGAGCTTCCGGTGAACTTCCGTCGATCATCCGATGAACCCTCGGTGATGCTTCTGCGGACTTCCGGCAAACTCCTGGACTTGGGACGATCCACTTGGCGAGTTCCGATAAACTTCTTTGGCAAGCTCATGGACTTCTCGGATTTGTTCCCGCAGAACCTCCGACGACTGTCCGAACTTCCGTCGAACTCTCGAACTCCCAACGTGATCATTGTCTTGACTCTAGCGCAACTCCTACTGCATGTCTTTCTTCCATCGTAGTTAATCCTGCACACTTAAAATAAAACTTTGATCGAGACAATTAATCCTAAGCAATTAACCAAGTTGTCCGGCATGTCATTGGTCCCTCGACGCTTCGTCCGATTCTTCGGCGCATCGTCCTCTCCTGCAGCCTATTGCCCAATCGGTCAGTTGACTCCACAACTCCGATATCCTTGGCACAATACCCGCTCTTCTTGGCCCGATGCCCGAGTCCACGGCCCGAAGCCTTTTGTCGATACGTCGACCAATCCACCGGCCCGACGTCCAATCTTCTGACATGTTCCTCCGGCACAACATGATTTTCCTACTTTAATTGTCTCATCCTGATCGAAGCATCCTGCGTCACTCAAAACGCAGATTAAATCATAAACATATATCAAGTAGTTTCATCATCAAAATATGAGATTCAACAATCTCCCCCTTTTTGATGATGACAACCACTTGATGACGGAGTTAAACTTAACTCCCGGAGTTTAAACAAACTCCCGGAGTTTAAACAAACTCCCCCTATCAATATGCCATATTGATAGAACCTTGAATTCAAACTGAATTTAAGTTATTGCAATATTCATCATGAATACTTGCAACATGTCATCATGAACTTATGCATAAACTTATGTATAAACTTATGCATAACATCATACTTCTCCCCCTTTGTCATCAACAAAAAGGAGAAGTCCAACTATTCTTGTGTTTGGAATATTAGTTTAACTTATTGCATGAAAAACATAATATCAAGTTTTATCATCATGCAAGTTTGCTATTATCAAATATCAACATGTAAAATTGCGATGTAAGCTTTTGATATCATAACACAAACATTTCAAGTGTTTATCAATTGTAGCATTTCATCACATGGTAAGATATCAACACGTAAAATTACGATACAAGTTCTTGACATCTAAACACATGATGCAAACATGGCATAATGCAAATTTGGCAATCATAGCATCAGTGTTCATAGCATCAATTCATATATTTCTCTCCCTTTTGTCGTCAACAAAAAGGAGAACGATATAAGCAAATTTTAAATATAAGTGTGATGCCATAAGCAGGTTCATGTCATTTTTCAACAAAGAGTGACAAGATACCAAATATTCAAACATTTCAAGGAAAACATGACATGGAGATAGCTTTGAAAACTTCTTCCATTTTATTTGTTATTTTCTTTTTGCATGAAGGAGGAAAGCTATTTCTGAGCTTACTCGAATGAAATCGATAAGATATTAAAGCACGCTTCATTTTTACAAGTATCAAGATATGTATATCAAATCCTTGTACGTAAAAATGACTTCCTTTTTCAAGAAGGAATTTATAAGCAGGAATCATTTCATCAAATCCATTTCTTAAAACAAAATATTGTTCACATGATAAGTGTATGAGAGATGTATTTGCTAGTTGATTTCATATGTTAAAAATCAATGATATGAATTAAACTTGATATGACATATGCTTATTAAGTCTGGAAGAGGATAATTCGAAAATCCAATTGTTTTGTTAAGTCTAATATCAATATGTTTTGTTCTTGAGAATTGTTAGGATACTAATAGTTAAGAGAATCCGAAAATGAAATTTACACTTTCATGCATTCGGACAAGGTTGTGCTATTGATTTTCAAATACAATCATAAGGACAAAACATGCTTATTATCATGGAAACTTTTGTATCCAAATCACATAATTTCCAACCTGTTATTAGGGCATGTAATTGTGTAAAATCATCATGGCAGTCGAGTGATTTGATCATTTAACCAAGAAAGTCCAAAAATTAATTTTAATAAGTTCAATCATTCGGACATATTTTTGCCATAGTTTTTCAAATACAATCATGAAGATAAGACATGCTCATCATCATGATAGTATGATAGCAAGTTTACAATATACAAGCTAGCAAATTTTTTTTAACATTTTAAGACACGCAAGCTAGCAATTTTCTCTTTGAGATATGCATATTAGCAACTCTTTCTCCCCCTATGTCATTGGCAAAAAGAAGGGAAGACCCTTTACATTAATTTCTAAATCATGACAAGGGTAGGTTTCAATCTTATTTGTGCATCATTATATTTTCAAATTTGAACATGCATAATTTCAAAAACCTTATATTTCATTCATGCATGATACTGAATAAATCAATCAATATTATGAGCATATCATACATGATATTCAAGCATTCATGATATATCATTTTGGCAACATGATCATAGATATTCAAATGATGGTATCTAAATGTCAGAATTCATTACATCCTATTATGCATGATCATTAACTCTTCATTTGTTTTCATGTATTATTTCATTTTATCTCATAAGGAATATCAAGAAGAGTTATTGGATGATGAGATAAATATTTTATGAATATACGGAATTGTATAAAAATCATATCATAAGTGTTTCATGTATTCATATTATCACATGAAGCATATTATCATTTTTGAGATTCATAACATGAATAACATTATTACTATTTCATCAAAATCAATTTCGAGATTCACACAATATCATGAAATCATTAATCTCGATAAGATGGGAAAAGCATTTTCTTTTTAAGTGATTCTTTTAACACATCATAAAAAACTCATTCATAATTCAAGTGATTTACAAGATATCATAAATGAATTTATCACTTGTATTTCATCAAAATCGAGAACTCTAGAGATAGAAAATGATTGAAGCATTTAACATGATTGAAGCATGATTCATATTTAAAATGTATATTATGTCGTAAATATGAATCAAGCATTTGTCAAATATGAGATCATCCTCAAAATTACATTCAATAAATTCATATATGACAAGCATAGATTTATTGAAAAATCAATAAGATAGAGGATTACATTTCATTTTTATAAATTTCTATTCATGTGATTTGCTTCTTATGAGCATGCCTTTGCTTTTTAAAAAAATGTCAACCTTCAAGATAGAAAGGTAAATTTCGTAAAATAAATTATCAAGCATGATTCCATGATAACATCCTTTTTATATCTTGATATTCATTATCAAATATGATTTCAAAAAGTATGTTCAAGAGAAATCATTAAGACCAAATGCATGATATACTCATTTATTTTCAGAATATTCATCATGTTTATTTTCATGAGATTCACAAGATTGGTAAAATAAATTCATTAATCTCAATAGGATATAAAATTCATTTCCATTTCATACAATTGATTTCATGTGAGGGTGTTCAAGTCTTTTTGTGAAAACATGTATCATCATTTAAAATCGAAACATAAGTTTCGTCATAAAGCCGTCAAGACCAAACACATCAAAAATAAAACATCATGATATCACATCTATCATCAAAAGACTATCAAGAAATTCATACATAGATGTACATGCACTATGTCATCTTAATATGTCATGAGAATGCCATCTTAATTCGTCATAAAAATGATTAAACCAAAAACATGTTAATCCAAAATGAGAGTTTCAAATCATTTACTTCAAAAGCTCATGCATGACATAAAATCATCAAAATACACATGCATGGATTAATCTTAAGCATTATCACATATCATATAACTATCATCCATAATGTTGCATACATCATTCAACATTTCAAAACATGCATGAAACCTTAGCAATATACTTTTCATGATCAAATTTTTAATTCTTCAAAGATGCTAAAAAGAAAAACATGATATAATTTTTGAAAAACAATTTTTTATTTCCTATTCCTATTATCTAAATTAAGCACTCATGAAAAACTTCAAGTAATTTCAAAATAATTCAAGAGAGTTGAGTTACTTACCATGTAGTCGAAGCCCGTCAAAGCCCAATTTGCCGTTTCACCTTTGGAAGTTCTTGAATCATCCTTGGTTGCCTTCCTCTTCTTTGGCCTCTTCCTTCGTTCAAGTTCATTGTCTATTTTAGATTTTTGTTTAATAAACATATTAAGATTTAGTGTTCGAAGTTCAAGTTCATCATTGTCCTCATCACTTGAGTGATCGCTCAAGTGGTATTCATTTGTCCGGAGTTCCAAATCCTTCCTGTTCTTTGGAAGGTGATTTTGTTCATCATGTTCATCATGTGCATTGTGCATCATTTCATATGTCATTAACGAACCAATTAGTTCTTCAAGTGGTAAGTTGTTTAGGTTTTTAGCTTCTTGTATTACAGTTACTTTTGAATCCCACTTCTTAGAAAGAGAACGCAAAATCTTGTTTACGAGTTCAAAATCCGAAAAACATTTTCCAAGAGCTCTTAAACTATTGACGTCATCCGTGAAACGGGTGTACATGTCGCCTATAGTCTTACTTGGTTGCATTCGAAAAAGCTCAAAATCATGCAATAAAATATTAACTTTCGAGTCTTTGACTCTACTAGTTCCCTCGTGCGTGATTTCAAGTGTTCGCCAAATATCAAGAGCCGTTTCGCACGTAGAAATCCGATTGAACTCATTTTTGTCCAAAGCGCAAAATAAGGCATTCATAGCCTTTGCGTTTAAAGAAAAATACTTCTTCTCCAAATCCGACCATTCGTTCATCGGTTTAGAGGAAAGTTGAAAACCGTTTTCAATGATATTCCATAAATCCAAATTCATAGAAATCAAGAAAACTCTCATTCATGTTTTCCAATAAGTGTAGTCCGTCCCATTGAACATGGGTGGACGTGTAATAGAATGGCCCTCTTGGTTTCCGGTGTAAGCCATCTCTCTTAGGTTTTAATCCGTTTGAGAGTTAACCCTGCTCTGATACCAATTGTTAGGATCAAGAGCACTAAGAGGGGGGGGGTGAATTAGTGCAGCGGAAATCTTTCAACTATTAAAATCGAAAGCTGCGTTCGTTCGATAAAAACGATTTCGATGTAAAAGCCGATTCTAAGATTACTTTAACTTAAGATTAAGCGAGATGACGTTAAAGTAAATCTATGAAGGCAGTTTGCAGTTTATGATGGAAATCAGAATGCAAGCGCAAACTGAAATGCGACGTTCGTACGATAAAACCGGTTTACGTCTAAATACCGATTCTGAAGATACTGAACTTTGAGATACGTTTTATAAATGAGCAGAAGGCAGTTTGCAGTTATGATTGAAATCAAAACGTAAACGTAAACTGAAATATGATGATCGTACGAAAAAGTTGATTTACGTCTAAACGCAGATTCGGAAAGCTCTGAACTTAGAAACTCGTTCGTAAAAGCGCAGAAGGCAGTAAGCTATTGAGGAGGTTTGCAGTAAAGATAAAATGCTCAAAGTAAATGCAAACCGAGATTTAGAGTGGTTCGGTCAATCTTGACCTACTCCACTTTTGGCATCCTCCACTAACGAGGTCACCGACGTCAACTAGAGGCATTCCTTCAATAGGCGAAGGCCAACCACCTTTTTACAGTTTCACTCCTTTTGACGGGCTTAGGAGACAACCCTTACAAAAATTTTCTCTCCTCTCTTTACAACTCAAAACTTTAAAGAACAGAGGGAGGAGAACTTTTGGCATTTACAATAATTTTGAGCTCTAAGAATCACAGAAAAATATCAAGAACTCGAGTGTAAGTTGTGCTCTTTTAGTGCTGAATGGGTGGGGTATTTATAGGCCCTAACCCAGTTCAAATTTGGAGCTCAAAATTGTCAATTCTCGAAATTCCGGATCAGGCGGTTGCACCTCCTGACTGGAGCGGTTGCACCGCCTGGCAGAGCTCGAAGACTGAGCCTCTGGGCGGTGCCACCTCTGTCAGGGGCGGTTGCACCTCTCTGCAAGAGCTCGAAGACCGAGCTCAGGCAGTTGCACCTCCTGACTGGGGTGGTTGCACCGCTTGCCAGAGCTCGAAGACCGAGCTCAAGCGGTGCCACCTCCTGCAGGGGAGGTTGCACCGCCCAGTCTTGCTCGGAGACTGAGCCCAGGCAGTGCCACCTCCTGGCTGGGGTGGTTGCACCGCCCAGTCTCCCTAGGAGACTTAGCCCAGGCGGTGCTACCTCCTGGCTTGGGCGGTTGCACCTCCCACAGCAATCAGGGTCCGAATGGGTTGATCTATTCGGCCCAATTTGGGTTTTTCAGGGGCCCAATTGCCCCAAGATTAAGCTAATGGGATCACCTCCCATTTCTAACTTAATCATTGTGCTAACTACGATAAATCGTAAGACAATTTCTGCAATTTGCTCCGGTGCGTCAATCGTGTTAGGATCGAGAGCACTAAGAGGGGGGGGGGGGGGGGGGGGGTGAATTAGTGCAGCGGAAATCTTTCAGCGATTACAAATGAAAGCTGCGTTCGTTCGATAAAACCTATTTTGATGCAAAAGCCGATTCTAAGATTACTTATGATTAAGTGCAGTTTACGTCTAAACACAGTTTGCGTCTAAATGCAGTTTGCGTCTAAATGCAGATTGCGTCTAAGCTCAGATTGCGTCTAAGCGTAGTTTGCGTCTAAGCGCAGTTTGCGTCTAAACGCAGATTGCGTCTAAGCGCAGTTTACGTCTAAGCTCAGATTCAGAAAGATCTGAACTTAAGACACTTGTTCGTAAAAGCGCAGAAGGCAGTTTGCAGTTATAAATGGAATCAAAACGTAAACGTAAACTGCAAAGAAACTCATTCGTAAAAGCGCAGAAGACAGTTTGCAGTTATAAATAGAATCAAAACGTAAATGTAAACTGCAATGTAAAGATCGTACGAAAACACCGATTTACATCTGAATGCAGATTCGGAAAGATAAGAACTTAGAAACTTGTTCGTAAAAGCGCAGAGAGCAGTAGCTATATAGGAGGTTTGCAGTAATGATAAAGTGCTCAAAATAAAAGCAAACCAGAGATTTAGAGTGGTTCGGTCAGTCTTGACCTACTCCACTTTTGGCTTCCTCCACCGACGAGGTCACCGACGTCAACTAGAGGCCTTGCTTCAATAGGCAAAGGCCAACTGCCCTTTTACAGTTTCACTCCTTTTGACGGGCTCAGGAGACAACCCTTACAGAACCTTTCTCTCCTCTCTTTACAACTCAAGACTTGAAGAACAGAAAGAGGAGAACTTTTGGACTTTCACACAAATTTGAGCTCTTAGATTCATAGAAAAGATCAAGAATTTGATGTAGTTCTGTATCTTTTCAGTGCTGAATGGGTGGGGTATTTATAGTCCCCAACCCAGTTCAAATTTGGAGCTCAAAACGATCAAATCTCGGAATTCCGGGATCAGGCGGTTGCACCGCCTGGCAGAGCTCGAAGACTGAGCCTCTGGGCGGTGCTACCTCTGTCAGGGGCGGTTGCACCTCTCTGCCAGAGCTCGAAGACCGAGCTCAGGCGGTTGCACCGCCTGACTGGAGAGGTTGCACCGCCTGGCAGAGCTCGAAACTTGAGCTCTGGCGGTGCTACCTCCTGACAGAGGAGGTTGCACCGCCCAGTCTCGCTCGGAGACTGAGCCCTGGGCGGTTGCACCTCTTGGTTGGGGCGGTTGCACCGCCCACTCTCGCTGGGAGACATAGCCTGGGCGGTGCTACCTCCCTGCTTGGGCGGTTGCACCTCCCACAGCAACCTGGGTCTGAATGGGTTGAACCATTCGACCCAATTTGAGTTCTTCAGGGGCCCAATTGCCCCAGGATTAAGCTAATGGGATCACTTCCCATTTCTAACTTAATCAAAGTGCTAACTACAATTATTTCCTAAGACATATTCTGCAGCTTGCTTCGGTGCGTCACTCGCTTCTTCCGGCGAGTTTTCGGCGAACTTCCGTCGATCATCCGATGAACCCTCGGTGATGCTCCTGCGGACTTCCGGCAAACTCCTGGACTACGACGATCCACTTGGCAAGTTCCGACGAGCTCCTTTGGCAAGCTTCTGGACTTCTCGGATTTGTTCCCGCAGAACCTCCGACGACTGTCCGAACTTCCGTCGAGCTCTCGAACTCCCAACGTGATCATTGTCATGACTCCGGCGCAACTCCTACTGCATGTCTTACTTTCATCGTAGTTAATCCTGCACACTTAAAACAAAAACTTCGATCGAGACAATTAATCCTAAGCAATTAACCAAGTTGTCCGGCATGTTATTGGTCCCTCGACGCTTCATCCGATTCTTCGGCGCATCGTCCTTTCCTACAGCCTATTGTCCAATCGGCCAGTTGACTCCGCAACTCCGATATCCTTGGCACAATACCCGCTCTTCTTGGCCTGATGCCCGAGTCCATGCCCCGAAGCCTTCTGTCGATACGTCAACCGATCCACCGGCCCGACGTCCAATCTTCTGACATGTTCCTCCGGCACAACATGATGTTCCTGCTTTAATTGTCTCATCCTAATCGAAGCACCCTGCGTCACTCAAAACGTAGATTAAATCATAAATATATATCAAGTAGTTTCATCATCAAAATACGAGATTCAACAATCTCCCCCTTTTTGATGATGACAACTACTTGATGACGGAGTTAAACTTAACTCCCGGAGTTTAAACAAACTCCCCCTATCAATATGCCATATTGATAGAATCTTGAATTCAAACTGAATTCAAGTCATTGCAATATTCATCATGAATACTTGCAACACGTCATTATGAACTTATGCATAAACTTATGCATAACATGTCATGTCATCAACATACTTCTCCCCCTTTGTCATCAACAAAAAGGAGAAGTACCACAATCAAGTGTTTGTGATATTGGTTCAACTCATTGCATGAAAAACATAATATCAAGTTTTATCATCATGCAGTTTTGAAGCTAGAAAATTTAGCAAATGTTACATCATGCTTAGAACATTCAAGCTATCAAGTTTTAGATATGCAAGTTTTACGGCATACAAGATAGCACATGCAAGCTAGCAATGTTACAACATTTTAGAACTTGCAAGCTAGCAGTTTAGAGATGTTCAAGAAGGCAACTCTTGCTTCTTGAAATATGCAAGTTGCAAGCTAGCAAATTTTTGCTTCCTTTGCAGTGTTAGCTTTTGATATCGTAACGCAACCATTTCAAGTGTTTATCAATTGTAGCATTTCATCATATGGCATGATATCGACATGTAAAGCTGTGAAGCAAGATTTTGATATCATTTCATGATGTACACATTTCGAATATTTTAGCAAGTGTAGCATTGCATCACATGGTAAGATATCAGCTCGTACGATGCAAATTTTTGTTTGATATCTTGATATAGGGCATATAGCAATGATAGCAATCATATATTACTTGGTGATGCAAGTATGGCCTTATCATAGCAATGATAGCAATCATATATTTCTTGGTGATGCAAGTATGGCCTAATCATAGCATCAGTGATAGCAACCATATCAACATCAGTGATAGCAAACATATCAACATCAGTAATAGCAACCATATCATCATTAGTGATAGCAAACATATCATCATCAGTGATAGCAATCATTAGTGATAGCAAACATATCAATTCATATATTTCTCCCCCTTTGTCATCAACAACAAGGAGAACGATATAAGCAAATTTTAAATATAAGTGCGATGTCATAAGTTGGTTCATGTCATTTTTCAACACTGAGTGATAGGATACCAATTATGCAAACATCTCGAGGAAAACATGACATGGAGATAGCTTTTATTGCTTCTTCCTTTTTATTTGTTATCTTTTTACATGAAGGAGGAAAGCCATATGTGAAGTTCAAATCGATACGATATTAAAGCACACTTCATTTTTGCAAGGATTAAGATAAGTAAGTGAGTCAAATCCTTGTATGTAAAAATATCTTCCTTTTATAAGAGGGAATCATCAAATATGTTTCTCGAAAAATATTTTTCACATGATAAGTGCATTTGCTAGATGATTCCATATGTCAAAAATCAATGATGTGAGTTAAACTTGATATGACATATGCTTGTTAAATTCGGAAGAGGATAATGTATCAAGAAAATCCAATTGTTAGGATCAAGAAAATCCGAAAATGAAATTTGACACTTTCATACATTCGGACAGGGTTTTACTAGAGATATTTAATTACAATCATGAAGGTAAAACATGCTTATTATCATGAAAATTTTTGTATTCAAGCACATAATTTTCAACATGTAATCATGGCAAGTAATTGTGTAAAATTATTATGGCAATCAAGTGATTTGATCATTTAATCAAAAAAGTCCGAAAAATAATTTTAATAGGTTTAATCATTCGGACAGATTTTTGCCATAGTTTTTCAAATATAATCATGAAGATAAGGCATGCTCATCATCATGGTAGTATGATAGCAAGTTTACCATATTCAAGCTAGCAAAAAATTTCTACATTTTAAGGCCCGCAAGCTAGCAATTTTATAACATTTTAGAACATGCATAATCACCAAAGCATCATAAATTTTAATGATGTGCAAAATTACAAATTTTGCTTGATTGCATTTGTGTGTCTTGAGATTTGCAAGATAGCACTTCTTGGTGATGTTCAAGATAGCAATTTCTTCTCTTTTGAGAAGTGCAATTTTTGCTTTCTTCTTGAATTGTGCAAGCTAGCTATCTCCCCTTTTGTTATTGTCAAAAAGAAGGGAAAAACCCTTTACATCAATTTTTAAATCATGACAAAGGTTAGTATTAATCTCATTTGTGCATCATTATATTTTCAAATTAAAACATGCACATTTTCAAAACATACAAACTCATTATTATATGCATAATTCCAAATTATAAATATTTCAAATCATCATGGTATTAATTTGTCACATTGCATCCTACCATGCATGATCGAAACTTCTCATTTGCATACATCAAAATAAATTCATGAATATCTCATGCATTCATATCATCACTTGAGGAATATTGAAAAGAAATAATTGGGTGATGAGATAAATATTTCATGAATACAAAGAATTGCATAAAAATCATATCATGAATACAAGGAATACAAGTCACAATCATTCAAGAGAAAAATCATTATTCATTTTCAATTCATTCAATTTGATAAATCAAGATCATGATTTTGATAAAACTCATTTCAAATTTAAATCATCAAAATCATTTTTATGGCTCACAAAATTTATAACATAAATATATTCATGATTTCATTGATAATATATTTTCCCCTTTTTTAAGTGTTTCATTTTAAGTGGTCGATTTCATGTTAGCATGCCTTTTCATTTATGAAAACATGCATCAATTTTTTAAAGCCACTGTTATTATCATGAAAATCGATAATCAAGAATCATCATACATAATTTCAAAAATGTATACTCATTAATCATAACTTCAAATTGAACATGATTTCATATACTCAAAATCGAGAAATAACAATGGAAATCAACATGATACACATTATTACTTCTCAACCACATATAGCATGATTTCATAAGGTATTTTTAATCAAAATCATTTTGTTTATCATAAACATGCAATTTTCATGATTATTTTCAAAATTACTAGAATGATAAGCATGATTCCTAATTGTTTGTATTTTCATTATAAAATTATTAAACATGTAACTTTCAAGAAAATTAAATAAAAAAGAAAAATGCTTTATGAAAAGCATCATGTAATTTCAAAGTAATTTAAAGGCATTTTGATTACCTCAGCGTCGAAAGGCGTAGTTTGCCACCTCGCCTTTGTTGATTTTCTCCTCGTCTTCGGAGGAGCTTGATTTATCCCAATTTTTGTCCTTCTTCTTGCGTTCAAAGCAAGTAGTTCCGTTCTTTTTACTTTTTAATTTTTGTTTCATTTGTAGTTTAAGTTCACCATCACTTGAGCTTATGCTCAAGTGGTCTTCAAATGTTCTATGTCCCAAATCCTTCCTGTTCTTTGGAAGGTGGTTCTCAAGTTCTTCACGTGCATTGCACGTCATTTCATATGTGATTAATGAACCAATTAGTTCTTCAAGTGGAAATTGGTTCAAGTTTTTCGATTCTTGAATAGCAGTTACTTTTGAATCCCAAGTTTTAGAAAGTGAGCGCAAAACTTTGTTAACGAGTTCAAAGTCCGAAAAGCTTTTACCAAGTGATTTTAAACCATTGACGACATCCGTAAAACGGGTGTACATGTCAACAACGGTTTCGCTTGGTTTCATATGAAAAAGCTCGAAATCATGCAGTAAAATATTAACTTTCGAGTCTTTGACTCTACTAGTTCCCTCGTGCGTGATTTCAAGAGTGCTCCAAATATCGAAAGTCGTTTCGCACAAAGAAACCCGATTGAACTCATTTTTGTCCAAAGCGCAAAATAAGGCATTCATAGCCTTTGCGTTTAAAGAAAAATACTTCTTCTCTAAATCCGACCATTCGTTCATCGGTTTAGAGGGAAGTTGAAAACCGTTTTCAACGATATTCCATAAATCCAGATTTAGAGAAATCAAGAAAACTCTCATTCGAGTTTTCCAATAAGTGTAGTCCAATCCGTTAAAGAACGGTGGACGAAAGACCGAAAAGCCCTCTTGAAGAGCCATTTCTCTCGGGTGTAAATCCGAAATGAGAAATACCCCGCTCTAATACCAATTGTTAGGATCGAGAGCACTAAGAGGGGGGGGGGGTGAATTAGTGCAGCGGAAATCTTTCAGCGATTAAAAACGAAAGCTGCGTTCGTTCGATAAAAACTATTTTGATGCAAAAGCCGATTCTAAGATTACTTATGATTAAGTGCAGTTTACGTCTAAACACAGTTTGCGTCTAAGCGCAGTTTGCGTCTAAATGCAGTTTGCGTCTAAATGCAGTTTGCGTCTAAATGCAGATTGCGTCTAAGCTCAGATTGCGTCTAAGCGCAGTTTGCGTCTAAGCGCAGATTGCGTCTAAGCGCAGTTTACGTCTAAGCTCAGATTCGGAAAGATCTGAACTTAGACACTTGTTCGTAAAAGCGCAGAAGGTAGTTTGCAGTTATAAATGGAATCAAAACGTAAACGTAAACTGCAAAGAAACTCATTCGTAAAAGCGCAGAAGACAGTTTGCAGTTATAAATAGAATCAAAACGTAAATGTAAACTGCAATGTAAAGATCGTACGAAAACACCGATTTACGTCTGAATGCAGATTCATAAAGATAAGAACTTAGAAACTTGTTCGTAAAAGCGCAGAGAGCAGTAGCTATGTAGGAGGTTTGCAATAATGATAAAGTGCTCAAAATAAAAGCAAACCAGAGATTTAGAGTGGTTTGATCAGTCTTGATCTACTCCACTTTTGGCTTCCTCCACCGACGAGGTCACCGACGTCAACTAGAGGCCTTCCTTCAATAGGCGAAGGCCAACTGCCCTTTTACAGTTTCACTCCTTTTGACGGGCTCAGGAGACAACCCTTACAGAACCTTTCTCTCCTCTCTTTACAACTCAAGACTAGAAGAACAGAAAGAGGAGAACTTTTGGACTTTACACAAATTTGAGCTCTTAGGCCCTAACCCAGTTCAAATTTGGGTGGGGTATTTATAGGCCCTAACCCAGTTCAAATTTGGAGCTCAAAACGATCAAATCCTGGAATTCCGGGATCAGGCGGTTGCACCTCCTGACTGGGGCGGTTGCACCGCCTGGCAGAGCTCGAAGACTGAGCCTCTGGGCGGTGCTACCTCTGTCAGGGGCGGTTGCACCTCTCTGCTAGAGCTCGAAGACCGAGCTCAGGCGGTTGCACCGCCTGACTGGAGAGGTTGCACCGCCTGGCAGAGCTCGAAACTTGAGCTCTGGCGGTGCTACCTCCTGACAGAGGAGGTTGCACCGCCCAGTCTCGCTCGGAGACTGAGCCCTGGGCGGTTGCACCTCTTGGCTGGGGCGGTTGCACCACCCAGTCTCGCTGGGAGACATAGCCTGGGCGGTGCTACCTCCCTGCCTGGGCGGTTGCACCTCCCACAGCAACCTGGGTCCGAATGGGTTGAATCATTCGACCCAATTTGAGTTCTTCAGGGGCCCAATTGCCCCAGGATTAAGCTAATGGGATCACCTCCCATTTCTAACTTAATCAAAGTGCTAACTACGATTATTTCCTAAGACATATTCTGCAGCTTGCTTCGGTGCGTCACTCGCTTCTTCCAGCGAGTTTCCGACGAACTTCCGTCGATCATCCGATGAACCCTCGGTGATGCTCCTGCGGACTTCCGGCAAACTCCTGGACTGCGATGATCCACTTGGCAAGTTCTGACGAGCTCCTTTGGCAAGCTTCTGGACTTCTCGGATTTGTTCCCGCAGAACATCCGACGACTGTCCGAACTTCCGTCGAGCTCTCGAACTCCCAACGTGATCATTGTCATGACTCCGGCGCAACTGCTGCTGCATGTCTTACTTTCATCGTAGTTAATCCTGCACACTTAAAACAAAAACTTCGATCGAGACAATTAATCCTAAGCAATTAACCAAGTTGTCCGGCATGTCATTGGTCCCTCGACGCTTCGTCCGATTCTTCGGCGCATCATCCTTTCCTGCAGCCTATTGTCCAATCGGCCAGTTGACTCCGCAACTTCGATATCCTTGGCACAATACCCGCTCTTCTTGGCCCGATGCCCGAGTCCACGACCCGAAGCCTTCTGTTGATACGTCAACCGATCCACCGGCCCGACGTCCAATCTTCTGACATGTTCCTCCGGCACAACATGATGTTCCTGCTTTAATTGTCTCATCCTAATCGAAGCACCCTGCGTCACTCAAAACGCAGATTAAATCATAAACATATATCAAGTAGTTTCATCATCAAAATACGAGATTCAACAAATCGCTTCTTCCGGCGAGCTTCCGGCGAACTTCCGTCGATCATCCGATGAACCCTCGGTGATGCTCCTGCGGACTTCCGGCAAACTCCTGGACTTGCGACGATCCACTTGGCGAGTTCCGACGAGCTTCTTTGGCAAGCTCATGGACTTCTCGGATTTGTTCCCGTAGAACCTCCGACGACTGTCCGAACTTCCGTCGAACTCTCGAACTCCCAACGTGATCATTGTCTTGACTCCGGCGTAACTCCTGCTGCATGTCTTTCTTCCATCGTAGTTAATCCTGCACACTTAAAACAAAACTTCGATCGAGACAATTAATCCTAAGCAATTAACCAAGTTGTCCGGCATGTCATTGGTCCCTCGACGCTTCGTCCGATTCTTCGGTGCATCATCTTCTCCTGCAGCCTATTGCCCAATCGGTCAGTTGACTCCACAACTCCGATATCCTTGGCACAACACCCACTCTTCTTGGCCCGATGCCCGAGTCCACGGCCCGAAGCCTTCTGTCGATACGTCGACCGATCCACCGCCCCGACATCCAATTTTCTGACATGTTCCTCCGGCACAACATGATTTTCCTGCTTTAATTGTCTCATCCTGATCGAAGCATCCTACGTCACTCAAAACACAGATTAAATCATAAACATATATCAAGTAGTTTCATCATCAAAATACGAGATTCAACAATGTATTCAAATTGACTAAGGCTCTCTATGGCTTGAAACAAGCTCCTAGAGCTTGGTATGAAATGCTTAGTTCCTTTCTTATTTTAAATAATTTTACCAAAGGCAACGTTGATACTACATTGTTTATTAATCATTTTGAAAATAATTTTCTTATTGTGCAAATTTATGTTGACGATATTATTTTTGGCTCTTCGGATGAATCACTATGTGAATTATTTGCCAAATGTATGAGTCATGAATTTGAAATGAGTTTAATGGGTGGATTAACTTTCTTTTTAGGATTACAAATCAAACAACTTAGGGATGGTATATTTCTTAACCAATCTAAATACACATTAGAATTATTAAAATGATTTAACATGGATAATTCAAAAGCAATAAACACCCCTATGAGTACTGCGACTAAGTTAGATATGGATGAAAATAGTGAAAATTTCGATCAAAAAACATATAGGAGAATGATAGGTAGTCTACTCTACCTTACCGCAACTAGACCGGATATTATATTTAGTGTAGGACTTTGCGCTAGGTTTCAATCAAATCCTAAATTATCTCATCTTAAAAGTGTTAAAAAAATATTTAGGTATCTTAAAGGAACTCCAAATCTAGGACTGTGGTATCCAAAATCTAAAAAATTTGATTTAATAGCTTATGCAAATGTCGATTTTGGCGGATGCAGGATAGATAAAAAAGTACATCCAGAACATGCCAATTTTTAGGACATGCACTTGTTTCTTGGACTTCCAAGAAACAAAATTCAGTTGCACTATCTACGGCGGAAGCCGAATACATTGCTGCAAGTGCATGCTGTGCACAAGTTGTTTGGATGAAAAATACATTAGAAGACTATGGAATTCACTTCAAAAATGTTCCCATAAAATATGATAATACTAGTGCCATATGTCTCACGAAAAATCCAATTCAGCGCTCTAGAACTAAGCACATCGACGTTAGGCATCATTTCATACGCGATCATGTCCTTAACAATAATGTTGTTTCAGAATTCATTGACACAAAGCATCAATTAGCAGATATATTTACAAAAGCTTTGAATGAAGACCAATTTGAATTCATTAGAAGGGAATTAGGTATGTTAAATTGTCCCTAAGAATAAACTTGTTTGAATGGATTTTTTGTAAAGTTTTTCATCCTCTCTCCGATCCTCGGTGAATCTGATCCTTCTCTTTCGATTCTAAATGACATGTTAAATTATCTTATCCTATCTTGAGTCAAACACCGCTCCCATCTGAACAAGATTAATGATTTTATGATATTTTGTGAATCTCGAAATTGATTTTGATGGCTTGATTATGAGTTTCAAGTTGACAAATTGAATTTGAATGGATTTGTATTCGAATTATGATCTTGACTTATTGGAGTTACTACTTGAATTTTTTTTTTTCTTTTCACTATCTCTTCCTTGTGCATCTACAATTTTTGTTATTTATAGAAAGAAGAGGTTTGATAAAATGGATGAATGCTGAATTTTCCTTTAAGATGAACTCTGCATAAATATTTTAGCATACTTAATTTTGAATGATAAAATTTTTGTATGATCAATGCTGAATTCCTGGTGTTATAATCACAAATTATGTGCTTCAAGTCTCATTCCCTTTTTGTTGATGACAATGGGGGAGAAAAGTGATGACTTGTACCATTTTAATAGTATGACTTATATGAATTGCAAAAGCTTGTGTGATATGAATATCTTATATGCCTTAGCTTGTGTGATATGAATGTCTTATATGCCTTGCAAAATCTTTGAGAATATCGCAAGATTGATTGATCATATTGAAAGCATGTCTAACATGTATATCATGAAATTCATGTTGAAAATCTTTATCTCCTATCGTAGTAAAAATTGTCTCTTATCATTTGACTTGAAAATGATTTTCATCGAAGTTTTGTATTGCTTAATGAGAATAACGATAAGTTCTACGGTTAGAACTTATCGGTTTATGCTTGAATTCAATGGATGAAATTCAAGTGTTTTCATCTTCTCATAATATGGCATATAGATAGGGGGAGTTATGTTTAACTCCGTCATCAATTGATTGTCATCATCAAAAAGGGAGAGATTGTTGAATCTCGGATTTTGATGATAAAATCAATTGATAGGTTAATTGATCTAATCCATATTATTGAGTTAAGTGTGCAGGATTAACTACGATAACCAGAAAACACAAAGCAAGAATACCAGAGTCAAGTTCGATGGACGTTTAAGAGTCCGAAGAATCGTCGGAGATGCTGCCGGAACCAACCGAGAAGAAATCGGGAACCTGTCGGAATTTTCAGAAGTTCGCCGAAGAGATCGTCGAAGGTTCACGGAGATCACCGAGAAGGGTCGGCTACTCGTTAAAGTCATCACAAGATCGGGAGCTTGCTGGGAGTCCGTCGGAAGAAGTTCGTCGAAAAGCTCACCGGAATAAGACTCGACGTTCGCGATTGAAAACTTGCTTAGGATGTTTTTTAGTTATGTAGTTCACTTGTAATTAGGATTAGGATTAAGAGATAATCCTATATTCTGGTTAGGGGCCAACTGGGCCCAAAATTAGACTTGGTTTGGGCTAAATTTGAAGCCCAACAAGTGAACCGAAGGGTCTGGCGGTGGCACCGCCCAGCACTGTCAATGTCTGACAGTGACAGGCGGTGCCACCGCCAGCATCGGGAACCCAAAGATAATTCAAATTTTGGAGCCCAAATTTGAATCATCTTGAGGCCTATAAATACCCCTCAAATCTCAGCTGAGATTATAACTTTTTGAGAAGCAATTGATTGAGAGAAAAGTCTTAGAAAAGTCTTTGCTAGTCTTGTTTTCAATTTTCTAGTGTTCACCTCCTTCTTTCTTGCTGAAAATCTGTAAGAGAGTGAACCGCTTGTAAAAAGTTATAAGAGTGGTATTTACCCTTCCCCTTCAAGAGATTTGCTAGTGGAAGGTGGGAGCCTCATCGAAGAGGGGCCTCGCAAGTGGATGTAGGTCATTTGACCGAACCACTGTAAAATCGGCGTGATCTCTGGTTTGCATTTACTTATTGTCATTTATATTACTGTAAACCATTTGCACTTTAATGCTCTACTTCTTTGTCTCCGTCTTACTTATCCCTTCAAGTTAAAATGCAATCGAAACGGTTTCAAACGAAAACGTTGCTTTTTATCGTACGAAGTTTCCGAAAGTGTTTAAATTGTCAAAAGTTTATTGCACTTTACCGCTGCACTAATTCACCCCCCCCTCTTAGTGCCGCTCCGATCCTAACACTTATAACGATGGAAGGCCACGTGGGTCAATCTAATTGCCTCACGTTTACCGACTTAATATTATCGAGAGAGATGTTTCTATGATTTGGTCTCCTAATATGACATGTCACACATATACATATTTAATATATATCTACATCGCATGCAAATATATATACATATCTAGTATGTGTATAAGCAATCACACCAGATGATCATGGACCACAACCTAATGTGATTAGGCCCGAGCCAGTAGGCCTAATCACTCACATCAAGATCTATGTGTGCAACGGTGCATCTCCATGCCCTGTGATCATCCATCTCGTCCTCGTTGGTTCCGTCGACATCTTGATGCATCTTCATGCATCGCGATCATCCGTCTCGTGGGTCCCGCTATTGCATCCACGCTCCCGCTGCGCCTCCTCATGTGATTACAATTTAATCATAGGCACGCAGGCCTGACAATAAACGAGAAATATAATGGAGGTTTGCAGACCTCAATAATAATAATCACAAGTACATACATCACACGGTCCATGATCATCCGTCTACACATCATACATCACATGTATAAATAATAATCATCATGTAGGATTTCTAGATAATGATAAAAAATAATAATCAATTAAACCTTTTAATTAATTAGTATTTTATGAAATCAGGGACATATAGGGAATTTATGAATTCATAGGGGTATTTTCATAATTTGGACAAAAGACAGAAACTGGAATTTCTCAAATTCCGAGGGGCAAAACTATCTTTTGCCCAGAAAACCCTAATGCCCTACTCCCCTTTGCTGTTGCCGCCGCCGCCACCCTACCGGCGGCGGCCTGTGCGGCGGGGCGGGGGCGCCGCCCTTGTAGGTGGGCGCCACCGTGGGTTGGCGCCCCTACGGGTGGTGCTGCCCCTGCGAGCGCTGTGCCCGCGGGTGCAGTGCCCTACCGGGCGGCCACCCTTGCGGGGGGGTTTGCCCGCAGGAGCAGCGGTCGCAAGCGCCGTTTCCCTGTGGCGCCTCAGCCCGCAGGCGCTGCGGTCGTAGGCGCCTCGCCCCGCGGTGCCTCTGCTCGCGGGTCCAGCACCCGCAGGCGTCGCCCTTGCGCGCAGGCATAGTGCCCGCATATAGGTGGCCGCCTTGCCTGTAGCCCTGCCTACCGGCGCCGTGCGACAACGACCGCGGGTGGGGCACCCGCGGGCTGCCAGCCCCACCGGCTGCAAGTTTGCTACAAGCAGGCCGCCGGCCGACTGCTGTAGGCGCAGCCCCTTCTCTGCCTGCCTTTGGTTGCGCTGCCTGCACGTAGATCGAGGGCAGCAACTGTTGCTACCCTTCCTTGTTTTTGCGTCAACGATTTTGACGTCAAAATTCTTCCTAAACATAACACATGCAGTTCAAAACCAATCATTTGCACGACAACCTGGCTCTGATACCACTATTGGGAAATCTTGGGGGCCACATCACATGTGCAATGGAAGAACAAGAAAACAAAATTCCCGATTCCCAAAGAGATGTTCGTCGTCGTGCGAAGATTGGTGCGCAAAATCCATGAAACTTAAAACTACGTATAGAGTAGATTGTGTTACCTAGGGAGATCGTATATCCCTATTTCCTTGCAGATCTTTAGAAGAGGGTGAAGGAGGTCAAGCGTCCTCCTCTTTGGATCTGCATCCAATAAGACAAGGGCTCCGTCGGATATCTCATATCCGAATCTCTACTCATCGCAATGCCTACCATATGTGTGTGACCCTCTAGGCCCAATATCGAGCTGGCCGTGAGTCATACCTGTCAGAACTCCTTCTAACTCAGTGAATTATTATCTCTGTAATAATTCACTTGACTCATCGACTACGAACGTACTAGGCCACTACGCCATAGTCCCCAGACGATACAGGGGAATCCAATCATTTGGACCGATCTATCCTCAGTTACCGTGTGCCTATAGTCCCTCATCCATCTAATATCCCTGAGACTATATATCGAGCATGGTGCTGTCAGACCCATACGGTTTCTACTCAAGTCTCGCTCTAATGAATTCTCTCGGAGAACTCTTTCTCTCTCAACCTGAATGACCCTGGCCAGGAATTTTTCTGAGCAAGAACACATGGGATATTCCTCTCATGACGCCGAGAGTGGATGATCCCCTATCGACACTTAATAGCCCTCGTAAGGTCGACTACCACTCCCAATGACTAGTTGTACTAGATCTGGGACAGCCAAACCTGTAAGTTTGGTATCAAAGATTGGAGCACTTATATAGGACATCCTCGGTGTCTCAAGTCTAAGGACCAGATATACCACTAGGACTACGGAATCGCTGTCTGACAATAAGGCATCATCAACCATCCAGCATTTCGTAAGCGGATCAATCAGTGAACTCATTCTCCAATGAGCACCTGTACTGTATCCCTAGTGTTCCTACACGAGCAGCTATGAGACCAGTTGCATCCATCATATGGGCGGGTATACAGCACACCAGTCTGTCCGGTTATCACGATGTCCCTCTCGAGTAACCTATGACCGGGATTATTTAGGATATGTGTTTAAAGGTGAATCGGTCTCATTATCGTGATCTTATCACGATCTGATTCCCATTGCACAAATCCAAAGACATCACAATATATATATGCATATATGCAATAGTTATAAAATGATATACGCCAAAATATAATAAGCAAAAAATTCTGTATCAAGTCACACGTGTCATCACTCACGTGATTGACTTGCTGGGCACCTATGACTAGCAGCTTGAACATCTGGTCAACCATTCTTTGGTAAGTTGCCCCGACGTTTTTCAGGCCGAAAGGCATCACTTTGTAGCAATATACTCCTTTGTCGGTGATGAAGGCTGTGTTCTATTGGTCTTGCAGTGCCATTAGGATTTGGTTGTAGCCCGAGAATGCATCCATAAATGTAAGGAGTTTGTAGCCTATGGTGGCGTCGACCAACTGGTTGATTCTCGGGAGTGGATAGTAGTCTTTAGGGCATGCCCGGTTGAGATCGGTATAATCAATGCACATCCTCCAGCTTCCATTTAGTTTCTTAACGAGGACTACATTCGACAGCCACCGAGGGTATTTTATCTCGGTCATAAACCCTGCCTCTTTAAGGCGGTCGACCTCGTCATCGATCACCTTCTATCAGTCGAGGGTGAACTTCCTCGGCCTTTGCTTACCGGCCTAGCCCCGAGGTCGATGTTGAGCTGGTGCTGGGTCACATCTAGGTCAATCCCGGGCATCTCCTTAGAGGACCATGCAAATACATCGACATTTTCTCTTAGGCAATCTATGAGCTAGAGCTGATTTGCTTCGGGGAGCACCGTCCCATTTTTTATGGTCAAATCGGGTCAATTCCTTTTTAAGGGTACCTCAATGAGTTGCTCGGGAGGCTCTAGATGCCTCGACACTACAGCTCCTTCTCGGGGATCCGGGACTTGACGGGGGCAGGCGTAACTTCTCCGGGAGAGTAACTGCTGTAAGATAGCATCGCCTTGACTCTCCCGGATTGCTTCGGGATTCCCCGATCCCTGCCGTAGTTGAAAACTTGATGGCTCGATGGTAGGTGGACACCACCACTTTCAACTTATTGAGCGTCGGTCGACCGAGGATGACGTTGTAGGCCGAGGGTAGATCGACTACCATGAAGGTAGTCATTTTCGTCTTTGCTCTCGGTTCTTTCCCGATGGTGACAAGGAGGATGGTGGTCCCGAGCAGGGAGATAGAATCCCCGATGAACCCAGTGAGTGCAGATGCCATGGGGGAGAGGTCCTCATTGGTTAAGCCGAGCTTCTTGAAGGCGTCGAGGTATGGCACATCGGTGGAACTCCTAGTGTCGACCATTATTCTTTTGACCTGAGCGTTGGCGATTCGGATGGAGATCACCAAAGCATCATCATGATGGGAGTGCTCAACCTCTTCGGCTCCGAAAGTGATTTCGGGCTCGAGCTCAGGTCAAGGACGTTTCTCGACCCACTCTGGGCATAGGCCTTCCTTGCCGTGAAGCTACTGCCGTCGGCTGCCAGTCCTTCAGAGATGACATTGATCTACCTTTCGACGGGTCCCCTAGGGCGTGGAGTTACTTCCTGGGGTTCCTTGAGATAGTGCCCGAGGTGACCTCTTTGGATTAGGTCCTTAATTTGATTCTGGAGGTCGCGGCAGTCTTTTGTGTCATGGCTCTAGTCTCAATGGAACCTACAATATTTGGACCGGTCTTTGTGAGTAGCTTTCATAGGGTTGGGCTGTCGCAAGAGGCCCTTATCCTTGATTTGGAGGAAGATCACGGTACGAGATTGTTGAATCTCATATTTTGATGATGAAACCACTTGATATGTGTTTATGTTTTAATCTGCGTTTTGAGTGACGTAGGATGCTTCGATTAGGATGAGACAATTGAAGCAGGAAAAATCATGTTGTGCCGGAGGAACATGTCAGAAGATTGGACGTTGGGCCGGTGGATCGGTCGACGTATCGATAGAAGGCTTCGGGCCGTGGACTCAGGCATCGGGCCAAGAAGAGCGGGTATTGTGCCAAGGATATCGGAGTTGCGAGGTTAACTAGCCGATTGGGCAATAGGCCGCAGGAAAGGATAATGCGCCGAATAATCGGACGAAGCGTCGAGGGACCAATGACATGCCGGACAACTTGGTTAATTGCTTAGGTTTAATTGTCTCGACCGAAGTTTTGTTTTACATGTGCAGGATTAACTACGATGGAAGTAAGACATGCAGCAAGAGTTGCGTCGTAGTCAAGACTAAGATCACGTTGGGAGTTCGAGAGTTCAACGGAAGTCCGGACGATCGTCAGAGGTTCTGCGAAACAAATCCGAGAAGTCCAGGAGCTTGCCATAGAAGCTCGTTGGAACTCGCCAAGTGGATCGTCGCAAGTCCAGGAGTTTGCCGGAAGTCCGTTGGAGCATCGTCGAAGGTTCGTCGGATGTTCGCCGAAAGTTTGTCGGAAGCTCGCCGGAAGAAGCGATTGACACACCGGAGCAAGTTGCAGTAAATGTCTTAAGAAATATCGTAGTTAGCATGTAGATTAAGCTAGGAATGAGAGGTGATCCCATTAACTTAATCTGGGGGCAATTGGGCCCTTGACAGACCTAAATTGGGCCTCCATTCGGACCCAGATTTCTTGGCCGGCGGTGGCATCGCCTGGGCTCAGTCTCCGAGCGAGACTGGGCGGTGGCACCGCCCCTGTCAGGCGGTGGCACCGTCCAGAGGCTCAGTCTCCGAGCTGCCAAGCGGTTGTACCGCCCTAGTCAGGAGGTAGTATCGCCAAGACCCCGAAAATCCGGGAAATGACATTTTTTAGCTCCAAATTCAAACCAGTTTGGGGCCTATATATACCCCACCCTTTCCTACATGAAAGGGCACCGAAAATCCAATCTTACTCTGTGATTTTTAGAGCTTAAAAGTGTTGTAAAGGCTAGAAGTTCTCCTCCCTCTTTTCTTCCAAGTTTTGATCTTTCAAGAGAGGAGAGAAAATTCTGTAAGGGTTGTCTCCTAAGCCTGTCAAAAGGAGTGAAACTGTAAAAGGGTGGTTGGCCTTCGCCTATTGAAGGAAGGCCTCTAGTGGACGTCGGTGACCTCATCAGAGGAGGAAGCCAAAAGTGGATGTAGGTCAAGATTGATTGAACCACTCTAAATCTCGGTTTGCATTTACTTTCTGTTCTCTATCTTAACTGCAAACTGCCTCCATAGCTTTACTTTAACTGCACTTTGCCTAATCTAAGTTAAAGCAATTTCTGAATCGGCTTTCATATCGAAATCGCTTTTTATCGTACGAACATCGTTTTAATTCGTCTAAAGTTTTATGTTGCACTAATTCACCCCCCCCCCCCCCCCCCCCCCCCCCCTCCCCCCCGCTCTTAATGCTCTTGATCCTAACAATTGGTATTAGAGCCCCGTTATTTCTCACTTGGATTAACACCCAAGAGAAATGGCTCTTTTCAGCAACCAAGAGGATCACTCTCTCATTTGTCCTCTCTTTTTCAATGGGACGGACTACACTTATTGGAAAACTCGAATAAGAGTTTTCTTGCTTTCATTGGATTTGAATTTATGGTACATTATCGAATCTGGTTTTAAAAGGTCTTCTCTTCCAATGAAAGATTGGAATGATTTGGAGAAGAGGACTTTTTCTTTAAATGCTAGAGCTATGAATACTCTATTTTGCGTCTTAGATAAATCGGAGTTTAATCGGGTTTCTTTGTGCGAAACGACTTTCATAGAGTGAAACGCCTTAGATAAAAGGTCTTCTCTTGAAACGATCTTTCAAGAGAGGAGAGAAAATTCTGTAAGGGTTGTCTCCTAAGCCCGTCAAAAGGAGTGAAACTGTAAAAGGGTGGTTGGCCTTCGCCTATTGAAGGAAGGCCTCTAGTGAACGTTAGTGACCTCATCAGAGGAGGAAGCCAAAAGTGGATGTAGGTCAAGATTGATCGAACCACTCTAAATCTCGGTTTGCATTTACTTTCTGTTCTCTATCTTAATTGCAAACTGCCTCCATAGCTTTACTTTAACTGCACTTTGCCTAATCTAAGTTAAAGCAATTTCTGAATCGGCTTTCATACCGAAATCACTTTTATCGTACGAACATCGTTTTAAATCATTTTATGCTGCACTAATTCACCCCCCCCCCCCCCCTCCCCCCCGATCTTAATGCTCTTGATCCTAACAATTGGTATCAGAGCCCCGTTATTTCTCACTTGGATTAACACCCAAGAGAAATGGCTCTTTTCGGCAACCAAGAGGGTCACTCTCTCATTCGTCCTCTCTTTTTCAATGGGACGGACTACACTTATTGGAAAACTCGAATAAGAGTTTTCTTGCTTTCATTGGATTTGAATTTATGGTACATTATTGAATCTGGTTTTAAAAGGTCTTCTCTTCCAATGAAAGATTGGAATGATTTGGAGAAGAGGACTTTTTCTTTAAATGCTAGAGCTATGAATACTCTATTTTGCGTCTTAGATAAAACGGAGTTTAATCGGGTTTCTTTGTGCGAAATGACTTTCATAGAGTGAAACGCCTTAGATAAAAGGTCTTCTCTTGAAACGATCTTTCAAGAGAGGAGAGAAAATTCTGTAAGGGTTGTCTCCTAAGCCCGTCAAAAGGAGTGAAACTGTAAAAGGGTGGTTGGCCTTCGCCTATTGAAGGAAGGCCTCTAGTGGACGTCGGTGACCTCATCAGAGGAGGAAGCCAAAAGTGGATGTAGGTCAAGATTGATCGAACCACTCTAAATCTCGGTTTGCATTTACTTTCTGTTCTCTATCTTAACTGCAAACTGCCTCCATAGCTTTACTTTAACTGCACTTTGCCTAATCTAAGTTAAAGCAATTTCTGAATCGGCTTTCATACCGAAATCGCTTTTATCGTACGAACATCATTTTAAATCGTTTTATGCTGCACTAATTCACCCCCCCCCGCTCTTAATGCTCTTGATCCTAACAATTGGTATCAGAGCCCCGTTATTTCTCACTTGGATTAACACCCAAGAGAAATGGCTCTTTTCGGCAACCAAGAGGGTCACTCTCTCATTCGTCCTCTCTTTTTCAATGGGACGGACTACACTTATTGGAAAACTCGAATGAGAGTTTTCTTGCTTTCATTAGATTTGAATTTATGGTACATTATCGAATCTGGTTTTAAAACGTCTTCTCTTCCAATGAAAGATTAGAATGATTTGGAGAAGAGGACTTTTTCTTTAAATGCTAGAGCTATGAATACTCTATTTTGCACCTTAGATAAAACGGAGTTTAATCGGGTTTCTTTGTGCGAAACGACTTTCATAGAGTGAAACGCCTTAGATAAAAGGTCTTCTCTTGAAACGATCTTTCAAGAGAGGAGAGAAAATTCTGTAAGGGTTGTCTCCTAAGCCCGTCAAAAGGAGTGAAACTGTAAAAGGGTGGTTGGCCTTCGCCTATTGAAGGAAGGCCTCTAGTGGACGTCGGTGACCTCATCAGAGGAGGAAGCCAAAAGTGGATGTAGGTCAAGATTGATCGAACCACTCTAAATCTCGGTTTGCATTTACTTTCTGTTCTCTATCTTAACTGCAAACTGCCTCCATAGCTTTACTTTAACTGCACTTTGCCTAATCTAAGTTAAAGCAATTTCTGAATCGGCTTTCATACCGAAATCACTTTTATCGTACGAACATCATTTTAAATCGTTTTATGCTGCACTAATTCACCCCCCCCCGCTCTTAATGCTCTTGATCTTAACAATTGGTATCAGAGCCCCGTTATTTCTCACTTGGATTAACACCCAAGAGAAATGGCTCTTTTCGGCAACCAAGAGGGTCACTCTCTCATTCGTCCTCTCTTTTTCAATGGGACGGACTACACTTATTGGAAAACTCGAATGAGAGTTTTCTTGCTTTCATTAGATTTGAATTTATGGTACATTATCGAATCTGGTTTTAAAACGTCTTCTCTTCCAATGAAAGATTAGAATGATTTGGAGAAGAGGACTTTTTCTTTAAATGCTAGAGCTATGAATACTCTATTTTGCACCTTAGATAAAACGGAGTTTAATCGGGTTTCTTTGTGCGAAATCACACACGAAGGCACAAGTAGTATAACAGATTCTAAAGTAAATTTTTTGATTCATGATTTCGAGCTTTTTCGAATGAAGCCAAGCGAAACCATTGTTAACATGTACACCCGTTTTGCGGATGTCGTCAATGGTTTAAAAGCTCTTGGCAAATGTTTCTCGAATTTTGAACTTGTTAGTAAAGTTTTACGATCACTTTCTAAAGCTTGGGAATCAAAAGTAACGGCAATACAAGAAACAAAAGATTTAAATATTTTTCCACTTGAAGAACTTATCGGTTCATTGATGACATATGAAATGGTGCACAATGCATATGATTATTTAGGATATGTGTTTAAAGGTGAATCGATCTCATTATCGTGATCTCATCACGATCCGATTCCCATTGCATAAATCCAAGGACATCATAATTTTTATATTCATATATGCAATAGTTATAAAGTGATATATGCCATAATATAATAAGCAAAAAGATTATGTATCAAGTCACACGTGCCATCACTCACGTGATTGGCTTGCTAGACACTTATGACTAGTAGTATTTACTGTGGATAGCATTCGTATGCCATTCCCAATGATCAGGATGTCATCCACATATAACACCAAAAAGGTGATAGCGCTCCCACCTACCTTCCTGTACACACAAGGCTCATCTTCGTTCTTAACGAAGTCATAAGATCTGATTGTCTCATCAAATCATATGTTCCAACTTCGGGAAGCTTGCTTTAGTCCATAAATGGAGCTAAGTAATCTACACACCTTATCTGGGCAGTTCTTGGACACGAATCCCTCAAGTTGCATCATATACACCTCCTCCTCGAGGTTCCCATTGAGGAATGCAGTTTTCACATCCATCTGCTAGATCTCATAATCATAGTGTGCTACAATAGCCAATAGAATTCTGATGGATTTTAGCATTGCTACGGGTGAGAAGGTTTCATCGTAGTCAACACCTTGCCTTTGACGATACCCCTTAGCCTTGCTTTATATGTCTCTACCTTTTCATCTACTCCGATCTTTTTCTTAAAGATCCACTTGCAACCGATGGGTACAATACCTTCGGGCGCATTAACTAGGTTCCAAACCTTGTTGGAGTATATAGAATCCATCTCAGAATTCATGGCTTCTTGCCGCTTCCCGGAGTCTATACTCATAATAGCTTCCTCGTAGGTCTGAGGATCAATATCCTCAACATCTTCTCCTCTAATATGTCCCACATATCTCTTAGGAGAATGGGATACTCTATCAGACCTACGTAAAGTTGAAACTTGTGTATTAGGTACCAGAACTGACTCGGACTGTAGAGTAGTGCTTGAGATTAGTTCTCCAACCTCGCTTAACTCTGTCATTCTCCCACTATCTCCGCCAAGAATGTGTTCCTTCTCAAGGAACACTGCTCTCTTAGCTACAAAAACCTTTTGGTCCTCGAGATGATAGAAATAATACCCATAATTTTCCTTGGGGTATCCCACAAATTTGCATCACTCTGTCCTTGATTCTAACTTATCGGGGTTGTGTCTTTTAATACGGGCACGACAGCCCCAAATCTTAACAACCTTAAGATCAGGCTTCTTCCCTTTCCATATCTCATATGGTGTAGACACTACCGACTTAGTTGGAACTCTGTTCAGAAGGTAAGCTACGATTTTTAGGGCATATCCCTAGAATGAGATGGGTAGGTCAGCGAAACTGATCATGGACTATACCATGTCTAATAGCGTATAATTTCTCCTTTCAGAGACACCATTGAGTTGAGGTATATAAGGAGGTGTCCATTGGGATAATATCCCATGGTCCTTGAGGAACTGAGTAAACTCTGTACTTAAGTACTCACCTCCTCTATCTGATCGAAGAGTTTTGTTACTCTTTCCAGTCTAGTTCTCCACCTCATTCTTATACTCTCTGAATTTCTCAAAGGCCTCGGACTTGTACTTCATTAAGTACACATATTCATACCTTGAAAAATCATCAATAAAGGTAATGAAGTAGGAGTATCTACCAATGGCATGAGTTGATATGGGTCCACATACATCGCTATGTATGAGTTCCAACAGCTCAATGGCTCTCTCTCCAGTTCCACTAAATGGAGAGTTGGTCAGTTTTCTACGAAGGCAAGGCTCGCAAGTTGCATATGACACATAGTCGAATGGATCTAGATATCCATCATTTAGCAACTTTTGAATCCTTCTTTCATGGATGTGACCTAGTCTACAATACCACAAATATGCACTGTTCATCTCATCTCATTTCCTCTTGGACACATTTACATTCATGATATATGGAGTAGTGTCTAATATAAATAAATCATTATGCAATGTTCCTTTCGTGATGATCTTATCATCTAATAATATCGAACAACCATTGTTCTCAAAAACTAATTTATATCCACTAACTATCAAACATGAAATGGAGATAATGTTTTTGATAATAGAAGGAACAAAATAACATGTATCTAATGCAATAAAAGCTCCACCAGGTAGATGTAGGGTGACCTCGTCAACAGCTACTATAGCAACTTTTGCTCCATTACCCATCTTGAGGTCCATCTCACCTCTCTCTAGTCTCCTAGGCCTTGTTAGAACCTGCAATGAATTACATATATGATAAGCGCTACCGGTATCCAATACTCATGTGTTATCATAAGAGTCTGACAAATGGAGACTGATCATGAATGTACTTGAAGCTTCATCAAGCTTTTCTTTCGCCCTTTCTGCAAGGTACTCTTTGCAGTTCCTCTTCCAGTGCCCATCTTTACCACAGTGGAAGCACTGACCTTTGTCCTTTGTTGGGTCTTTCTTAACAACCTTTGCCTTACTTGGTCTACCCTTGCCCTTTCTCTTCTTAAGGGACCTTTCTGCTTTCCTTTTCTTTCTGGTCTCACCAGTGTAGAGAACTGGCTTCTCTTTCTTAATAGTACTCTCTACCTCTCTCAATATATTGAGGAGCTCTGAGAGAGTCACCTCAAGCTTGTTCATATTAAAATTCATTATGAACTGTGAAAAGGAATCTGGTAGGGATTGAAGCACAATGTCTACACACAAGTTATCCTCTAGGACCATTCCTAGACCTGTGAGTTTCTCTATCCACTCAATCATCCTTAGGACATGGTTCTGAACCGGTGTCCCCTCAGTCATCCTAGCGCAGAAGAGGCTCTTGGATATCTCATATCGCTGAGTCCTTCCCTGTTCCTCAAACAATTTGCGGACATGTAGGAGATGTTAGGATCAAGAGCACTAAGAGGGGGGGGGGGGGGGGGGGGTGAATTAGTGCAGCGGAAAACTTTCGATGATTAAAACTACGTACGTACGTTGAAATCTGATTCCGACGTAAAAGTCGTTTCGTGCAGATAATAACTTTGAAAGTTTACGAAAACGTATTTGAAGTAAAGTAAGGAAGGCAGTTTGTTGTTAAGATAGAAATCAGAATGTAAGCGTAAACTGAAATATAATATTCGTACGATAAAACTGATTTCCATCTTAATGTCGATTCAGAAAATACTTAACTATGAAACACGTTCGTAAATGAGCAGAAGGCAGTAAGCTATTGAGGAAGTTTGTAGTAAAGATAAGATACTCAAAGTAAATGCAAACCGAGATTTAGAGTGGTTCGGTCAATCTTGACCTACATCCACTTTTGGCTTCCTCCACCAACGAGGTCACCGACGTCCACTAGAGGCCTTCCTTCAATAGGCGAAGGCCAACCACCCTTTTACAGTTTCACTCCTTTTGATGGGCTTAGGAGACAACCCATATAAACTTTTCTCTCCTCTCTTGAAAGATCAAAACTTGAAAAAGAGGGAGGAGAACTTCTAGCCTTTACAACACTTTTGAGCTCTAAAAATCACATAGTAAGATTGGATTTTCGGTGCCCTTTCATGCAGGAAAGGGTGGGGTATATATAGGCCCTAAAATAGTTTGAATTTGGAGCTCAAAAATATCTTTTCCTGGATTTCCGGGGTCCTAGCGGTACCACCTCTTGACTGGGCGGTACAACCGCCTGGCAGCTCGGAGACTGAGCCTCTAGGCAGTGCCACCGCCTGATAGGGGCGGTTGCACCGCCTAGTCTCGCTCGGAGACTGAGCCCTGGCGGTGCCACCGCTTGATTGAGGCGGTTGGACCGTCCAGACTTCCATCGAACTCTTAAACTCCCAACGTGATCATAGTCTTGACTCCGGCGTAACTCCTGCTACATGTCTTACTTTCATCATAGTTAATCCTGCACACTTATCTCAACATATGGATTAGATAACAAATGACAATTGACTTCATCATCAAAATCCGAGATTCAATAGTCTCCCCCTTTTTTATGATGACAATCAATTGATAACGGAGTTAACCTTAACTCCCCCTATCTATATGCCATACTTGAGATAAGTCATTCTTGAATTCAAGGCCTTTGAATTCAATAGACTTATTGATAAGTTAAGAACTCTTAACCTTATCAATTACTCCCATCATGATTCCTATCATGATGTATCTTACTGAAAATGATGTCAAGACTTGTCATCCATTCTCAAGTTTTACATTTCAAATATGAATGATGGTAGCAGTTCAATATAAGATATCAACATGTAAATTTACAATTTAAGCTTTTGATATCTTAACGTAAAGCGAACATTTCAAGTGTTTAGCAATCGTAGCATTTCATCACATGGTAAGATATCAACATGTAAAATTACGATGCAAGTTCTTGATATCTTAACATGATGCAAACATAGCATAATGCAAATATGGCAATCATAGTTATCATCAATTCATATATTTTTGATGATGCAAGCATGGCATAATCATAACATCAATACTCATAGCATCAATTCATATATCTCTCCCCCTTTGTCATCAACAAAAAGGAGAATGATATAAGCAAATTTTAAGCATAAGTGCGGTATTTATTCATGCCAAAACTAGGTTCATGGCATTTTCCAACAGTGAGTGATTGGATACCAATTATGCAAACATCTCATGGAAAATATGACATGGAGATAGCTTTGAATACTTCTTCCTTTTTATTTGTTATTATCTTTTTGCATGAAGGAGGAAAGCTATTTGTGATACCAGCTATTTGTGAGTTTACTTTGAATGAAGTTAAAATCGATGAGAGATTAAATCATACTCCATTTTTACAAGCATCAAGATATGTATGTGAAACAAATCATTGCAAGTAAAAACACTAACATCCATATTTCAAGAAGGAATTTACAAGCAGGAATCATTTTATCAAATCCATTTCTTAAAAAATAATTTTCACATGATAAGTGTATGAGAGATATTTTTGCTAGTTGATTCCATATGTCAAAAATCAATGATGAGAATCAAACTCGATATGGCATATGCTTATTAAGTTCAGAAAAGGATAATGTATCGAGAAAATCCGATTGTTAGGATACCACTAGTTAAGAGAATCTGAAAATAAAATTAACACTTTCATACATTCGGATAAGACTATACTATAGATTTTCAAATACAATCATGAAGACAAAACATGCTCATTGTTATGAAAATTTTTATATCCAAAATACATAATTTCCAACATGTAATTTTAGGCATGTAATGGCAATCAAGTGATTTGATCATTCAATCGATAAAGTCCAAAAAATGATTTTAACAAGTTTATGCATTCGGACACATTAACATTCCTAATTCTCTTCTAATGAAAACAAATTGTTCTTCGCTTAGAGATTTTGTAAAAATATCAGCTAGTTGATGCTTAGTATCAATGAACTCTATGATTACATCATGATTAGTGACATGATCTCATATGAAGTGATGTCTAATATCAATATGTTTTGTTCTTGACTGTTGAATGGAATTCTTTGTTAAACATATTGCACTTATGTTATCACATTTAATGGGAATATTTTTAAGATGGACTTTATAATCTTCTAAGGTGTTTTTCATCTACACAACTTGTGCACAGCATGCACTCGGTGCAATATACTCAGCTTTGGTTGTTGATACTGCAACCAAGTTTTGTTTCTTAGATGACTAGGAAACAAGGGAATGCCCCAAAAATTGACATGATCCTAATGTGTTTTTTCTATCTAATCTACACCCAGTAAAATCCGCATCAGCATACGCAATTAACTCAAAATTCTCGGATTTTGGATACCATAATCCTAGATTTGTGGTACCTTTAAGATATATAAGTATTCTTTTAACAGCTTTAAAATGATATATCTTAGGGTTCGATTGAAATCTAGCATAAAGTCCTACACTGAACATGATATATGGTCTAGTTGCAGTGAGGTAAAGTAAACTTCCTATCATACCCCTATAAGTTTTTTTATCGAAGCTTTCTCCACTTTCATCAACTTCTAACTTAGTGGAGGTGCTCATAGGAGTGTTAATAGCTTTTGAGCTATTCATATTAAATCTTTTTAGCAGATCTAAGGCATATTTAGTTTGACTAATAAAGATCTCATTGCTTAGTTGCTTAATTTGTAAGCCTAAGAAAAAGGTTAATTCTCCCATCAAACTCATTTCAAATTCGAGACTCATGGTTTCAGCAAAAGATTCACAAAGAGATTCATTCGTAGAACCGAAGATAATATCATCAACATAAATCTGAACAATGAGAAAATTATTTTCAAAATTTTTAATAAACAATGTAGTATCAACCTTGCCTTTTGTGAAATTATTTTCAATAAGAAAAGTACTAAGTCTATCATACTAAGCCCTTGGGGCTTGTTTTAAACCATAGAGAGCTTTAGTTAATTTAAATACATGATTAGGGAGGCTATTATTTTCAAATCCGGGAGGTTGTTCAATATAAACTTCTTCAGAAATAAAGCCATTAAGAAAGGCGCTTTTAACATTCATTTGAAACAACTTAAAATTATTATTACTAGCATAGGCAAGGAGCATCTTTATGGCTTCTAATCTAGCCATAAGAGTGAAGGATTCTTCGTAATCGATACCTTCTTCTTAGTTGAAACCTTTGGCCACTAATTTAGCCTTGTTTCTAACCACGATACCAGATTCATCTTGCTTGTTTCTAAAGACCCATTTAGTACCAATAACTAAATGGTCATTTGGCCTAGGAACAAGCTTCCACACCTCATTTCTCTCAAATTGATTTAACTCATCTTGCATTGCGATAATCCATGAATCATCTTTCATGGCTTCGTCAAGACATTTAGGTTCAATTTGGGAGAGAAAAGCGATGTTGGCACAAAATTTTTTAAGAGAAGAACGTGTTTGAACCCCCTTAGATGCGTCTCCTAGGATTAGCTCCTTAGGATGAGTATCTACATACTTCCAATCCTTGGGTAAGGGTGTTTCGAAAGTGGATGCATCCAAGTTGCTAGTTGGAGAAGGGGTTTCATTTAAATTCAAAGAATCAAAATTTACATCATCATCAAAATCATTTTTCTTGATTTCGAAAATCTCATTGAAAACAACATGAATGGATTCTTCTATAATTAAAGTTCTTTTATTGAAGATACGAAAAGCTTTAGAAACCGAAGAATAACCAATAAAAATTCCTTCATCGGATTTAGCATCAAATTTTCCTAAGGCATATTTTTCATTCAAGATAAAACACTTACACCCAAAAACTTTAAAATATGAAACATTGGGTTTTTGATTATTCCATAACTCATAGGGAGTTTTGGTGAGTAAGAGTCTTACTAGAACTCTATTCAAAATATAGCATGCAGTGTTTACGGCTTCGGCCCAAAAGTATTTGGGTAGGCTATGTTCATTCAACATGGTTCTTGTCATTTCTTGTAAATTTCTATTCTTTCTTTCTACTACTCCATTTTGTTGAGGATTTCTCGGAGTAGAGAATGTTAGGATCGAGAGCACTAAGAGGGGGGGGGGGTGAATTAGTGCAGCGGAAATCTTACAGCGATTAAAACCAAAAGCTGCGTTCGTTCAATAAAAACTATTATGATGCAAAAGCTAATTCTCAGTTTGTATCTAAGTGCAGTTTGCGTCTAAGCGCAGATTGCGTCTAAGCGCAGTTTGTGTCTAAACACAGTTTGCGTCTAAGCGCAGATTGCGTCTAAGCGCAGTTTACGTCTAAACGCAGATTTACGTCTAAACGCAGTTTTACGTCTAAACTCAGATTTACGTCTAAACGTAGTTTTACGTCTAAACGCAGATTTACTAGACGCAGTTTCAAAGGGATCTGAACTTTAGAAACTCATAAAAGCGCAGAAGACAGTTTTGCAGAATCAAGGCGTAAACGTAAACTGTGATGTAAATATCGTACGAAAATGCTGGTTTACGTCTGAAAGCAGATTCGGACAGATCAGCACTTAAAAACTTGTTCGTGAAGGCGTAGAAGACAGTTTTGCAGAATTAAAACGTAAACGTAAACTGTAATGTACGAAAACACCGATTTGTGTCTGAATGCAGATTCGGAAAGAATAGCACTTAGAACTTGTTCGTAAAAGCGCAGAGAGCAGTAGTTATGAAGGAGATTTGCAGTAATGATAAAGTGCTCAAAATAAACGCAAACCAGAGATTTAGAGTGGTTCGGTCAGTCTTGACCTACTCCACTTTTGGCTTCCTCCACCGATGAGGTCACCGACGTCAACTAGAGGCCTTCCTTCAATAGGCGAAGGCCAACTGCCCTTTTACAGTTTCTCTCCTTTTGACAGGCTCAGGAGACAACCTTTACAGACCTTTCTCTCCTCACTTTACAACTCAAAAACTTGAAGAATAGAAGGAGGAGACTTAAAGGCTTTACAACACTTTTGAGCTCTTAGAATCACAGAAAAGATCAAGATTTCGGTGTAGGTCTGTATCTTTTCAGTGCTGAATGGGTGGGGTATTTATAGGCCCCAACCCAATTCAAATTTGGAGCTCAAAACGATCAAATCCCGGAATTCCGGGATCAGGCGGTTGCACCTCTTGACTGGAGAGGTTGCACCGCCTGGCAGAGCTCGAAGACTGAGCTCAGGCGGTGCCATCTCTCTGTCAGGGAGGTTGCACCGCCCAGTCTTGCTCGAAGACTGAGCTCAGGCGGTGCCACCTCTCTGTCAGGGAGGTTGCACCGCTCAGTCTTGCTCGAAGACTGAGCTCAGGCGGTGCCACCTCCCGGCTGGGGAGGTTGCACCGCCCAGTCTCGCTGGGAGGCTTAGCCCAGGCGGTGCCACCTCCTGGCCTAGGCGGTTGCACCTCCTCGTGCAATCAGGGTCCGAATGGTTAGCTCCATTCGGCCCAATTTCAGTCTTTCAGGGGCCCAATTGCCCCAAGATTAAGCTAATGGGATCACCTCCCATTTTCCAACTTAATCAACGTGCTAACTACGATTAGATCTAAGACAATTTCTGCAGCTTTGCTTCGGTGCGTCAATCGCTCCTTCCGGCGAGTTTCCGGCGAACTTCCGTCGATCATCCGATGAACCCTCGGTGATGCTCCTGCGGACTTCCGGCAAACTCCTGGACTTTGCGACGATCCACTTGGCAAGTTCCGACGAGCTTCGCTTGGCAAGCTTCTGGACTTCTCGGATCTGTTCTCGCAGAACCTCCAACGACCGTCCGAACTTCCGTCGAACTCTCGAACTTCCAACGTGATCATGAACTTGACTCCGGCGCAACTCCTGCTGCTTGTCTAACTTTCATCGTAGTTAATCCTGCACACTTATCTCAACACATAGATTAGACAACAAATGACAATTGACTTCATCATCAAAATCCGAGATTCAACAATCTCCCCCTTTTTGATGATGACAATTAATTGATAATGGAGTTATCCTTAACTCCCCTGTCTATATGCCATAGTTGAGATAAGTCAACCTTGAATTCAAGACCTAAGAATTCAAGTGACGTATTGATAAGTTAGATCAGTTAAACTTATCAATACTCCCATCATGATACTCATCATGATGTATCTCTTCAAGGATGATGTCAAGGCTTGACATACATCATCAAGTTTGTATGATTGTGTTTGTAACTATTCATCATGTAGTTTGAACATTATCATATAAAGCTGTGAAGCACTATTACATGATGCACACATTTGAAATATTCTAGCAAGTTTTGTATTTTCTTCACATGATAAGATATCAACTCAAGGCATAATGCAAACTTTAGCACATGTTCATATATCTCTTGGTGATGCAAGGATGGCATAATCATAGCAGTGTGTTTATAGCATCACTCATAGTATTTCTAATCATGGCAGTGTTTATCAATTCATATATCTCCCCCTTTGTCATCAACAAAAAGCATAGTAATTATGATACCAGGAAAATAATAATAGCAAGCTTATAGAGGAATTTTACATAGATTGCTTTAAATACTTCTTCCCCTTTTTGTTATAATCCATTGTCTATGTAAAGATTTTGCAGGATGGAATACATACACATGAATCACTTCATCAAATTTATGTCAGAAACTTATTTTTCATGAAAGTGTATGAGAAAATCTGGTGTATAGCATTCGAATAAATAAGATGCATTCGGATAAGATTTTGTTGCAGATTTTCACATGACAATCAAGTGATTTGATCATTCAATATAGTCCGAAAAATAATATTAACTAGTTTAAGTATTCGGACACATCAACATTCCTAATTCTCTTCGAATGAAATCAAATTGTTCTTCACTTAGAGGTTTTGTAAAGATATCAGCTAGTTGATGTTTAGTATCAATGAACTCTATGATTATATCATGATTCGCAACATGATCTCATATAAAGTGATGTCTGATATCAATATGTTTTGTTCTTGAGTGTTGTATAGGATTCTTTGTTAAGCATATTGCACTCGTGTTATCACATTTAATGGGAATATCTTTAAGATTAATTTTGTAATCTTCTAAAGTATTTTTCATCCATACAACTTGTGCACAGCATGCACTTGCTGCAATATATTCAGCTTCGGTTGTTGATAGAGCAACCGAGCTTTGTTTCTTAGATGACCAGGAAACAAGAGCATGTCCTAAAAATTGACATGTTCCTGATGTGCTTTTTCTATCTAATCTACAACCAGCAAAGTCCGCATCAGCATAAGCAATTAACTCAAGATTCTCTGATTTTGGGTACCATAATCCTAGATTTGTGGTACCATTAAGGTATCTGAGTATTCTTTTAACTGCTTTGAGATGAGATATCTTTGGGTTTGATTGAAATCTAGCACAAAGTCCTACACTGAACATGATGTCTGGTCTTGTTGCAGTGAGGTAAAGTAAACTTCCTATCATACCCCTATAAGTTTTTTGATCAAAGCTTTCTCCACTTTCATCAATTTCTAATTTAGTGGAGGTGCTCATAGGAGTGTTAATGGCTTTTGAGTTCTCCATATTAAAATTCTTGAGTAGATTCATGGCATATTTAGTTTGACTAATAAAGATGCCATTGCTTAGTTGTTTGATTTGTAAACCTAAGAAGAATGTTAACTCTCCCATTAAACTCATTTCGAATTCAAGACTCATAGTTTTAGCAAAAGATTCACAGAGAGATTCATTCGTAGAACCTAAGATAATATCATCAACATAAATTTGAACAATGAGAAAATTATTTTTAAAATTCTTGATGAATAATGTAGTATCAACCTTGCCTTTTATGAAATTATTTTCAATGAGAAAAGAACTAAGTCTCTCATACCAAGCCCTTGGAGCTTGTTTTAAACCATAGAGAGTTTTAGTTAATCTAAACACATGATTAGGGAGACTATTATTTTCAAATCCAGGAGGTTGTTCAACATAGACTTCTTCGGAAATAAAGCCATTTAGAAAAGCGCTTTTAACATCCATTTGAAATAACTTAAAATTATTACAACTAGCGTAGGCAAGGAGCATCCTTATAGCTTCCAATCTAGCCACAGGTGCGAAGGTTTCTTCGTAATCGATACCTTCTTCTTGGTTGAAACCTTTGGCCACTAATCTAGCCTTGTTTCTAACCATGATACCATTTTCATCTTGCTTGTTTCTAAAGACCCATTTAGTACCAATAACTAAATGGTCATTTGGCCTAGCAACAAGCGTCCACACCTCATTTCTCTCAAATTAATTCAATTCATCTTGCATTGCGATAATCCATGAATCATCTTTCATGGCTTCGTCAATGCATTTGGGTTCAATTTGGGAGAGAAAGGCGGCGTTTGCACAAAAAGTTTTAAGAGAAGATCGTGTTTGAACCCCCTTTGACGTGTCTCCTAAGATTAGCTCCTTAGGATGAGCATCTACATACTTCCAATCCTTGGGTAAGGAAGTGGATGCATCCAAGTTGCTAGTTGGAGACGGGGTTTCGTTTAAATTCAAAGAATCAAAGTTAACATCGTCATCAAGATCATTTTTCTTAATTTTGGAAATCTCATTGAAAACAACATGGATGGATTCTTCAATAATTAAAGTTCTTTTATTGAAAATACGAAAAGCTTTAGAAACCGAAGAATAACCAAGAAAGATTCCTTCATCAGATTTAGCATCGAATTTTCCTAAGTTATCCTTTTCATTCAAGATAAAGCACTTACACCCAAAGACTTTAAAATATGAGACATTGGGTTTTTTGTTATTCCATAACTCATAAGGAGTTTTGGTGAGTAAGGGTCTTACTAGAACTCTATTCAAAATATAGCATGCAGTGTTTACAGCTTCGGCCCAAAAATATTTGGGTAGGCTATGTTCATTCAACATGGTTCTTGCCATTTCTTGTAGATTTCGATTTTTTCTTTCTACTAACCCATTTTGTTGAGGATTTCTTGGAGTATAGAAATTATGGTTGTATCCATTGAGTTCACAGAATTCTTGAAAATCATGGTTTTGAAATTCTCCACCATGATCACTTCTAATTGACGAAATCATAGATCCCTTCTCATTTTGAACAAGTTTACAAAACTTGGTAAAATATCTAAAGCATTCATTTTTCTGTTTTAAGAAGTAGGTCCATGTATATCTGCTATAGTCATCAACAATGACAAATGCGTATTTGCTACCTCCTAGACTCGATGTAGAGATTGGTCCGAACAAGTCCATATGGATCAATTGTAAGGGCCTAGAGGTGCTTATTTGATTCTTAGCTTTGAAACTACCCTTAATTTGTTTACCTAATTGGCAAGCATCGCATACATTATCTTTGATGAACTTGATATGAGGAATTCCTCTTACAAGTTCTCTAGATGATACTTGAGTGATTAGTTTCATGCTAGCATGACCTAATCTTCTATGCCATAGCCAAGCATCCTCATTCATAACCGCAAAACATATTTCATCACATAAGTCATTGATGTCAATAGTGTATACGTTATTTTGTTTTAATGCAATCATAGACATATTTTTATGTGGTTTTTCAATGATGCAAGCATTAGATTCGAATTTGACAGTATATCCTTTATCACATAATTGACTAATACTCAAGAGGTTATGTTTTAAACCATCAACTAACAGAACATCTTCAATAAAGAGGTTGGATTTGTTACCTATGGTTCCTTTGCCAATGATTTTACCCTTGTTGTTGTCTCCGAAGGTGACATAGCCTTCGTCTATGCTAGTGAGCTTAGAGAATTGAGATGGATCTCCGGTCATATGCCTTGAGCATCCACTATTAAGGTACCATCTCTTGCTCCTAGCTTGCGATGGTTTAGTTTTCTACAAGAAAGGATGATGTTTAGGTACCCATTTGCTTTTGGGTGCCTCATAAATAGATCTACATTTTCTATCATGTTGCATAGAGTTTATCATGGTTCCTTTAGGAACCCAAATCAATTTGTTTGGACTTATTTTCTTGAATGGACAACAATGTGTCTTGTGTCCAGATTTGCAACAAAAGTTGCACTTGGTTTGGTGTTGAACATGTAAGATAGAGCCTTTTATAAAAGTGGTTGGATTTAGGTGAGGACTTCTCACAAATCCAATTCCACTTCTTTTAGGAACGTGACCTTTGTTTGCAAGGATCATGTTCAATGAGTTGCTACCAACCTCGAATTTCTTCAAGGTGTCCTTGAGTAGCAGGTTTTCTTTTTGGAAAGTTTCTAAATCATGACATTTGATACATGAATGTAAACTATCATGATGTTCAGCATTTAACTTATCGAAATTACAGATAAGACTATCATGCTCCTTTTTTAGCAATTTGTATTTACTGCTGATAATCTTACACTCATCAAATAATTCATGGAAAGCATTTAATAATTCATCGAAAGATAAATCTGTATCTATTGAATTTGTTACCTCATCTTCGATGGCCATTAAGGCGTAATGAGCAACTTGCTCGGTGTTGGACTCCTCTTCTTCGGATACGCTTGAGTCATCCCATGTTGCTTGAAGCGCTTTTTTCTTTGATGTTCTCTTCTTGACTTGGGGACAATCACTCTTGTAGTGTCCCGGCTTTTTGCATTCATAGCAGATTACTTGGTCCTTCTTGGGTTCAAGTTTATTTTTTGCATCATTTTTAAACTTGTTTCTTTTAAAGAACTTTTTAAACTTTCTTGTTAGAAGTGCCAAGTCATCATCACAGTCCTCATCACTTGAGTTTTCTCTCAAGTGGCATTCAGAAGTTTTGAGTGCCATATCCTTCCTGTTCTTTGGAAGGATGTCTTCTTGCTCTTCATGAGCTTTACAAGTCATTTCGTAGGTCATTAATGACCCGATTAGTTCTTCAAGAGGGAAATTTCGTAGATCTTTTGCCTCTTGAATAGCAGTGACTTTAGGATCCCAACTCTTAGGAAGGGATCTTAGTATCTTGTTAACAAGCTCAAAATCCGAAAAACTCTTTCCGAGTCCTTTTAGACCGTTGACGACATCCGTGAAACGGGTAAACATGTCGCCAATGGTTTCACTCGGTTTCATGCGGAAAAGTTCAAAGGAATGTAACAACAAATTGATTTTTGACTCTTTTACTCTACTTGTGCCCTCATGGGTCACTTCGAGTGTGTGCCAAACATCAAATGCAGTTTCACAAGTTGAAACACGGTTAAACTCGTTTTTATCAAGTGCACAAAATAAGGCATTCATAGCCTTTGCATTAAGAGCGAAAGCCTTCTTCTCCAAATCATTCCAATCGATCATTGGAAGAGAAGACTTCGAAAATCCGTTTTCGACAAGATTCCACAGTTCAAAATCCATAGAAATAAGAAAGATCCTCATTCGGGTCTTCCAATAGGTGTAGTCCGTCCCACTGAATATGGGTGGACGCGTAATAGAATGCCCCTCTTGGTTTCCGACGTATGCCATTTCTCTTTGGGTTTTAATCCGTTAGAGAGTTAACCTTGCTCTGATACCAATTGTTAGGATCGAGAGCACTAAGAGGGGGGGGGGTGAATTAGTGCAGCGGAAATCTTACAGCGATTAAAACCAAAAGCTGCGTTCGTTCAATAAAAACTATTATGATGCAAAAGCTAATTCTCAGTTTGTATCTAAGTGCAGTTTGCGTCTAAGTGCAGTTTGCGTCTAAGCGCAGATTGTGTCTAAGCGCAGTTTGTGTCTAAACACAGTTTGCGTCTAAGCGCAGATTGCGTCTAAGCGTAGTTTACGTCTAAACGTAGATTTACGTCTAAACGCAGTTTTACGTCTAAACTCAGATTTACGTCTAAACGCAGTTTTACGTCTAAACGTAGATTTACGTCTAGACGCAGTTTCAAAGGGATCTGAACTTTAGAAACTCATAAAAGCGCAGAAGACAGTTTTGCAGAATCAAGGCGTAAACGTAAACTGCGATGTAAATATCGTACGAAAATGCTGGTTTACGTCTGAAAGCAGATTCAGACAGATCAGCACTTAAAAACTTGTTCGTGAAGGCGTAGAAGACAGTTTTGCAGAATTAAAACGTAAACGTAAACTGTAATGTACGAAAACACCGATTTGCGTCTGAATGCAGATTCGGAAAGAACAGCACTTAGAACTTGTTCGTAAAAGCGCAGAGAGCAGTAGTTATGAAGGAGATTTGCAGTAATGATAAAGTGCTCAAAATAAACGCAAACCAGAGATTTAGAGTGGTTCGGTCAGTCTTGACCTACTCCACTTTTGGCTTCCTCCACCGACGAGGTCACCGACGTCAACTAGAGGCCTTCCTTCAATAGGCGAAGGCCAACTGCCCTTTTACAGTTTCTCTCCTTTTGACAGGCTCAGGAGACAACCTTTACAAACCTTTCTCTCCTCACTTTACAACTCAAAAACTTGAAGAACAGAAGGAGGAGACTTAAAGGCTTTACAACACTTTTGAGCTCTTAGAATCACAGAAAAGATCAAGATTTCGGTGTAGGTCTGTATCTTTTCAGTGCTGAATGGGTGGGGTATTTATAGGCCCCAACCCAATTCAAATTTGGAGCTCAAAACGATCAAATCCCGGAATTCCGGGATCAGGCGGTTGCACCTCTTGACTGGAGAGGTTGCACCGCCTGGCAGAGCTCGAAGACTGAGCTCAGGCGGTGCCACCTCTCTGTCAGGGAGGTTGCACCTCCCAGTCTTGCTCGAAGACTGAGCTCAGGCGGTGCCACCTCTCTATCAGGGAGGTTGCACCGCTCAGTCTTGCTCGAAGACTGAGCTCAGGCGGTGCCACCTCCCGGCTGGGGATGTTGCACCGCCCAGTCTCGCTGGGAGGCTTAGCCCAGGCGGTGCCACCTCCTGGCCTAGGCGGTTGCACCTCCTCGTGCAATCAGGGTCCGAATGGTTAGCTCCATTCGGCCCAATTTCAGTCTTTCAGGGGCCCAATTGCCCCAAGATTAAGCTAATGGGATCACCTCCCATTTTCCAACTTAATCAACGTGCTAACTACGATTAGATCTAAGACAATTTCTGCAGCTTTGCTTCGGTGCGTCAATCGCTCCTTCCGGCGAGTTTCCGGCGAACTTCCGTCGATCATCCGATGAACCCTCGGTGATGCTCCTGCGGACTTCCGGCAAACTCCTGGACTTTGCGACGATCCACTTGGCAAGTTCCGACGAGCTTCGCTTGGCAAGCTTTTGGACTTCTCGGATCTGTTCTCGCAGAACCTCCGACGACCGTCCGAACTTCCGTCGAACTCTCGAACTTCCAACGTGATCATGAACTTGACTCCGGCGCAACTCCTGCTGCTTGTCTAACTTTCATCGTAGTTAATCCTGCACACTTATCTCAACACATAGATTAGACAACAAATGACAATTGACTTCATCATCAAAATCCGAGATTCAACAGAGAAGTTGTTGTTGTATCCATTAGATTCACAAAATTCTTGGAAATCACAGTTTTGAAATTCACCACCATGATCACTTCGAATTGATGAAATCATAAAACTCTTTTTATTTTGAACAAGTTTACAAAACTTGGTGAAATATCTAAAGCATTCATTTTTGTGTTTTAAAAAATAAGTCTATATGTATCTACTATAGTCATCTACAATGACGAAGGCGTATTTGCTACCTCATAGGCTTGATGTAAAGATTGGTCCGAACAAGTCCATATGGATTAATTGTAAAGGCCTAGAAGTGCTTATTTGATTCTTAGATTTGAAACTACCCTTAATTTATTTTCTTAATTGACAAGCATCACACATATTATCTTTGATGAACTTGATATGAGGAATTCCTCGTACAAGTTCTTTGGATGATATTTGAGTGATTAGTTTCATGCTAGCATGACCTAATCTCCTATGCCAAAGCCAAGCATCCTCATTCAAAACCGAGAAACACATTTCATTGCAAAGATCATTGATGTCAATGGTGTATACGTTATTCTGTTTTAATGTAATCACAGATGTGTTTTTGTGTGGTTTTTCAATGATGCAAGCATTAGATTCAAATTTGACGATATATCCTTTATCACATGATTTACTAATGCTCAAGAGGTTATGTTTTAAACCATCAACTAACAAAATATTTTCAATAAAGAAGTTAGATTTATTACATATGGTTCCTTTGCCAATGATTTTACCCTTGTTGTTGTCTCCGAATGTGACATAGCCTTCATCTATGCTAGTGAGCTTAGAGAATTGAGATGGATCTCCGATCATATGCCTTGAGCATCCACTTTCAAGGTACCATCTCTTACTCCTAGCTTGTGATGGTGTATGTCTCTAGAAGAAAGGATAATTTTTAGGTACCCATTTGCTTTTGGGTGCCTCAAAAACTGATCTACATTGTTTATCATGTTGTATACAGTTTATCATGGTTCCTTTAGGAACCCAAATTAATTTGTTCAGACTAATTTTCTTGAATGGACACTGATGCATTTTGTGTCCATATTTGCAACAAAAGTTACATTTGCTTTAGTGTCAAACATGTAAGATTGGACCTTTTATGAAGGTGGTTGGATTTTGGTGAGGACTTCTCACAAATCCGATTCCACTTCTTTTAGGAACGTGACCCTTGTTTGCAAGGATCATGTTCAAAGACTTGCTACCAACCTCGAATTTCTTCAAGGTAGTAGCAAGTTTTCCTTTTGGAGAGTTTCTAGATCATGGTATTTTTCACATTGAGCTGAACTATCATGATATTGAGTTTTTAATTTATCAAAATTGCTAACAAGATTATCATCCTTATTTTTCAATAATTTATATGTTCTACTAATTATTTTACATTCATCAAATAAGTTATGGAAGGCATTTAATAATTCATCAAATGATAAATCTACATCAATTAAATTTGTTACCTCTTCTCCGATGGCCATTAAGGCGTAATGAGCAACTTGCTCGGTGTTGGACTCCTCTTCTTTGGACGCGCTCGAGTCATCCCACGTTGCTTTGAGCGCCTTCTTCTTTGATGTTCTCTTCTTGGCTTGGGGACAATCACTTTTGTAGTGTTCCGGCTTTTTGCACTCATAGCAAATAACTTGGTCCTTTTTGGGTTCAAGTTTATTTTTTGTGTCACTTTTAAACTTGTTTCTCTTAATAAATTTTTTGAATTTCCTTGTTAGAAGTGTCAAGTCATCGTTACAGTCCTCATCACTTGAGTTTTCTCTTAAGTGGTCATCTAAAGTTTTAAGTGTCATATCCTTCCTGTTCTTTGGACGGATGTCTTCTTGCTCTTCATGAGCCTTGCAAGTCATTTCATAAGTCATTAATGACCCGATTAGTTCTTTAAGAGGGAAGTTGTTTAAATCTTTAGCCTCTTGAATAGCAGTGACTTTAGGGTCCCAACTCTTAAGAAGGGATCTTAGAATCCTATTTACGAGCTCAAAATCCGAAAAACTTTTGCCAAGTCCTTTTAGACCATTGACGACATCCGTGAAACGGGTGTACATGTCGCCAATAGTCTCGCTCGGTTTCATTCAGAAAAGTTCAAAAGAATGTATCAAAAGATTGATTTTTGACTCTTTCACTCTACTTGTGCCTTCATGAGTCACTTCGAGTGTATGCCAAATATCAAACGTGATTTCACAAACCGAAACACGATTGAGCTCATTTTTATCAAGCGCACAAAATAAGGCATTCATAGCCTTTGCATTAAGAGCGAAAGTCTTCTTCTCCAATTCATTCCAATCGATCATTGGAAGAGAAGACTTCGAAAATCCATTTTTGACAAGATTCCAAAGTTCAAAATCCATTGAAATAAGGAAGATCCTCATTCGGGTCTTCCAATAGGTGTAGTCCGTCCCATTGAACATGGGTGGATGTGTAATAGAGTGGCCCTCTTGGTTTTCGACGTATGCCATCTCTCTTGGGTTTTAATCTGTTTGAGAGTTAACCCGGCTCTGATACCAATTGTTAGGATCAAGAGCACTAAGAGGGGGGGGGGGGGGGGGGGGGGGAGAGTGGGTGAATTAGTGCAGCGAAAAACTTTCGATGATTAAAACTACATACGTACGTTGAAATCCGATTCTGACATAAAAGTCGTTTCGTGCAGATAATAACTTTGAAAGCTTACGGAAACATATTTAAAGTAAAGTAAGGAAGGCAGTTTGCAGTTAAGATAGAAATTAGAATGTAAGCGCAAACTGAAATATGATGTTCATACGATAAAACTGATTTCCATCTTAACGTCGGTTCGGGAAATACTTAACTATGAAACACGTTCGTAAATGAGTAGAAGGCAATAAGCTATTGAGGATGTTTGTATTAAAGATAAGATGCTCAAAGAAAATGCAAACCGAGATTTAGAGTGGTTCGGTCAATCTTAACCTACATCCACTTTTGGCTTCCTCCACCAATGGGGTCACCGACGTCCACTAGAGGCCTTCCTTCAATAGGCGAAGGTCAACCACCCTTTTACAGTTTCACTCCTTTTGACGGGCTTAGGAGACAACCCTTAGAAACTTTTCTCTCCTCTCTTGAAATATCAAAACTTGAAAAAGAGGGAGGAGAACTTCTAGCCTTTACAACACTTTTGAGCTCTAAAAATCACAAAGTAAGATTGGATTTTTGGTGCCCTTTCATGCAGGAAAGGGTGGGATATATATAGGCCCCAAACTAGTTTGAATTTAGAGCTAAAAAATGTCTTTTCCCAGATTTCCGGGGTCCTGGTAGTACCACCTCCTGACTGGGGCGGTACAACCGCCTGGCAGCTCAAAGACTGAGTCTCTAGGCGGTGCCACCACCTGACAGGGGCGGTTGCACCGCCCAGTCTCACTCGGAGACTAAGCCCTGGCAGTGCCACCGCCTGACTGGGGCGGTTGCACCGCCTGGCAGAGCTCGGAGACCGAGCTCAGGCGGTTCCACCGCTTGTTAGAGGTGGTTGCACCACCCAATCTCGCTCGGAGACAGAGCCCAAGCGGTGCCACCACTTGCCTGGGGCGGTTGCACTACCCAGCTTTCCTAGGAGACCCTCTCCTGGGCGGTGCCACCGTCGACCCTAGCGGTGCCACCGCCTAGTAGGAATTCTGGTCCGAATGGGTTGATCCATTCGGCCCAATTTGGGTCTATCAAGGGCCCAATTGCCCCCAGATTAAGTTAATGGGATCACCTCCCATTCCTAACTTAATCTATATGCTAACTACAACATTTCTTAAGATATTTACTACAACTTGCTCCGGTGTGTCAATCGCTTCTTCCGGCGAGCTTCCGGCGAACTTCCGGCAAACATCGGATGAACCTTCGGTGATGCTCCGATGAACTTCCTAGACTTGTGATGATCCACTTCGCGAGTTCCGACGAGCTTCTTTTGGCAAGCTCCTGGACTTCTCGGATTTGTTCCCGTAGAACCTCCGACGACCGTCCGGACTTCCGTCGAACTCTCGAACTCCCAACGTGATCATAGTCTTGACTCCGGCGTAACTCTTGCTACATGTCTTACTTTCATCATAGTTAATCATGCACACTTATCTCAACATATAGATTAGATAACAAATGACAATTGACTTCATCATCAAAATCCGAGATTCAACAGGAGAATGGATCTGGCATCCATCTTTTCATGTTGTCTCTATAACTCAAGAGTCATAGAGCCCGATATATAGTACTGAGCAAGAGTGGAGTCATCAATGTACTTCACATAGCGAGTGATCTCATCCTCGCTTGCCCCTTCTTCGGGCGTAGGCATCACTATATCAAGGATGTACACAATTTTCTCTACTGTGAGAACAATTCTCAAGTTACGGAGCTAATCCGTATAATTTGGACCAGTGAGGCGATTGACATCAAGTATGCCACGTAAGGGATTTGAAAGCGACATTTTCTGAAAATAAAGATGCAGTAGAAATGAATAACATGCAGATTTTGCAAGAAGTAAACTATCAAGATATGGACTTCTATCTTAATATGCTCCCACTATTTTACTAACGAGTCATGCGACACCCTCAGCACGTGAAACGAAAGTCTCCGGTAGACTTCTAGTGGGGATCAGGATCCAATCAGCGTCTTAGTGCAACCTCGAGGGACTCGACCAATCACACTAAGCCTAAAAGGTAGGCAACTCTTGCCGATCACAACTCCTTGGCCTGTTCGGCCTCGACCAATCACACACGAGTCATGATTCCCATCTTGTTCGGCCTCTGAATCACCATGGTCTCGAGGGACTCGATTAACCATAATGCTCGGTTAAGTCAATACTTTCGTTACAAGATGAGTCTGATTTGATGAAATACCCTCGAGGGACTCAACCAAGCATACCATGTCCTCATATCACCGGTGACATCTCTATGTCATAAGCAAGATAGCGAATCGCGATATAGGTGAGTCTCGAGGGACTCGACCGACTCAACCTACACCGGGAATCGGTTCCTACTTATAACGATGGAAGGTCATGTGGGTCAATCTAATTGCCTCACGTTTACCGACTTAATATTATCGAGAGAGATATTTCTATGATTTGGTCTCCTAATATAACATGTCACACATATACATATTTAATATATATCTACATCGCATGCAAATATATATACATATCTAGTATGTGTATAAGCAATCACACCAGATAATCACGGAACACAACCTAATGTGATTAGGCTCGAGCCAGTAGGCCTAATCACTCACATCAAGATCTATGTGTGCAATGGTGCATCTCCATGCCCTATGATCGTCCATCTTATCCTCGTCGGTTCCATCGACATCTCGATGCATCTTCATGCATCGCGATCGTCCGTCTCGTGGGTCCCGCTATCGCATCCACGCTCCCGCTGCGCCTCCTCATGTGATTACAACTTAATCATAGGCACGCAGGCCCGACAATAAACTAGAAATATAATGGAGGCTTGCAGACCCCAATAATAATAATCACAAGTACACACATCGCACGGTCCATGATTATCCGTCCACATATCATACATCACATGTATAAATAATCATTATCATGTAGGACTATTAGATAATAATAAAAATAATAATCAACTAAAATTTTTAATTAATTAGTATTTTATGAAATCAGGGACATATAGAGAATTTCTTAATTTCTAAGGGGTATTTTTATAATTTAGAAAAAAGATAGAAATTGGAATTTCTCAAATTCACAGGGGCAAAACTATCTTTTGCCCAAAACCCTAAGCCCCTCTCCCTCTTCGCTGCTGCTGCTATCGCCACCCTATCGGCGGTGGTAGGTGCAACGGGGCCAGGGCACCGCCCTTGTAGGTGGGCGCCCCCATGGGTAGCGTTGCCCCCACGGGCGGGCGCCCCTGTGGGTAGTGCTACCCCCGCGGGCGAGCGTCCTTGTGGGCGCCGCCCCTTCCGTGGGTGATTCTGCCCGCGAGGCAGTGCCCGCAGGCAATGCTGCCTCGCTGGGGGTTTTGCCCGCGTGAGAAGCGGCCACAGGCGCCATTGCCCTACGGTGCGTCACCCCGCGTGAGCAACAGCCATAGGGGCCGCTGCCCTGTGGTACCTCTGCCCGCTAGCTGCTAGCCCCGCCGGCCGTAAGCATGTTGCAGGCACAACGCTTGCGCATGCGCCGACGCTGTGCTGCATGGCTGCGGCTACCGCTACAGGTGGCTATAGGCACGCAGATCGAGTGCAACAACTATTGCTGCACTTCCTTGTTTTTGCGTCAATGATTTTGATGTCAAAATTCTTCATAAACACAATATACGCAGTTCAAAACCAATCATTCGCACGAACAACCTAGCTCTGATACCATTGTTGGGAAAATCTTTGGGGGCAACATCACATGCGCAGTGGAAGAACAAGAAAACAAAATCCCCGATTCCCAAAGAGATGTTCGTCATCGTGCGAAGATTGGTGCGCAAAATTAGCGAAACTAAAAAACTGCGTATAGAATAGATTATGTTACCTAGGGAGATCGTATATCCCTGTTTCCTTGCAGATCCTTAGGAGAGGGTGAAGGAGGTCAAGCGTCCTCCTCTCTAGCGGTGATCCACACAACAGGGCTGCGACGACGCTCCTCAAAACTCCAGGCCTGCTCTGAGGTGGAGAGGGGAAGGAGAATAGGAGAGGCAAGCAAAGGCTCTAGCCTATGAGGTTCTGAATCCCTCCTATTTATAAAGGTCCCATGTCAAACCCTAATGGATCCTCCCCTAGTGGGTATTGGATCTGCATCCAATAACCCAAGCCTTTTAGATTAGTGGATCTCTATCCAATAATCTCTCATGGGCTCTTATTGGATCTCGTCCATGGGATCCAATAATTCAGGGGCTTATTGGATATCCAATAAGATAAGGGCTCCGTCGGATATCTCATATCCGAACCTCTACTCATCACAATGCCTACCATATGTGTGTGACCCTCTACGCCCAATATCGAGCTGGCCGTGAGTCATACCTGTCAGAACTCCTTCTAACTCAGTGAATTATTATCTCTGTAATAATTCACTCGACTCATCGATTACGGACGTACTAGGCCACTACGCCATAGTCCCCAAACGATATAGGGGAATCCAATCCTTTGGACCTGTCTGTTCTCAATTACCATGTACCTATAGTCCCTTCCCTCATCCATCTAATATCCCAGAGACCGTATATCGAGCATGGTGTTGTCAGACCCATATGGTTTCTACTCGAGTCTCACTCTAATCGGATTCTTCCGGAGAACTCTTTCTCTCTCAACCCGAATGACCCTGGCTAGGGATTTGTCTAAGCAAGAACACATGGGATATTCCTCTCATAACGCCGAGAGTGGATGATCCTCTATCGACACTCAATAGCCCTCGTAAGGTCGACTACCACTCCCAATGACCAGTTATACTAGATCTGGGATAGCCAAACCTATAAGTCTGGTATCAAAGAGTGGAGTACTCATACAGGACATCCTTGTTGTCTCAAGTCTAAGGACCAGGTATACCACTAGGACTATGGAATCGCTGTCTGACAATAAGGTATCATCAACCATCCAACATTCCGTAAGCGGATCAATCTGTGAACTCATTCTCCAATGAGCACCTATACTATATCCCTAGTGTCCCTACACGAGCAGCTATGAGACCAGTTGCATCCATCATATGGATGAGTATATAGCACACCAGTCTGTCCGGTTATCACGATGTCCCTATCGAGTAACCTATGACCGGGATTATTTAGGATATGTGTTTAAAGGTGAATCGATCTCATTTTCATGATCTCATCACGATCCGATTCCTATTGCATAAATCCAAGGATATCACAATATATATATGCACATATGCAATAGTTATAAAGTGATATATGCCAAAATATAATAAGCAAAAGGATTCTGTATCAAGTCACACGTGCCATCACTCACGTGATTGGCTTGCTGGGCACCTATGACTAGTAGTTAGCGCCGTAATATTGACGTCTCTTTGCCAGGATGCTGATTGGTGCATCAAGAGGAAAGACGCCTCTATCAATCGGGATGGCCTCGCCTCAGACGTTGCCGCTTTCCTACACAAAAAGCCCCTACCGGGTCGTTACCGACTTCGGCCCCTCGATAAATAAGTCAGTGTGGGGTTCTGCTTTCTGCCTCCTTTTTTCTTCTCCTCTGGCCGGATGCCAGCCAGGGGATTTTATACTATTGTACGAGGGTCGGTCGTACGCGGGTTTCGCATGACGGCTGATCCTCGAGATTTGAGATGGTACCTTTGTGCGGCCGCCGTCTCACGACGTGCGGAACAGCGCCATGCGGTGCCGTCCCGGGCTTTTCGGGATAGGACATACCGAGTGGTTCTTGATACGGTTGCTGGCTCTTCGCATGCGGGGTGCTTCTCTTGCTAACTTGGCTATGGCATGGCGTGGCATCGATTGTGATATGGTCTGGCCCAAAGTATGCCTTATCAGTTATCATTATTACCTATGTGCTGAGGCAACATGCCTCGGTCGTCGACGACTACACATGCAATGTTGTTGTGGTGTGCTATTGTATAGCAAGATAGGGTGCTACCTTTGACTGACGTATCTAGCAATGTTGTTACGAAAGTGTCTGTTGGTCACAATCGATGTTGATGGGATGTCGAAGGTGGGTACGCAAGGATCTTACAGTGATTGTAATGGTTGCTGGTCGATCGCGGACACCACGTGCAATGAGAACAACTGCGCGTGGGCATGACGACATGCCACAACGACCATAGGGGTTGGCGGTCGATCATGGAGAGAGTTTGGGCCACCCGCATGCCGCGACAACTATAAGGATCGCCGATCGGCCATGTGAGAATGGTCACAGCGACGGACTGTCACGAACGGTCATCGCGCACCCGCAACAACTCCGTTCAACGAACCGTTTGTCGCTCACACCTACATGTACAGCTGCTTGACAGCATGTTTTCTCTTGGTTTTGGGTCATTTTTGCTTGTAAAAATGTAAGTTCAAACAAGCTGCAGCGTTACAAAGCGACCGCTCACCGAACCGAGCAAAACAGCCCAAAATAGCTCCGTTTTCGTGTGCCGCAGGCTGATTTCTACAATTTGCCTCCGCTCACCAAAACGTCAGCCATCTCAGCCCCTTTGAACCCCCCGAGTGGCATAGGGCTAGATGGGGCTTCGGTTATATACCGGGCGTTGAACTCTCTTTCGCAAGTTCGCACGTGGCCTTTACGGGAACTTGTTTTCGCACCCGGGACCAGGTGAGCGGCTGTTTGTGGGCTTGTAGCTGTTCATTCATCCTTCTAAAGCCTTGTTTTCTACCTCTCCCTCTTTTCTCTTGTGCATGCAAGGTGCTCGCTGAATTGCTTGTAAAGCTTCCCCTTTTCGCGAGACTTCGGGACTTGTCCGTTGCTCGTTCTTTCGAACTAACCAACTTTCTCTTTTATAGGTCCTTCGGGACCTGCGAGAGGTTACAAGTGGGCTGATCCTTGCGGAGCAATATCGCAAGGGTGAAGCGTGACTTAGGCAATGTAAGCTAAGTTCGCGTCTTTGCCGAAAGGGGTGACTCGCGACTTAGGCAACGCGAGCTAAGTTCGCATCTTTGGCCGCAAGGGCGCCTCACGCCTTAGGCAATTCCAGCTAAGGCCGTGACATTGTGGTATTAGAGCGGGCATGCACTTCGAGTGAGCAGCGAACGAACTTCGCAACTTCGCCATGGCAAAGCATCGTGGCGAATCAAGCAAGACGGGGCAAGCCGGACCCTTGCCCCAAGCAACCGCAGGTGGGCTGCATGTGCACAGTCGCTCTCATGCTGTTGGAGCCGCTCAAGAGGAGCGCGGCAGCGAACATGATGAGCGAGAAGTTGGCTACTCTCTGCGAGTGGAGGATGCCTAATCTGGAGCACTAACTGGGAAAAAGAGCCACAAGGAGAGACTCACAACGGTGAAAACCCGCTTGGATGTTCTTGAAGCAAGCATGGAGGAACTCTACTATGGCCAACAAAGGCTTGTTGGGGTAGAGAGCTCACAAGAGGAAGCAGAGTCCAGGATCGACAAGGTCGAGGCCCTAGTCGACCGACTGTCTGATGACACCAAAGACTCCGTGCAACACTTACAAGATATTGTGGCGGAACTCACTACTAAGGTGGCCATGCTCACAAGAACACTAAATGCGAGAGGAAGCAACACCCACGTTGCACCGCCACAAAATTTGAGGGCATTGAGCCTCATGGATACGAAGGGGCCAGAGATGCCAAAGAGCTCGAGAACTTTCTGTTCGACATGGAACAATACTTCCGAGCTACGAGGCCCGATTCTGAAGATACCAAAGTTTCTATAGCAATAATGTATCTGAATGGAGATGCGAAACTTTGGTGGTGAACCCGTTGGGAGGAGATTCAACAAGGTCGGTGTCAAGTCGACACATGGGAGGACTTGAAGCGGGAGTTGAGAACTCAGTTCCTACCGGAGAACACAGAGTTCGTCGCAAGAAAGAAGTTGACACAACTCCACCAAAGTACCACTATCCGAGACTATGTAAAACAATTTTCTGCACTAATGCTGGACATACAGGACATGTCCGAGAAGGACAAGTTGTTCAGCTTCCTCGATGGTTTGAAACCATGGGCTCAACAGGAGCTAAATCGAAGGAATGTTACCGATGTGGTCGGGGCAATTACTCTTGCAGAAAGGCTCACCGACTTTGTTTCCTCTGAAGACCTAGCAAGAAGGAAGCAATCTTCAGGCAATCGCCCTCCAAAACATTCTCGAGGGAAGGAGCTCGGAGGCGAGCAAAAGAAAAAGAGCTCCCACAAAGGGCCGAACCCGAAAGGCAAGGCCTCAAAACCGGGAGGATGCTTCTTGTGAGGAGGACCGCATATAGTGAGGGAGTGCCCACAAAAACAGGCACTCAATGCTTTGACGGCTTCCATCCACCCCCACCGATCGGACAAGGGCAAAGCTGTTGCTCTTAGTTTGAGCAGTTCTGAATCCAACAGCGACGACGAGGAGTCGCAAGGACCCCGAATGGGAGCAATGCATTTGTTGAACGCTATGCGGGGTCAAGTGGGGGAGAGCATGAAGACAAAGGTACAAAAAGCAGAAAGTAGTGAGCTGATGTATGTGGACATCAAGCTAAATGGCCAAACGACCCGTGCAATGGTGGACACGGGCGCTACCCACAACTTCATAGCCGACCGTGAAGCACAACGACTTGGGTTGATCTTGGAGAAGAGCCCAAGCCGAATGAAGGCGGTGAACTCAGAGGCCTGGCGAATCTCCGAGTTGGCGAAGGGAGTTCCCATCAAAATCGGGACATGGAGCGGGAACACCAACATGATGGTCGTGCCACTGGACGACTTCCAAGTGATTCTTGGAATGGAGTTTATGCACGTGGCGAAGTTGGTGCCGATGCCATTCTTGAACTCCCTATGTATGATGGGAGGCGATGACCCCTGCGTGGTTCCCGTCTCTCGGAGAGGAACTAAGGAGCCCCAACACATTTCGACATTACAACTAAAGAAAGGGGTGCGAAAAGGCGAATTGACATTCGTGGCTGCTATGAAGCTAGAGCCACTCAACGAGGAGGCCATTCAAGAACCTGCTGTGGTGGTGAACGTCCTAAAAGAGTTCAAAGACGTTATGCCACCCAAGTTACCGAAGACTCTTCCACCACGCAGAGGCGTGGATCACAGCATCGAGCTAGAGCCAGGATTGAAGCCTCCAGCGAGACCACCCTACCGCATGCCCCCGCCAGAGTTGGCAGAACTCAGGAAGCAGTTAGGCGAACTGCTAAGCGGTGGTCTCATCCGCAACTCTAAAGCACCTTTCGGAGCTCCAGTTCTCTTCCAGAAGAAACAAGATGGGAGCCTCCGATTATGCGTCGACTACCGAGCCCTCAACAAAGTAACAGTGAAGAACAAGTATCCCATCCCGCTCATTGCGGACTTATTCGACCAATTGGGCAAGGCTAAGTATTTCTCAAAACTTGACCTTCGGTCGGGGTATTGGTAGGTGCGCATTGCTGAAGGCGACAAAGCGAAGACTACCTATGTGACCAGGTATGGAGCGTTTGAGTTCTTGGTGATGCCTTTCGGCTTAACCAATGCTCCGGCCACATTCTGCACTCTCATGAACCAGCTATTCAAGGAGTATTTGGATAAGTTCATGATCGTCTACCTAGACGATATCGTCATCTACAGTTAAACGCTCGAGGAGCACGTCAAGCACCTTCGGACGATTTTCAAGGTTCTCAGGGAGAACACTTTGTTCATGAAAAGGGAGAAATGCTACTTTGCTCAAACTGAGATCCTATTCTTGGGGCATTGAATCGGTGATGGCTCCATTCGGATGGATAAGTCGAAGGTGCAAGCAGTTGCGGAATGGCGAACTCCAAAGAAGGTGCCAGAGTTGAGATCCTTCCTTGGTTTCGTCAACTACTATCGACGCTTCATAGTGGGATATTCGAAGCGGGCAACCCCACTGAGGGAGTTGCTGAAGAAGGAGCAGCCTTGAAAGTGGTCTGACAAATGTGAGATAGCATTCCAAGATCTGAAGGCTGCTGTTCTAGAAGAACCGGTGCTCAAATTTTTGGACTATGGAGAGCCCTTTGAAGTCCATATAGATGCTTCAGACTTCGCTATTAGGGGGGGTACTCATGCAGGAAGGTCATCCGGTGGCCTACGAGAGCCGCAAACTCAACGAGACCGAGCGGCGGTATCCAATGCATGAGAAGGAGATGACAGCAGTGATCCACTGTCTACGAGTTTGGCGACACTACCTCCTCGGGTCGCGATTTGTGCTGAGGATGGATAACATCGCCCTGAGCTATTTCCAAACTCAGAAGAAGTTCTCCCCAAAGCAGGCGCGATGGCAGGACTTCCTGGCTGAATTTGATATGGCAATGGAGTACAAGCCCGGGAAGGCGAATGTCGTGGCCGATGCGCTGAGTTGGAAAGTGGAATGCGTGAATGCCGTACAACTGGAGGGCAGAGGCCAAGCAAGTCAGTTGCACTCCAACTTCCTTTCCCGAATCAGGGATGGACTGTATAGTGATCCCCAGGCAGTTATCCTGATGCAGCTCATCAAAGAAGGCAAGGCACGACGATTTTGGGTCCAAGAGGGACTTGTTTACACAAAAGGGAATAGGGTTTTGTTAGGACCCTTTTTCTAAGCCTTTGAATAATGTTTATTGAGTCTGTTTAGTCCAGTTGTTTATTGAGTCGGTTTGGTTCAGTTAGAGTCAAGTAGAGGTTTATTTAATATTTATTTATTATTAGAGTTCAAGTCCTAATGGACTCTGGGTAGAACTCTATAAATAGGGATCTATGAAAAAACTATTTTTGTCTTATGACAAACCCTAGGAGGCCGATCTCCTCGAAGTGATCAAGGAGGGCCGATCCCCTCGAAGCGATCATTATCATCCCCATTTCTCCCCTTTCTTCCACGATAAGACTTTAGGGTCTTATCATTTGGTATCAGAGCCTACGATAAGACTTTAGGATCTTATCATTTGGTATCAGAGCGACGATAAGACTTTTAAAGTCTTATCATTTGGTATCAGAGCCACGATCCTTGACCCGCCGCAGTCTTGCTTCCCTTCTTCCCCACCACCACTACAAGGCAACTCTTTCTTCACCGTTGTCGCTTCTTCTCCCCGGCTTCTTCTCCCCGGCCAGCAACCTTCGACCACCGCTCGACCTCCTCGCTGCCCCATCTCAATCCAAAAAAAAACAAAACAAAAAAAACAAAAAAAAAAAGAGAGAGAAGAAAAAAAGAAATACGAGAGGAAGAAGAAGCCGCACCCACCCCTGCGTCCCCTGCTTCCGGCCAGCCCACCCGCCGCTGCTGTTCTCCGGCCAGCGCCCACCATCGCCCCGCTTCCCGGCCGGCGACCACCGCCGCCGCTGTTTCCCGGCCAGGAGACGACGCTGCCAGCGTCCATCCCAGCCCTAGTGTCGTTGCCGCCTCCCCTTGGATCGCAGCCGCAGCCGCTCGACCTCCCCTCGTCGGCGATCGTTGGTGACACTGCTTCTAGCCGCGCCACTACTGCTGCCTCCTTCTTCACCGCCGCACCGCTGTTGCCAGCATCGCCAGTGGCTCCGGCTGTGGTGCGATAGAAACAGAGCACCCTGTTTCCCATCTCCAGCATCGCAACTTCCTGGCCACCCACGACGCTCGCTGCCTTTTTCTCCACCGCTGCCGCTGCTTCCCGATCGCTCGATCACAGCCGCTGTAAGGCAACCCTAACCAAGCCCCCCCCGGGTCGCAGCCGCAGCCGCCAGTTGCCGCAGCCCCTCGTTGCAGCGGTTGTAGAAACAGAGCTTCCTCTGTTGCCGCAGCCCCTCGTCGATCGTAGCCGCGCCTCGAGCGCCGTCGCCTTCCAGCCGATCCACCACCGCTGCCAGCCACCGTGAGGTGACCGCCGCTCGCCTCCCAGCCGCCGCTCCCCCTTGGCTCGGGCGAGAACGACCGCTGCCACTCCCCCTTGCTCTGTCCCTTGGTGACCGAAACAGAGCAATCCTCTTGCTGCTGCAAAGCAGTCGCCGGTCCTCTTGCTGCTGCGAACGCCGGTTGCCACCACCGTCGCCGCTGCTGCCCAGCCAGCGACGACGCCGCTTGCCGCCCAGCCTGCCACCGTCGATTCCTATTTTTCACTGCAGCCTCAACCTCGGCGACGCACGTACCGACTCCTCTTCTTAACCTCGACTGCTTCAACGGCACCGTCGCATCTTTAACCGCTCGTGATTCATCGGCATCACCAACGCCTCCTTCCATAGTGCGGTAGAGACAGAGCAACGCTGCCTTCCATCCGCACCATCGCAACCACCACAGCGATAGGCCCTTGGTGATGCTGCCCCTAGCCGCACTACCATCGCTGCCTCCCAGCCCTCAGCAGTAGCGATCCCTCCACGCAGCGACCACAGCAAGCATCATTGCCTCCCATGCAGCGAACACAGCTACATCCCCGTATCCTCGTAGCAACCCTTCATTCCAATAGTGCTACCATCGATTGCATCACAACAACAGCACCGAGTAGGGCAGTGATTAATGCCCTTGACCAACACCAAAAATAAGAGTTGAGATTACAGATTTGCAGTCTTACGAAATGGCCACCGACAACTCAGTGAAAGCACAAATGGAAGCATTGGAAATTAGAATTGAGAACCGGTTACAAGAAGTACTTAATGATTTTAGAAAGGATTTACTGGGGAGCTTTAGTAAATTTCAACAAGGTGGGAGCTCAAGTTCTACGTTGCACAGATATGAAAATACAGAAAAAATGCCCCAAGATTGTGACACAATCTACTCATACATGAAGGTGGATGGACAACTCTAAAAAATTTGTCAGACTTCTACAGTGTTGGAATATCAGAGTAGGTTTGAAAGATTATCAAATCAAGCTAGAGATTGGTTGGAACGATAACTTCTGGATACATTTATTGAAGGTCTTATTCCAGAGATCCGGTGTGAAGTTAAGGCTCATCAACCTCGCACTATGATAGCTGCGATCTCATTCGCACATCTACATGAGAAAAAAATCAACAGAGAAAATCATGGAAATAGAAGTGACAATAACCAGATGATCAGTAAGCCACTAGCCCTATCTATTCCCAACCAAAGCCTTGACACCCGAAGACTAACCCAAGAAGAACTTAAGGAAAGATCAGCAAAGGGTTTGTACTATGATGAAAAGTGGAGTATGGAGCACCAATGTAAACAAGGGCAGCATATGTTGATTGAGCCAATTGGAGAGGAACCAAAAGCAGAAGAGTTGGACTCCGATCATGAAGGTATAAATTCTAATGAAGACGTTGAACCTACCGTACATACAATGCATATATTAGCCGATTACTCTAACCCGCAAACTATGGAAGTTGGCGAAACTCTAGAACATCAGCCTGTTATAGTTTTGATTGATACTGGTAGCACTAATAATTCTATGGATAGTGAGACTGTTGATCGATTGGCTCATCACATTGAAGACTATGACAGATTCAAAGTAAAGATCATTAATGGACGAATTTTCACTTGTGATAGCAAAGGTTCAAAGATAAAATTGATTATACAGGGCCAGAAGTTTCATGCAACAATTACTACACTGAAAGATCGACCTGTTGCTTACACTCTCAAAAAGTGGAGACCATACTTACTTGATCAACAGGTTGTGATGCGTTGCAGATAGTCTATGGCTAAAGTGCTGAAAGAGAAGCTCCCTGAGATTGATGCTGCTCAGCCTTGAGGACAAGGTTGATTTGAAGAGGGAGGAACTGTTAGGACCCTTTTTCTAAGCTTTTGAATAATGTTTATTGAGTCTGTTTAGTCCAGTTGTTTATTGAGTCGGTTTGGTTCTGTTAGAGTCAAGTATAGGTTTATTTAATATTTATTTATTATTAGAGTTTAAGTCCTAATGGACTCTAGGTAGAACTCTATAAATAGGGATGTAACTGCTTCTTTTCAGTAATCTATGAAAAAACTATTTTTGTCTTGTGACAAACCCTAGGAAGCCGATCCCCTCGAAGTGATCAAGGAGGGCCGATCCCCTCGAAGCGATCAAGGAGGTCGATCCCCTCGGAGCGATCATTATCATCCCCATTTCTCCCCTTTCTTCCACGATAAGACTTTAGGGTCTTATCATTTGGTATCAGAGCCTACGATAAGACTTTAGGAACTTATCAGGTTTATGTTCCCCAAGTGGACAATTTAAGGCGTGAACTCTTAAAAGAGTGTCACGATTCCCTTTGGGCTGGACACCCAGGCATTCACAGAACGTTGGCTCTCATGGAGAGGGCCTTCTACTGGCCGAAGATGGGGACTGATGTGGAGGAATATGTTCGAACATGCCTTACTTGGCAACAAGACAAGGTGGAGCAGCGGAAGCCGGTGGGACTTTTGGAGCCGTTGCCCGTACCAGAAAGGCTGTGGGAGAGCATTTCCTTGGATTTCATATCAAGCTTGCCACTTGTAGGGGGGCTCGGATCGATACTCGTGGTGGTCGATCGGTTTTCGAAGTATGCAACTTTCATTGCTGCTCCCCTACACTGTTCAACAGAGGAGGCGGCCAAGTTGATGATGAAGGATGTAGTGAAGTATTGGGGAGTCCCGTACAATATCATTAGCGATCGAGACGCTAGGTTCCTGGGACGATTCTGGACCGAGCTATTCAAATTGTTGGGGTCAAAGTTATACTTCTCTACAAGCCTCCACCCTCAAACGGATGGCCAGACTGAAAGGATAAACTCACTCTTGGAGCAATATCTCCGGCGCTACGTGAGTGCCAATCAACGAGATTGGGTGAAGCTGTTAGACATTGCCCAATTCTCTTACAACTTGCAGCGGAGCTCTGCATCCAACAAGAGCCCCTTCGAGATCATCATAGGACAACAACCATTGACTCCGCACACCATGGCAATTGGGTATACTGGGAGCAGTCCATCAGCCTATCATTTCGCAAAGGAGTGGCATCGAAATGCAGATATTGCGCGGGCTTACTTGGAGAAGGCGGCAAAAAGGATGAAGAAGTAGGCCGACTTGGGAAGGCGACCGCAAGAGTTCAAAGTTGGTGATTTGGTGTTGATAAAGCTCCAACTAACATTACTCCAATTCTTTAGGAACAGAGTCCATAAAGGATTGGTGCGCAAGTATGAAGGACCCTTCCCAATTATCAACAGGGTAGGCAACGTCTCTTACAAGTTGCAGCTGTCGGCATGGTTCAAAATTCACAACGTTCTTCACGCCAGCAACCTAAAAGCCTACCACTCGGATCCGCAAGATGCTTCCCGAAATGTTCCAACTCGGCTACCTCCCATCACAGCCTCCTATGAGAAGCGAGTGGAAACCATTCTGGCGGACCGCAAGATAAAGCTACCCAACGGAGCTGAGCAGATAGAGTACTTAGTGAAGTGGCAAAAGCTTCCCCGAACTAAAGCCAGTTGGGAGCCTGAATACGTCCTATGACATGAAGAAGAAGTCATCAACAACTACCAACAAGCGTCGATGAGGGCGTCGACAGTTTAAGTAGGGGAGAATGTCACGAACGGCCGTCGCGCACCCGCAACAACTTCGTTCAACGAACTGTTCGTCGCTCACACCTACATGTACAGCTGCTTGATAGCATGTTTTCTCTTGGTTTTGGGTCATTTTTGCTTGTAAAAATATAAGTTCGAACAAGCTGCAGCGTTACAAAGTGACCGCTCACCGAACCAAGCAAAACAGCCCCAAAATAGCCCAAAACAACTCCGTTTTCGCGTGCCGCAGGCTGATTTCTGCAATCTGCCTCCGCTCACCAAAACATCAGCTATCTCAGCCCCTTTGAACCCCCCGGGTGGTATAGGGCTGGATGGGGCTTCGGTTATATACCGGGCATTGAACTCTCTTTCGCAAGTTCGCACGTGGCCTTTATGGGAACTTGTTTTCGCGCCCGGGACCAGGTGAGCGGCTGTTTGTGGGCTTGCAGCTGTTCATTCATCCTTCTAAAGCCTTGTTTTCTCCCTCTCCCTCTTTTCTCTTGTGCACGCAAGGTGCTCGCTGAATTGCTTGTAAAGTTTCCCCTTTTCGTGAGACTTCGGGACTTGTCCATTGCTCGTTCTTTCGAACTAACCAACTTTCTCTTTTACAGGCCCTTCGGGACCTGCAAGAGGTTACAAGTGAGGTAATCCTTACAGAGCAATATTGTAAGAGCGAAGCGCGACTTAAGCAACGCAAGCTAAGTTCGTGTCTTTGCCACAAGGGGTGACTCGTGACTTAGGCAACGCAAGCTAAGTTCGCGTCTTTGGCCGCAAGGGTGCCTCACGCCTTAGGCAATTCCAGCTAAGGCCGTGACAGAACGGTAGATTGTGATGATCGTAGCACTTTCAGATCATCATTGGTGCACTTTCGGATACAATGATTGTACGCTTATAGATCACATGAAGGTTTTCTAAATGACATGTAAAGATATACAATTTTGATTTTGATCTATCGGTATTTGATTTTGATTTTAACATTAAATTTTTTTAATAATAATAATATAATTATAATTATAGATTTTATGATTATGCTTCCTTCCCGAGGTCTTTCGAGATTGCAGGTTTGGAATACGTTCTTAAGGATCAACGAGGACAAACTCATAAAAGCTATCAAGTAACGCTCACACAGCCCTGCAAGCTAGTCAAGGCATGCGGATCAAAGCAATTTTTGTAGCATTTGGGCGAGAACCGACTCTCTTCAAACGCTTAGCTTAGTTTTCCGAACAATTTTGATCACTTCCTGAGGAACGTCTCAAACATTTTGTGCCACTGTATTTACATATCTAAAAGGTAAAACATTGTGAAAACAAACAAGACGATTACTTAATGCAATAAAAGAACTTTTTCTGGTATTAAAAGGGAATTCATAAACCCTAACTCTTCTCCTTTTGCTTTTATAGAACATGTGCAAGGAGGAACGACAACGGGATCACGTAAAGGAGCTCAAAATCTTGCTTTCTATTGCTCTTGCGTGCCGAGAGCTCGGCCAAAGACACGGGGTTGGCGGTGCAAAACGTGATGATGAGATCTGGTCAGAGTGAGTTCTCTCACATTATTGTGGTTGGGTCTTAAAGTAGGAAGGAAGAGACGGTATAGGGAGACTTTGTGTCTGCTCTTTCGTCACTTCCGAGTAATGCTTTAGATTTTTGCACTCTTTCTTCTATTGAAAAAAATTATATGTATATATATATATATACATACATACTTTCGTCACTTCTTAAAGTATATATATATATATATATATATATATATATATATATATATGTATGTATATATGTATATATATATGTATATATGTATATATATATATGTATATATGTATATATATATATACATACATATATATATATATATATGATTAATAAATTATAAATTATTATGAAAAAGAAAAAATGTCATGGGATTCTCTATAGCCAATTATTTGTGCAATTGTTAAGCTTGATAATGGATGAAATACTAGATAGCACCAAAAAAAGTTATTATTGTGGTTGTCATTCACACCACAGAAAATAAATATTAAACATATTAACGATCTCATTTATTGGAATGATTAGAAGGCTTGCTAATTCGCATGGAGATGACAATATTTATATAGATATTTTTGGGTAAAATTTCAGAACGAGTAGGTAGAGAATAGCTACGCGAGATAATTCTCGATACAAAAGGAGAAACCTTACATTTTAGCACATAGAAAGTAACTATCGGTCGTCACTTTCAACACATTACATAAAAGTGTTGAGGAGCACATCTTAAGAAGCCCATATGATCCATATGTTTAAATCTTAAAATATGTTAGTAGGGTGAAAGCCTTTAATAATTGAGCTCTCCTTTCGGATACACTTGGATAAGTAACACTTCTTGGTAAGAAAAATATCATCGATCAATTATTATTCGACACATATTCAAATTGAAAAAAAAAAGACAAAAGCTACCTCTCATTGGTTCGTTGGCATGCATATAGGTCCAAAGCAGACAATTATGTATTATTTTTATTCTTATCGCCTATATGAAAAAAGAATTAAATTAAAGTTATTAAAAATGGTTAAAAGTTGTCTCTCAAAGAATATTTCACATAATATATTATTTATTCACAAAAAATATAAAATCTCACTTTTGACACAATTAATGAATTACTTCTTTTTTTACCATTGACAATCGCAGTCATCTGTCTCGGGTTACTAACTTGGACATCGAATGAATCAACTCGAGAAACCTCTCTTGACCTTGATTTTTTTATAAATGACACCTCGAATAACCTACTCGAAAGCTCGACGTTTCCACCTTAGATGACCTCGAACAATCTCATCAGGAGCTCGGTGTTTCTCCCTCAAAGACTCGAACGTGGATGATACTTTTTTGTTTAGCAAAATTTTTAATCTTAGACATTGTGCGTGCGTGTATAAAGTTTTGCCCCTCCTACTGCACACTAAATTCAGCATGAGGGAAGCTAAGTTGTAGATGTTGATGAGTATGGACACCTGAATTCAGCGAGCCCAGCTGCTGGCTCAAAACAAGGGGCTATTAGTTAGATATTAATCTCTCCAATTGCCGACTTTGTAGTGTTCTTGATGTTGCCAACTTGGGTCAAAAGTACCCTCCCCCTACCTAATTTGGCTCTTTGGTATCTCCTCATGCTGTTTACTTTCCACAGCTTTTCCTTTCACTTTCAGCTTTTCTTCGGTGCCCACTCCACCTAGCTCGAGTTATTTTCATTGTTCTTCTTCTTATTTGTTTTGCTTTAGTTTAGGATGTGGCTACCTCTCACTTCCTATAAATACCAATCAACACCCACAAGAGAAGGCCCATGACAGTGCTGCTACCTCACATCATGTATATTTTGGTCATCTCTCTTCTTCATCAGTTGTCCATCTGATGAACTGAACTCCTCGAGTCTTTTCTGCCTCTCATCGTTTGTCCACGTAAACCCAAGAAGCCTTCGACTCATCCTTCCATGCCGAAACACTTCACCTATTCACTTCTTGTCAAGCTTCGTCATCCACCCTCCCCATTCCCTTCCCTGTCGAAGATGAAGAAGGCTGTTTCTTTCCTCAAGCAGATCGGTACTGTTCTTGCAGCACTACTGAAGGCCAAGACCTTGGGCGTCAAGAGCAAAGCCAGGCTCATGTTCTTCGACCTGCTTCGGAACAAGAAACTCCTCATGAGTGCAATCTCCGGCAAGATCCAGGCACTAAAGGGCCAAGTTAAAGGTGGCCATGGTGGCGAGGGCTACGGCAAGGCAATAGTGATGTACGATGCTGCGAGGGAGGAGGTTCCTCCAAGCCCAGGGCTTATGGAGCCACTCGAGTATGTTGAAGAAGAAGACTACTCGGACCTAACGCACTGTCTCTTTGACATAGATGAGGATGACAGTACGTCCTCCGTCGTAGATTTGGTTCCAAGTCCTCGAGACGATGGTTTATATTTCAACATCGAGGACGAGATCGACCATGTCGCTGATGTATTCATCAGGAGGTTCCGCAGGGAGATGAGGTTGCAGATGCAGGACTCACCGAGAAGGTACCAGGAAATGTTCGACACAAGCACTTGAAACAAAACAAAGACATGCCCTCATTTCTTCTATTTTGTTTTCTATTTCCCATACGACAGGGATTGGCGGAAGATATACCATAATATGTATTCTTAGCTTCAGATTTCAGTTGTAATTTGATTCGATTACTTTTAGTTTTATGCTTACAGGCGTTAGCAAATGACAGTATGTTTTCGAAAGCAAAACCCCCTTAAGTCACTCGGTTTTGGTTCCCCCCCCCCCCCCATTCCAAATGGGTTATATAATTAGTGTAATATTAGGACATGAAGTTTATATCCTAAGATATAATTATTATCCGTATAGATAAAAGGTCAAGAGGGGATGTTAGAGACAATTAGGAGCTACCTCTTTCTAGAATAATCTATGAAATATTTAATCTTCTTATGACCAAAGATAAAAGCTCATTTTTAACACAATAAAAAAGAGGATCATTTTTTAACCACTTGCATTCACACTTATCTATATTAGGTTATTAACTTGGATATTAGAGGGACTAGATTGGAAACTTCTTCGACCTCGATCTTCGTATAGGTGGCACCTTAGGAGTTCGACGTTTTTACCTCCGAGGCACATTGAGCAACCTTATGCACTTGGGTTCGGACTATAGCAGGTTGACCATGACGTTAACGATATCTTCCCATAATATTCTGGCATTAGAATGAGGGCTTGATGTTGTAGAAACGCTTGCCCATCGACCCTCTCAATGAATACTTGACCGAAGAGACTTTGCCCCAGGCCTACGGTACTTTCATCCAAGAGGGGTAGTAACCACCCTTTCTACACATGAGTGCATCCATCTTAACGTAGATGCCAATATGATACTGGCATCTATTCATTGACCCTGATCTTTCACCCTTATGAATGGTCTTAAGCCACCTACTTGTCTCCGCTGTAGTGTTTTTAAATCTCACTCAACAAGTGCAGATACTAATAGATATGATATAGGTCAACATTTCACTTTTGCCTTAGTTAGCCTAATAGGCGGTGCCACTAGCTCAACCGCCATCTATACCCATAGAGGTTTCCCAACCTAATGTGGTGCCAACATCTCAAGGACGCCCGAGACTCATCGAATTATTGATCGAGGGGGCACTTTGGTCTCCGACCATAGAATTCAGTGGACTAGATCCCCACTTAGCCCTTTCCAGATCCAAGTTCTTGTTAAGAGACTCGACGAAGAATTCCATATGGATCTAACTATAGTAGATACACTAATGTTTAGAGGAGATACAATAAGAGCTCCAATAGTCAAACGGGAAAGTGCTAGTTGACCCTACCTCGGGTTATCGCCATTTGCTTAGAAAATCTAAGAGAAAATGATTTCAATTAACTTCCATCTCTTGTCCTTGGAGGTATTCAAAGGTAGTACCATTTTGATGAAACATATTATAGTTTTTAGCACCCAAATACATTACGATACTTCAAATGCCATGATGTACCATACTTTTATGACCATGTTAAGAGGCCTAGCATGAGAATAGTATATTTGCCTATAGTCGCTTTCCATTAATTCTTTTATCAGCTTACAAAAGAGTTCAAACTTTACTTCCTTAGGAACGTATGCTCACGGCCTTCGATGGTAACATTCCTCGGACTTAGGCAGGGTGAGGAAGAAATGCTTGTAGACTTCATTATTAGATACACAAATGATATATGAGATATGGTAGATGCCCATCTATCACTCATAATACAAATATTGATAATGGAGCTCAATCTCTCTTATCGCTTTTAGTCATTAGGCAATTGTACCTAAGATATTTCAAAGGATCAATCAATATATTACTATCGAAGCAATGGTCTTGGACAAGTATGAGGAGTTACATAAGAGGCTGAAGCAAAAGCAACCATAATTAACCTCGATCCTGAGGTCACCACGATAAAAGAGAAATAAATAACCTGAGTTACCTCATCCAAGGTCCAAGCTAACCCCTTAAATATGATTAGAACTAAAGTTTTCCTATAGATAAAAGAGGAGGCTCTTAAAAGACCCTTATTAGCGTAAAACAATAATATGCTATTATTAAGCGGAAGAACTTTAATGCCAAAAATATGAAATAAAAGATATGATCTATCTTAATATTACAATACATATCTTTGATGCTATTCAGAAAATCTTTTCTCTGATCCACAAGTGCACCATCGTTGGATCTTAGATCTATCGAAATATCGATATGTAAGGAGAACTAGACTCACCTTCTCCTCTCTTCTTATCCTTCATAGGACTATTATGATCATTAGATTTAGGGATAAAAGAATATAAGAGAAGCTATGTAATCTCTCAATTATATCATATATCCACACATTTGCATACTTATGTATTCGCGTGTCTGCGCATTCAATTATTGTGTATTTCTTATGTCTCTCTAATCTATAAGAGGTCTAGTCTTTTTATAGATGAGAGCAAAGGTTCTAGGATAAGTAATTAGGAGAGTCTCTTCCATCAAGGTTTCCTCAAGGAATCCTACAATAATTGGACTTCCTTTCTATTGGCCATAACCATAATCAGAATTTAATCATATCCATAATATATCTTATATAATTAAATAGGGTCAAATAATCTAACATTCTCCCACTTAGCCCAGTAAGATACAAAAGGTTTCAAAATAAAAAATAAATAAAATAAAATTTATTTTAAAATAATTTTATTTAATTAAATTTTAAATTTTTTTAGAAAAAGCATTTGCACATACATATATATTTTATAAAAAAAAGCTAATAAGTTTAATAAATATAATAATACTATATTAAGTTTGACTAGCAATACGAGTCATAACGGTTGTATGCCATCAATATTATACTTCCTTTTATATACCATAATAATGTTAGCCCTTCTTAATGTAGTCCAAAATAACCCTTATGATTTGTCTTGTCAAGATAATCCTATCATTATATTTAACCATAATATATACATATATAAAAGTGATTAGGATAACAAAAATAAGTAAATTTAAGTATATAAGCAAGAATATCAATTATAATATTTACTCAAATATACATCACTATATCTTTTATGAGTGGTTCACAAACCCAATCATAAGAACATATCTTTTCAAATACTTTAGGTTGTAAGTCTTAAGTGAATGAATCAACAATCAATATAGTGAAACATAAGTTCTTAATTGATATTAATTATTTTTAAACTTTTTTCTCTAATCATCAAATACTTTATACCATAATGTATAGAACTATAATAGTACTTATTATTCTTAGAAAAGAAAACTACTGTAATATATCATAAAATATCTTCAGTGACTTGGCAATTGAGTTTGATCACACCAAGTCTTGAGATAAAATTTCACAATAACAATAAATTATATATATTTTATATACATAAATATAATAATTATTTTAATATACAATAAAGCTTGTAAACATGACGAAAACAAGCATATGTAGTTTAACATAACAAAAGAATACCTCCATGCCTTGGTAATGAAGGGGGGGGGGGGTCAGGTGTTCGACCTTCATGCCTCAACTATGAGAGGGGTTTGGTTTTTCCAACACTATGGCTTGACAATGGTGAAAGGGGAAGGTTGGGTGCTCAACCTCCACACCTTAATACTGAGGGGATGGTCAGGTTTCTCATCCTTAATGGATAAAGTGGCAATGAAAAGGGAAGGTCAGGTTCTTAACCACCCTATCTCGAGCGGATAAGGCTTATTTATGCTCGAGGTACCTACATCTTTTGATCATTTTTTTATCGCTAATTGAGTTAGTAGGATTTCTCCCAAAACTAACATAAATTAAAGTCCTAACTGTGATAGTTAAGGCTAAAATAATTACTCTACTTATAATCTAAGTTGTCATGCACGTCAATGGTTCAACCAAACTCTCGGTGAACTTCCGACGAACTCTCGGCAATCTTCCAGCGAGCTTTTGGCGAACTCCCGATGAACCTTCGACGAGTTTTTGGCGAACTCCTGGTGAACCTCCAATGAGCTTTTAGCGAACTCCCGGCAAACTTATGATGAGCTTTCGGTGAACTCCCAATGAACTTTCGGTGAGCTTTCACTACATTGATAATCCTTCAGTGTATCCCCCGATTCATTCGGCCCGATGCCCGATCATTAACTCCAGCCCAACTTCGATTCTACTTTAATTGTTTTGCCTTTCTCACGATTGTAGTTAGTCCTGTATCACTTCTCTCAACACATGGATTAGATCATTAATTCACCAATTGATTTCATAATCAAAATATGAGATTCAACATGAAGTCCATCCTCCAGCATGTCGACCAATCCTCAGGCCCGACATCTAATCTCTGACATGATGCTCTTCGGCCCAACGTTTAATTCTTCTACTTTAGCAATTTGTCTTTCGATGGTTCAAGTCCATGATCGAAGTTTCAACTGCATCACTTATTTCAAACGTTTATTAGTCCATAAACTCATCAATTAATTTTATCATCAAAATTCGAGATTTAATAATATAATCATATATATCTAATTTATATAAGGTGTCAAACTATTAACACCTTTAGGTGCATATAAATAAAGTCAAGAAACAATTAGATAAAAAAAGTTAAAATTATCATATCTTACCATAAATTTTATGGTATTTTTTATGAATCTGGTCATAATTCTAGTTTTTTTGTTTGATTTTTGAAAAAGTAGAATATATATGTTCAGTATGATTTACCAGATATACTTTAGCAGAATAGGATTGTGGAAAAGTGAAATCATACTCTTATGGATATGATTATAAGCATGATGGGTTATTCTTTTGTACCCAAATCAATGTAATGAGAAGCTTTGATTACAATTGTATATATCTTGCGTAGGGTTTCTAATAAATTAATTTCATTAACTTTTTTTAGTTATGGACTAATAGGAAACTCGACTTAAGATATTTACATATTTGGGATTATCCTGTAAAGATAAGGATCTTTAATTCATATAAAAAGAAATTATATTCAATAACTATTTTTGAATATTTTATTATTTATTCAAAAAGTTCAAAGGGGTATATATCTTATTGCCCTAATCATAGTACGAATCTGGTAATATAAGATTCCTAAAAAATAATGAATTAATGAGAGTAAAAATTTTAAATTTTAATTTTGATAATGAAGAGATATAAGTTAATACTCCTTTATCATTCGAGAGAGATTGTTATTACTTAAACCATTAAATGATTTGATAAAGGCAAACAACAAAATAACAAATAATAAACTCCCACATAATATTGATATCATTGTTAATAATCTTATAGAACAACAACAATCAATAATTTTGATAATTTCTCAAAGGAAAAGAAATCAAATCATTTATGACTAGTATATGATATATCTACAAGAATCATATTATAATATATGAATAAAAAAGATCCCTCGTTATTTTCATAAGTCCTGAAAGGTAGTAATTATGAAAAAGGTGGAATAATACAATAAAAGAAAAGTTAAAATCAATGACTAGAATAGTGTTTGTAAACTCGTTTGAATTGCCCAATAACTTTAAAAGCATTTTAGTTATATAAATATGACACTAAGGACAATATCAAACGATATAACAACCAAGCTTGTGGTTAAAGGTTTTACATATAAAGAATGCATCAACCATAACAAGATATTTTATTTAGTTTTTTAAATAAACTTGTTAAAAATCATCATGATATTAGTGACTTATTATGAGTTTGAGTTACAACATAAAGATATGAATAGAAGTTTTCTAATTAGGGATTTAGATTTATATAGGTTACCCTAAATGATTCATAAATAAAATAAAAATATATAAAATTTGGTATGCAAACTTAAGAAATCCATTTATGACCTAAACAGGCTTCTAGACAATAATATATAAAGTTTCTTAATATCATTACTTCCTTCATATTTAAGAAAAAATACTATTAATCAATATTTATATCTAAAGATCAATGGTAGCAAGTTTATTATATTGGTCTTTTATATGGATAATATTTTGCTTACTAGTAGTAATCTTAGTTTATTATACTAAACTAATAAAATTCTCACTAAGAATTTTAAGATGATATAAATGAGGCATCTTATAAGATATTCAGAGATAAATCTCAATAATTGCTAGGAATGTCTTAGAAAAGATATATTAATTACGTCTTAGAGAGATTTAATATATAATCTTGTTCAGTAAATGATAAAAATAAAAGTTTCAACCAAAATAAATGCTTTTAAAATGAATTGGAGACTACCAAGCTGATTAGTTACATTAGGCAATGATCTACCTACCTCAAGCACTCTTTCCCTTGTGCCTCCCACAATGGTGGATTTATTTTGTGGGAGTCAGGTTTTCCTAACTAATATGCTTTGGGTATATTTTTTTTCTTTATGCTTCTCATTATGATGGGCTTCTTCTCGTGAGATTAGAGTTTTTCAACTCATGGGCCCTAGGCACATTTAGCCTTATATCTTCCATCACGATAGACTTCTTTTTACGTGGGTCAAGTTTTTCTGACCCATGTGTCTTCGACATATTTTTTCTTGTACCTCCCTGTCACGAACGGTCATCGCGCACCCGCAACAACTCTGTTCAACGAATCATTTGTCGCTCTCATCTACATGTACAACTGCTTGGCAGTATGTTTCATCTTGGTTTTGAGTCATTTTGCTTGTAAAAAATGTAAGTTCGAACAAGTTGCAGCGCTACAAAGCGACCACTCACCGAACCGAGCAAAACAACCCCAAAACAGCTATGTTTTCATGTGCCACAGGCTATTTTCTGCAGTCCGCTTTCGCTCATAAAATATCAGCCATCACAGCCCTTTGGAACCATCTGGGTGGCACAAGGTTGGGTGGGGCTTCGGTATAGTGTTGGGCGTTGAACAATCTTTCTCAAGTTCGCACGTTACCTTGATGGGAATTTGTTGTCGCACCTGGTACCCTATGAGCAGCTATTTTTGGACTTGCAGCTATTCGTTCAACCTTCTAAAGTCCTTGTTTTCCCCCTCTCCCTCTTTTCTCTTGTGCACGCAAGGTGCTGGCTGAATTTCTTGTAAAGCTTCCCCTTTTCGCGAGACGTCGGGACTTGTCCGTCGCTTGTTCTTCGAACTAATCAACTTTCTCTTTTTATAGGTCCTTCAGGACCTGCGAGAGGTTGCAAGTGGGCTGATCTTTGCGGATGCAAATCGCATGGGTGAAGCATGACTTAGGTAATGCAAGCTAAGTTTGCGTCTTTGCTGCAAGGGTGCCTCGCGACTTAGGCAACGCAAGCTAAGTTCGCGTCTATGCCGCAAGGGTGCCTCATGCCTTAGGCAATTCCAACTAAGGCCGTGACATTGTGGTATCAGAGCGGGCAAGCACTTCGAGTGAGCAGTGAAGGAACTTCGTAACTTCGCCATGGCAAAGCATCATGGCGAATCAAGCAATACGGGGCAAGCCGAACCCTTGCCCTAAGCAGCTGCAGTGGGCTGCATGTGCACACTCGCTCTCATGCTGTTGGAGCCGCTCAAGAGGAGTGCGATAGCGAACATGATGAGTGAGAAGTTGGCTACTCTCCACGAGCGGAGGAGGCGTAATCTGGAGTGTCAACCAGGAAAAAGAGTCACAAAGAGAGACTCACAACGACGGAAACCCGCTTGGATGTAATTGAATCGAGCTTGGAGGAACTCTACTATGGCCAATAAAGGCTTGTTGGGGTAGAGAGCTTGCAAGAAGAAGTAGAGTCCACGATCGACAATGTTGAGGCCCTAGTCGACTGATTGTCAGATGACACCAAAGACTCCCTACAACACTTGCAAGAAGTTGTGATGGAACTCACTTCGAGGCTAATCATACTCACAAGAGCGCTAAATGCAAGAGGAAGCAATACACACGTTGCGCTGTCACAAAACTTGAGGGCACCTGAGTCTCATGGTTATGGAGGGACCAGAGATGCCAAAGAGCTCGAGAATTTTCTATTCGACATGGAACAATACTTCCGAGCTACGAGGCCTGATTTTGAAGAAATCAAAATTTCTATAGCGACCATGTATCTGAACGGAGATGCAAAACTTTGGTAGCGAACCCATTGGGAGGAGATCCAATAAGGTCGGTGTTGAGTTAACACATAGGAGGACTTGAAGCGAGAGTTGAGAACTCAGTTCCTACCGGAGAACACCGAGTTCATCCCAAGAAGGAAATTGAGACAACTCCGCCAAAATGCTTCCATCTGAGACTACGTGAAGCAATTTTCTATGCTAATACTAGATATCCAGGACATATTTGAGAAGGATAAGCTGTTCAGCTTCCTCGATGGTTTGAAGCCATGGGTGCAACAAGAACTACATCGAAGGAATGTCGCCGATTTGATCGGGGCAATTGCTGCTGCAGAAAGGCTCACCGACTTTATTTCCTCTGAAGACTTGGGAAGAAAGAAATAATCATCAAGCAATCGCCCTCCAAAATATCCCCGAGGGAAGGAGCTCGGGGGCAAACAAAAGAAGAAGAGTTCCCACAAAGGGCCAAACTCAAAAGGCAAGGCCCCGAAACCTAGCGGATGCTTCGTGTGCGGAGGGCTGCACATGGTGAGGGAGTGCCCAAAAAAATAAGCACTCAATACTTTAACAGCTTCCATCCACCCCCCACCCCCCCCGCCCCCCGCGATCGGATAAGGGCAAAGCTGTTGCTCTTAGTTCGAGCAGTTCTGAATCCAATAACGACAACGAGGAGTCACAAGGACCCCAGATGGGAGCAATGCATTTGTTGAACGCCATGCGGGGTCAAGTGGGGAAGAACACAAAGACAAAGCTACAAAAAGCAGGAAGTGATGAGCTGATGTACGTAGACATCAAACTAAATGGCCAAACGACCTGTGCAATGGTGGACACGGGTGCTACCCATAACTTCATTACCGATCGAGAAGCAAAGCGACTTGGGTTGATCTTGGAGAAGAGCCCAAAGTCAGAGAAAGGTGGTGAACTCGAAGGACAGGTGAATCTCCGGGTTGGCGAAGGGAGTTCCCATCAAAATCGGAACATGGAGCGGGAACACCAACATGATGGCAGTGCCACTGGATGACTTCCAAGTGATTCTTAGAATGGAGTTCATACACGCAGCGAAGTTGGTGCCAATGCCGTTCCTAAACTCCCTATGTATGATGGGAGGTGACGACCCCTACGTGGTTCCCGTCTCTCGGAGAGGAACCAAGGAACCCCAACATATATCGACATTGCAACTGAAAAAAGGGGTGCGAAAAGGTGAATTAACATTCGTGGCTGCTATGAAGCTAGAGCCACTCGACGAGAAAGCTATTCAAGAACCTGCTGTGGTGGTGAACGTCCTGAAATAGTTTAATGATGTTATGTCACTCGAGTTGCCGAAGACTCTTCCACCGCACAGAGGCGTGGATCACAACATCGAGCTGGAGCCAGGAGTGAAGTCTCTAGCGAGACCACCCTACCGCATGCCCCCACCAGAGTTGGCAGAACTCAAGAACTAGTTAGGTGAATTACTAAGTAGTGGTCTCATCCGCAGCTCTAAAGCACCATTCGGAGCTTCATTTCTCTTCCAGAAGAAACAAGATGGGAGCCTCCGACTATGCATCGATTACCGAGTCCTCAACAAAGTGATAGTGAAGAATAAGTATCCCATCCCGCTCATCGTGGACTTGTTTGACCAGTTGGGCAAAGCCAAGTATTTTTCAAAACTCGACCTTAGGTCGGGGTATTGGCAGGTGCGCATTGCTGAAGGCGATGAAGCGAAGACTACCTATGTGACCAGGTATGGAGCGTTTGAGTTCTTGGTGATGCCTTTCGGCTACCAATGCTCCAGCCACGTTCTGCACTCTCATAAATCAGCTATTCAAGGAGTATTTAGATAAGTTTTTGATCGTCTACTTGGACAATATCGTCATCTACAGTCAAACGTTCAAGGAGTATGTCAAGCACCTTCGGACAATTTTCAAGGTTCTCAGGGAGAACACTTTGTTCATGAAAAGGGAGAAATGCTACTTTGCCCAAACAGAGATCTTATTCTTGGGGCATCGAATCAGTAATGGCTCCATTCGGATGAACAAATCAAAAGTGCAAGCGGTTGCGGAATGGCGAACTCCAAAGAAGGTGCCAGAGTTGAGATCCTTCCTTTGTTTCATCAACTACTATTGACGCTTCATAGCAGGGTATTCGAAGCGTGCAACTCCATTGACGGAGTTGCTGAAGAAGGAGCAGCCTTGGAAGTGGTCTGACAAATGTGAAATAACATTCCAAGATCTGAAGGCTACTGTTTTGGAAGAACCGATGCTCAAATTACCAGACTATGGAGAGCCTTTTAAAGTCGATACAAATACTTTAGACTTCGCTATTGGGGGAGTACTCATATAGGAGGGTCATCTGGTAGCCTACGAGAGCCGCAAGCTCAATGAGACCGAGCGACGGTATCCAGTGCATGAGAAGGAGATGACAGTGGTGATCCATTGGCTACAAGTTTACCAACACTACCTTCTCGGATCGCAATTTGTGCTAAGGATAGACAACATCGCTCTGAGCTATTTCCAAAGTAGAAGAAACTTTTCCTAAAGCAAGCACGATGGCAGGACTTTCTGGTTGAATTTGATATGAAAATGGAGTATAAGCCTGGAAAGGCAAATGTCATGGCCGATTCATTGAGTCGGAAAGTGGAGCACGTGAATGCCGTACAATTGAAGGGCAAAGGCCAAGCAAGTCAGTTGCACTCCAACTTCCTTTCTAGGATCAAGGATGGACTGTATAGTGATCCCCAAACAGTTACCCTGATGCAGCTCATCAAAGAAGGCAAGGCATGATGATTTTAGGTCCAGAAGGGACTCGTTTACACAAAAGAAAATATAGTTTATGTTCCTCGAGTGGACAATTTGAGGAATGAACTCTTGAGAGAGTGTCACGATTCTCTTTGGGTTGGACACCGAAGTATTCACCGAACGTTGGCTCTCGTGGAGAGGGCCTTTTACTAGCTAAAGATGGGGACTGATGTGGAGGAATATGTTCGAACATGCCTCACTTGCCAACAAGACAAGGCGGAGCAGCGGAAGCCAGTGGGACTTTTGGAGCTGTTGCCCATACTAGAAAGGCCGTGGGAGAGCATTTTCCTGGACTTTATATCAAGCTTGCCACTAGTAGGGAGATTCGAATCAATACTCGTGGTAGTCGATCGATTTTCAAAGTATGCAACTTTCATTGCTGCTCCCCTACACTATTCAGCAGAGGAGATAGCCAAACTGATGATGAAGGATGTGGTGAAGTATTGGGGAGTCCCGCACAATATCATCAGTGATCGAGATGCTCGGTTCGTGGGATGATTCTGGACCGAGCTATTTAAATTGTTGGGATCCAAGTTATACTTCTCTACAAGCCTCCACCCCTAAACAAATGGCCAAACTGAGAGGATAAACTCGCTCCTGGAGCAATATCTTCGGCACTACGTGAGTGCCAACTAACGAGATTGGGTGAAGTTGTTGAACATTGCCTAATTCTCCTACAACTTGTAGTGGAGCTCTACGTCCAACAAGAGCCCCTTCGAGATTATTACAGGACAACAACCATCAACTCCTCACACCATGGCAATCGGGTATACTGGGAGTAGTCCATCAGCCTATCACTTTGCAAAGGAGTGGCATTGAAATATAGATATTGCGTAGGCTTACTTGGAGAAGGTGGCAAAAATGATGAAGAAGTGGGTAGACTTGGGAAGGCGACTGCAAAGTTCAAGGTCGACGATTTGGTATTGGTAAAGCTCCAACCAGCATCACTCTAATTCTTTAGGAACAAAGTCCACAAAGGATTAGTGCGTAAGTATGAAGAGTCCTTCCCAATTATCAGTAGGGTAGGCAACGTCTCCTACAAGTTGCAGCTGCTGGTGTGGTTCAAAATTCACAACGTTCTTCATGCTAGCAACCTAAATGCCTACCACTCAGATCCACAAGATGCTTCCTGAAGTGTTCCAACTTGGCTACCCCCCACCAGAGTCTCCTATGAGAAGAGAGTTGAAACCATTTTAGCAGACTGCAAGATAAAGCTACCCAATAGAGTTGAGCAGACTGAGTGCTTGGTGAAGTGATGAAAGCTTCCCTGAACTGAAGCTAGTTGGGAGCCCGAAGACACCCTGTGACATGAAGAAACAATTATTAACAACTACCAATAAGCATCAATGAGGGCTTCGACAATTTAAGTGGGGGAGAATGTCACGAACAGTCATCACGCACCTGTAACAAATCCGTTCAACGAACCGTTCGTCATTCTCATCTACATGTACAGCTGCTTGGCAGCATGTTTCGCCTTGGTTTTGAGTCATTTTTCTTGTAAAAATGGAAGTTCGAACAAGTTGTAGTGCTACAAAGCGATCGCTCACCAAACCGAGCAAAATAACCCCAAAACAGCCCAAAACAGCTCCGTTTTCGTATGCCATGGGCTGTTTTCTATAGTTTGCTTCCACTCACAAAATGTCAGTCATCTCAGCCCCTTGGAATCACTTGGGTGGCACAAGGCTGGATGGGGCTTCGGTATAGTGTCAAGCATTGAACAATCTTTCACAAGTTTGCACATTACCTTGACGGAAACTTGTTGTCGTGCCCGGCACCCGATGAGCAGTTGTTTATAGACTTTGTAGATGTTCGTTCAACCTTCTAAAGTCCTTGTTTTTCCCCTCTCCCTCTTTTCTCTTATGCATGCAAGGTGCTGGCTGAATTGCTTGTAAAGCTTCCCCTTTTCGCGAGACGTCGGGACTTGTTCGTCGCTCGTTTTTCAAACTAATCAACTTTCTCTTTTTATAGGTCCTTCGGGACCTGCGAGAGGTTGCAAGTGGGCTGATCTTTGCGGACACAAATCGCAAGGGTGAAGCGTGACTTAGGCAACGCAAGCTAAGTTCACGTCTTTGCCGCAAGGGTGCTGTTAAATCTCGGATTTTGATGATGAAGTCAATTGTCATTTGTTTATCTAATATATGTTAAGATAAGTGTGCAGGATTAACTACGATGGCAGTAAGACATGCAGTAGGTGTTGAGTCGGAGTCAAGACCAAGATCACATTGGGAGTTCAAGAGTTCGTTAGAAGTCCGGACGTTCATCGGAAGTTTTGCGGGAACCATCCGAGAAGTCCTGGAGCTTACCAAAGAAGATCGTCGCAAAGTTCAGGAGCTTACCAGGAGTCCGCTGGAGTATCACCGAGGGTTCATCGGATGTTCGCCAGAAGTTCGCCGGAAGCTCGCCGGAAGAAGCGATTGACGCACCGGAACACGAATTACAGTAATTATGTCTTAATTGTCATAGTTAATTTATAGATTAAGTTAGGATTGGGAGGTGATCCCACTAACTTAATCAGGGGCCAACTGGGCCCTTAATAGACCTAAATTGGGCTGAATGGACTAGCCCATTTGGACCCAGAATTCCTGGCCGGCGGTGGCACCACCCAGGATACTTAGTCTCCCAGGAATTCTAGGTGGTAGCACCGCCCCTGTCAGGCGGTGGTACCGCCGGTAGTTATTACTACCAGCGGTGGTATCACCCCTGTTGGGCGGTAGTACCGCCAAAGCTCAGTCTTCGAGCTCTGGCAAGCGGTAGTACCGCCCAGTGCTTGATGACAGGCGGTAGTACCGCCTACTTATGGTGGTGGTACCGCCAGGACCCCGAAAATCTGAGAATAGACACTTTTAGGCTCCATTTTTAAACTCATTGGGGTCTATATAAACCCCACCCTTTCCTGCATGAAAGGGCACCGAAATCTTGAAATATTCTTGAGTCTTTGAGGCCTTAAAGTGTTGTAAAAGCTAAAGTTCTCCTCCTTCCTTTCTAAGTGTAAAGATCATTCAAGAGAGGAGTGAAAACTTATAAGGGTTGTCTCCTAAGCCCGTCAAAAGGAGAAAAGTTGTAAAAGGGTGGTTGGCCTTCACCTATTGAAGGAAGACCTCTAGTAGACGTCGGTGACCTCGTCGGAGGAGGAAGCCGAAAGTGGATGTAGGTCACAATTAACTGAACCACTCTAAAATCTCGGTTTGCATTTACTTTGAGCATCTTTCCTTTATAGCAAACTGCTTCTCCTCCTTACTGTGCTTTAAATACGTCCACATTCGCTTTGACATAAACATTTTCCGAAATCGATTTTACTTATACGAAAGCTTTACGAAATCGATGTTTTTTAGTTATGTGATTTGCATTGCTACAAATCACCTTAATCTTCTCTTGCTCTTTTCTGAAAGGTTTCAAGTTCAAAATTCTTCCAAAAGGATTGAGTTAAAACTATTCTTGTTAAATTGGCTTTAATCGCAATAAGTCTTTTAAATCGTAAAAGTTTTCTACTACACTAATTCATCCCCCCCCCCCTCTTAGTGCTCTCTTGATCCTAACAATTAGTATCAGAGTGAGGTTCACTCTCAGTTGGATTAAAACCGAAGAGATGTCATTTGTCGGAAACCAAGAGGGTCACTCTATTACACATTTGCCCATATTCTGTGGGATGAATTACACCTATTGGAAGACTCGAATAAGGATCTTTCTTATTTCCATGGATTTTGAGCTTTGGAATATTATAGAAAATGGATTTCAAAAGTCTTCTCTTCCAATGATCGATTGGAATGAATTGGAGAAGAAGACTTTTGCTTTAAATGCAAAGGCTATAAATGTCTTATTTTGTGCACTAGATAAGAACGCGTTCAATCGTGTTTTGATTTGTGAAACTGCATTTGATATTTGGCACACACTTGAAGTGACTCATGAAGGCATGAGTAGAGTGAAAGAGTAAAAATTCAACCTTTTGGTACATTCTTATGAACTATTTCGAATAAAACCGAGTGAGACCATAGGAGACATGTACACTCGTTTTACCGATGTCGTCAATGGTCTGAAAGGACTTAGTAAAAGTTTTTCAGATTTCGAACTCGTTAATAAAATTTTAAGATCTCTTCCAAAGAGTTGGGACCCTAAAGTCACGGCCATCCAAGAGGCCAAAGATTTAAACAACTTTTCTCTTAAAAAATTAATTGGGTCACTAATGACTTACGAAATGACATGCAAAGCTCATAAAGAGCATGAAGACACCATTCCAAAAAATAGGAAGAATATGGCACTTAGAACTCAAGAAAACCACTTGAGAGAAAACTCAAGCGATGAGGACTTTGACGATGACTTGACACTTTTAATAAGAAAATTTAAAAAATTCATTAAAAGAAATAAATTTAAAAATGACACTAAAAATAAATTTGAACCCAAGAAAGACCAAGTAATTTGCTATGAATGCAAGAAGTCGGGACACCAAAGAAGTAGGTGCTCAAAGCAACATGGGATGACTCAAGCGCATCCGAAGAAGAGGAGCCCAACACCGAACAAGTTGCTTATTATGCACTAATGGCCATTGGAGAGGAGAAACGTATACCGTCACAAGCTAGGAGCAAGAGATGGTACCTTGATAGTGGATGCTCAAGGCATATGATCGGAGATCCATCTCAATTCTCTAAGCTCACAAGCATAGACGAAGGATATGCCACCTTCGGAGACAACAACAAGGGTAAAATCATTGGCAAAGGAACCATAGGTAACAAATCCAACTTCTTTATTGAAGATATTTTGTTAGTTGATGGTTTAAAACATAACCTCTTGAGCATTAGTCAATTGTGTGATAAAGGATATATTGTCAAATTCGAATCTAATGCTTGCATCATTAAAAAACCACACAAGAACACATCTATGATTGTATTAAAACAAAATAACATATACACCATTGATATCAATGATCTTTGTAATAAAATATGTTTCTCGGTTTTGAATAACGATGCTTGGCTTTGGCATAGGAGATTAGGTCATGCTAGCATGATACTAATCACCCAAATTTCATCCAAAGAACTTATAAGAGGAATTTCTCATATCAAGTTCATCAAAGATAATATGTGTGATGCTTGTCAAATAGGAAAACAAATAAAGGGTAGCTTCAAATCTAAGAATCAAATAAGCCTTTGTAATTGATCCATATTGACTTTTTCGGACCAATTTCTACATCAAGCCTAGGAGGTAGCAAATACGCTTTTGTTATTGTAGATGATTATACTAGATACACATGGACTTATTTCCTGAAACACAAAAGTGAATACTTTAGATATTTCACCAAGTTTTGTAAACTTGTTTAAAATGAAAAGGGTTCTATGATTTCATCAATTCGAAGTGATCACGATGGTGAATTTCAAAACTGTGATTTCTAAGAATTTTGTGAATCTAATGGATATAACCATAACTTCTCTATTTCAAGAAATCCTCAACAAAATGGAGTAGTAGAAAGAAAGAATAGAAATTTACAAGAAATGACAAGAACCATGTTTAATGAACATAGTCTACCCAAATATTTTTGGGCCGAAGCCGTAAACATGGCATGCTATGTTATGAATAGAATTCTAGTAAGACCCTTACTCACCAAAACCCCTTATGAGTTGTGGAACAACAAAAATTCCAATATTTCATATTTTAAAGTTTTTGGGTGTTAGTGTTTTATCTTGAATAAAAAAGATGCCTTAGGAAAATTTGATGCTAAATCCGATAATGGAATTTTTTTTGGCTATTCTTCGATTTCTAAAGCATTTCGTATCTTCAATAAAAGAACTTTAATTATAGAAGAATCCATTCATGTTGTTTTTAATGAGATTTTCGAAATTAAGAAAAATAATTTTGATGATGACGTTAACTTTGATAACTTGAATTTAAATGAAACCCGTTCTCCAATCAGCAACTTGGATGCATCCACTTCCGAAACATCCTTACCCAAGAATTGGAAGTATGTAGATGCTCATCCTAAGGAGCTAATCATAGGAGACAAATCTAAGGGGGTTCAAACATGTTCTTCTCTTAAAAATTTTTATGCCAACGTCGCTTTTCTCTCCCAAATTGAACCCAAATGTATTGACGAAGCCATGAAAGATGATTCATGGATTATTGTAATGCAAGATGAGTTAAATCAATTTGAGAGAAATGAGGTGTGGAAGTTTGTTCCTAGGCCAAACTATCATTTAGTTATTGGTACTAAATGGGTCTTTAGAAACAAGCAAGATGAATCTGGTATCGTGGTTAGAAATAAGGCTAGATTAGTGGCCAAAGGTTTCAACCAAGAAGAAGGTATCGATTATGAAGAAAACTTCGCTCTTGTGACTCGATTAGAAGCCATAAGGATGCTCCTTGCCTATGTTAGTAGTAATAATTTTAAGTTGTTTCAAATGGATGTTAAAAGTGCTTTTCTTAATGGCTTTATTTCCGAAGAAGTTTATGTTGAACAACCTCCCAGATTTGAGAATAATAGTCTCCTTAATCATGTATTTAAATTGACTAAAGCTCTCTATGATTTAAAACAAGCCCCAAGGGCTTGGTATGAGAGACTTAGTTTATTTCTTATTGAAAATAATTTCTCTAAAGGTAAGGTTGATACTACATTATTTATCAAAAATTTTAAAAATAATTTTCTTATTATTCAAATTTATGTTGATGATATTATCTTCGGTTCGACGAATGAATCTCTTTGTGCATTATTTGCTAAGAGTATGAGTCTTGAATTTGATATGAGTTTGATGAGAGAATTAACCTACTTTTTGGGCTTACAAATTAAACAACTACGTAATGACGTCTTTATTAGACAAAAAAAATACGCTTTAGATTTGCTAAAAATATTTAATATGGACAGCTCAAAAGCTATCAACACTCCTATGAGCACCTCCACTAAGTTAAAAATTGATGAAAGTGGAGAAAGCTTTGATCAAAAAGCTTATAGGGGTATGATAGGTAGTCTACTATACCTCACCACAACAAGATCGTATATCATGTTTAGTGTAGGTCTTTGTGCTAGGTTTCAATCTAATCCTAAGATATCTCATCTTAAAGTAGTTAAGAGGATACTTAGATATCTTAAAGGTACCATAAATCTAGGATTATGGTATCCAAAATCTGAGAATTTTGAGCTAATTGCTTATGCTGATGTGGATTTTGCTAGATGTAGACTAGATAGAAGCATATCAGGAACATGTCAATGTTTGGGACATGCACTTGTTTCTTAGTCGTCTAAGAAACAAAACTCGGTTGCAATATCTACAACATTGCAGCTAGTGCATACTGTGCACAAGTTGTATAGATAAAAAACACTTTAGAGAATTATAAGATTCATCTTAAAAATATTCTCATTAAATGTGATAACACAAGTGCAATATGTCTAACAAAGAATCCCATTCAACACTCTAGAACAAAACATATTGACATTAGGCATTACTTTCTATGAGATCATATCATTAATCATGATCTAATCCTAGAGTTTATTGATACAAAACATCAATTGGCCGATATTTTTACAAAGCCTTTAAATGAAGAATAATTTGATTTTATTAGAAGAGAATTAGGAATGTTGATTTGTCCGAATACATGAATTTATTTTATTTTCGAACTTTCTTGATTCGATGCTAAAAATTTCCATAATGATGAACATGTTTACCTTCATGATTGTAATTAAAAAGCTATAACAAAACATTGTCCGAATATATAATTTTGTTTTATTTCTCTTCCGGATTTAATGTATTTCTTGAATGGAGCTTTTATGAGCCTATGTCATATCAAATTTATGCTCCATCACTAAATGATTTACGATACATGAAATTAATTGACAAATGCATCTCTCATGGATTTATCTTTTGTGAATTTTGATTGAGAAATAGATTTGATGTAATGATTCTTTCACATGAATTCCTTCTTGATGAAGGAAGAATTTTGTTTTAGATGAACACTTGCAAGGATTTAATTTCATATGTATATCTTGATCCTTGTGAAAAATGAAGCATGGTTTAATGAAACTCTCTTATCGATCTTAACTTCATTTAAAGTTAGTTCTCAATGGCTTTACCTTCCTTACTTTCCTCCTTCATGCAAAGCTTTGATGATAAAGAAAAGGAAAGAAGTAATAAAAGATATATCTTTAATGTGAGAACTTTTGAATGATACCGTGCCATGAATGCTTTAAAAATGATTGGTATGATTTTTTGTGTGACATGAATTTTTACCACACATGAATTTATTGTTGAATCGCTCTCCTTTTTGTTGATGACAAAGAGAGAGAAATATGTGGTAAATTGATGATAAATGAATGTAATTTTACACTTGAAATATTTGCATTATGATAAGATATCTAGAGCTTAATTTGAAATATTACAAATTGATATCTTTTCATAGAATGAATTGCTATGATTGTTATCCTTCATATTTAAAATATAAGACTTGAAAATGGATGTCATGTCTTGACATCATTTTCAGAAAGTTACATCATGATAGGAATCATGATAGGTGTATTGATAAGGTTAAATGAACTTAACTTATCAATATGTCTCTTAAATTCAAAGGCTTTGAATTCAAGAATGACTTTTCTCAAGTATGGCATATAGATAGGGGGAGTTAAGGTTAATAAGTGTGTAGGATTAACTACGATGGCAGTAATACATGTAGCAGGTGTTGAGTCGAAGTCAAGACCAAGGTCACATTGGGAGTTCGAGAGTTCGTTGGAAGTCCGGACGTTCGTCAGAAGTTCTGCGAGAACCATCCGAGAAGTCCTAGAGCTTGCCAAAGAAACTTGTCAGAAGTCGCCAAGAAGATCGTCGCGAAGTCCAGGAGCTTGCCGGGAGTCCGCTAGAGCATCGCTGAGGGTTCGTCAGATGTTCGCCGGAAGTTCGCCGGTGTTGAATCTCGTATTTTGGTGATGAAACTACTTGATATAGGTTTATGATTTAATCTACATTTTGAGTGATGCAGGATGCTTCGATTAGGATGAGACAATTAAAGCAGGAAAATCATGTTGTGCCGGAGGAACATGTCAGAAGATCGGACGTCGGGTCAGTAGATCGGTCGACGTATCGACAGAAGGCTTCGGGCCGTGGACTCGGGCATTAGGCCAAGAAGAGCGGGTATTGTGCTAAGGATATTGGAGTTGCGGAGTCAACTGGCCGATTGGGCAATAGGCTGCAGGAGAGGACGAGGCGCCGAAGAATCAGACGAAGCGTTGAGGGACCAATGACATGCCGGACAACTTGGTTAATTGCTTAGGATTAATTATCTCGATCGAAGTTTTGTTTTAAGTGTGCAGGATTAACTATGATGGAAGAAAGACATGCAGCAGGAGTTGCGCCAGAGTCAAGACAATGATCACGTTGGGAGTTCGAGAGTTCGACGGAAGTTCGGACAGTCGTCGGAGGTTCTGCGAGAACAAATCCGAGAAGTCCATGAGCTTGCCAAAGAAGCTTGTCGGACCTCGCCAAGTGGATCATCGCAAGTCCAGGAGTTTGCCGGAAGTCCGCAGGAGCATCACCGAGGGTTCATCGGATGATCGATGGAAGTTCACCGGAAGCTCGCCGGAAGAAGCGATTGACGCACCGGAGCAAGTTGCAGTAAATGTCTTAAGGAATATCGTAGTTAGCACAATGATTAAGTTGGAAATGGGAGGTGATCCCATTAACTTAATCTTGGGGCAATTGGGCCCCTGAAAAACCCAAATTGGGCCGAATGGATCAACCCATTCGGACCCTGATTTCTGCTGGGAGGTGCAACCGCCCCAGCCAGGAGGTGGCACCGCCTGGGCTAAGTCTCTGAGCGAGACTGGGCGGTGTAACCGCCCCAGCCAGGAGGTGGCACCGCTTGGGCTCAGTCTCCGAGAGAGACTGGGCAGTGCAACCTCACCTGACAGGAGGTGGCACCGCTTGAGCTCGGTCTTCGAGCTTTGGCAAGAGGTGCAACCGCCTCCGTTAGGCGGTGGCACCGCCTGATCTCGGTCTTTGAGCTCTGGCAGGAGGTGCAACCACCCCTGACAAGAGGTGGCACCGCCTAGAGGCTCAGTCTTCGAGCTCTGCTAGGCGGTGCAACCGCCTTAGTTAGGAGGTGCAACCGCCAGATCCCGGAATTTCGGGAATTGACAGTTTTGAGCTCCAAATTCGAACTGGGTTGGGGCCTATAAATACCCCACCCTTTCAGCACTGAAAGAACACACAACTAACACCGAAATCCTGATCTTGTTATGTGATTTTTAGAGCTCAAAATTGTTGTAAAGGCCAAAAGTTCTTCTCCCTCTTTTCTTCCAAGTTCTGAGCTTTAAAGAGAGGAGAGAAAATTCTATAAGGGTTGTCTCCTAAGCCCGTCAAAAGGAGTGAAACTGTAAAAGGGTGGTTGGCCTTCGCCTATTGAAGGAAGGCCTCTAGTTGACGTCGGTGACCTCGTCGGTGGAGGAAGCCAAAAGTGGAGTAGGTCAAGATTGACCGAACTACTCTAAATCTCAGTTTGCATTTACTTTGAGCATATTATCTTTACTGCAAACCTCATCAAAAGCTTACTGCTTTCTGTGCATATATGATCGGGTTTCAAGCTTTGCACTTTCCGAATCGACGTTTAGACGTAAATCAGTTTTTTCGTACGATCATCATATTTCAGTTTGCGTTTACGTTTTGATTTCTATCATAACTGCAAACTGCCTTTATATCCTTGCTTAAACTGCATCTCGCTTAATCAAGTGATTTACGAATCATCATTTAGACGTAAATCAGTTTCTTCGTACGAATATCATATTTCAGTTTGCGCCTGCTATCTGATTTGAATCATAACTGCAAACTGTATTTATATCATTGCTGCATTTCGCTTAATCAAAAGTTAAAGTGATTTACGAATCGGCTTTCTTACCGAAATCACTTTTATCGAACGAAGTTTTTGTTTTAATCGTAAAAGGTTTTCCGCTGCACTAATTCACCCCCCCCTCTTAGTGCTCTTGATCCTAACAATTGGTATCAAAGCGGGGTTTTTCTCATTTCGGATTTACACCCGAGAGAAATGGCTCTTCATAGCTTTCAAGAGGGCTTATCAGTTGTTCATCCACCGTTGTTTAACGGATTGGACTACACTTATTGGAAAACTCGAATGAGAGTTTTCTTGATTTCTATGAATTTGGATTTATAGAGTATCATTGAAAATGGTTTTCAACTTCCCTCTAAACCGATGAACGAATGGTCGGATTTGGAGAAGAAGTTTTTTTCTTTAAACGCAAAGGCTATGAATGCCTTATTTTGCGCTTTGGACAAAAATGAGTTCAATCAGATTTCTACGTGCGAAACGGCTTTTGACATTTGGCGAACACTTGAAATCACGCATGAGGGAACTAGTAGAGTCAAAGACTTGAAAGTTAATATTTTATTGCATGATTTTGAGCTTTTTCGAATGCAACCAAGTGAGACTATAGGCGACATGTACACCCGTTTCACGGATGTCGTCAATAGTTTAAGAGCTCTTGGAAAATGTTTTTTGGATTTTGAACTCGTAAACAAGATTTTGCGTTCTCTTTCTAAGAAGTGAGATTCAAAAGTAACTGCAATACAAGAAGCTAAAAACCTAAACAACTTACCACTTGAAGAACTAATTGGTTCGTTGATGACATATGAAATGGTGCACAATGCACATGATGAACATGATGAACAAAATCACCTTCCAAAGAACAGGAAGGATTTGGAACTCCGGACAAATGAATACCACTTGAGCGATGACTCAAGTGATGAGGACAATGATGAACTTGAACTTGGAACACTAAATCTTAATAAGTTTATTAAACAAAAATCTAAAATAAATAATAAACTTGAACGAAGGAAGATGCCAAAGAAGAAGAACACAAAGTGGGATGAATCGAGCTCCTCTGAAGACGAGGAGAAAATCAAGAAAGGCGAGGTGGCAAACTACGCCTTAATCGCTTTCAATGATGAGGTAATCGAAATCCCCCTAATTTATTTTGAAATTACTTGATGCTTTCATGATGTATTTTCTCTTTTAGTTTAGAATTAATTTTCTTAAAAATTACATGTTTTAAAAAAAATTATGATCATGCTAAGTAATTTCGAAAATGATAATATTGCATATTTTATGATAAACAAATAAAATAATCTTGATTGAAAATATGAAATCATGGTTAAGAAGTAATAATGTGTATTACGCTGATTTCCATTGTTATTTCTCAATTTTTATTAAAAAAATCATGTTTGATTTGAAGAAATGCATAATGATGAAATTAAATATTTTGATTAACAATTTTATGCATGAGATTTTAAGCTATACATAATGATAAGCATGTGTTATTTTCATGAGTGTATTTGAAAAACTATGGCAAAAATGTGCTCGATTGCATGAACTTGTTAAGATTATTTTTCGGACTTTCTTGATTCAATGTTCAAATCACTTAATTGCCATGATGATTTTACACTATTACATGCCTTAATAACATATTGAAAATTATGTATTTTTATGATCATGAGCATGTTTTATCTTCATGATTGAACTTGAAAATCTATAGCAAAATCTTGTCCGAATGCATGAAAGTGTTAATTTCATTTTCGGATTCGCTTAACAATTGGTATCCTAACAATCGGATTTTCTCATACACTTATGAAAAATATTTTTCTGAAATGGATTTGACGAAATGATTCTTGCTTATAAATTTCATCTTGAAATATGGATGATAGTGTTTTTTGCAAAGATTTGTTTCACATACATATCTCCTATGATTCATGTGTAGAGAAAGAATTTATAAATCATAATACAATGAGATTTCTTATGCAAAAACAAAGTGCTTTTGTGATTCTTTGCATTGTTGTCTTGTATGCTTCATGTGATAATATGAATACATGAAACACTTATGATATGATTTTTATGCAATTCCTTGTATTCATGAAATGTTTATCTCATCACCTAATAATTCTTCTTGATATTCCTTATGTGATGATAAGAATACATGAAATATTCATTAATTTGTTTTGATACAAATAAGAAGTTTCGATCATGTATGGTAGGATATAATTTGACAAATTTGGTACCATCATGTTACAAAATAAATGATGATTAGGAATCATGCATTAATGATGATTGTATATTTTATGATTTGGCATGATGCATGCAATGATGAAATATTCATGAATTTGAAATGATGCATGCAATACTTATGACAATGATGTACATGATGTATTGCATATGATATGTATCATGAATTCTTTAAATGATGAATGTTTGGTATCATGATCAATATGTTGATAAATGCTTAAAAATTTTAATGTTTGAGTATCATGTATGATATACCCATTAATGATGATTGATTTTTCGGTATCGGGCATGAAAAATAAGGTTTTTGAAATTGTGTATGTTTTAATTTGAATATATAATGATGCACAAATAAAATTGATACTTACCTTTGTCATAATCTGAAAATTGAAAAAAGGGTATTCCCTTCTTTTTGACAATGACAAAGGGGGAGCAAGAATTTCTAGCGTGGACATCATGAAAAGAGGCAAACTAGATAGCTTACACAATTCAAAATGAAAGCAAAAATTACACTCCTCTAAAGAGAAGATGCAAATGTAACACTTGCCAAATTGTTTGCTTGCCTCATGTAAAACATTATCTCTTGCTAGTTTGGCATTTTGCTAGCTTGCACTTTTCAAAGAAAGCAAAAATGACACTTCTCAAAAGAGAAGAAAGAGCTTGTTATCTTGAACATCACAAGCTTGCCAAACAAAAATTGCAAAAGGGCTATCTTGCCTATCTCAAGAAGCAAAACTTGCAACTTGCACATTGCAATAGGAAGCAAGAATCATAAGCTTACACAAGAAAGCTATCTTGCATTTGCTTTCGAAATTTTTGCTAGTTTGTATGTAGTAAAACTTGCATATCGTAAAAATTGCTATTTTGTAGTATAAAGAGAAGCAAATAGTTGCTATCTCAAGAAAATTAAACATGCTAAACTTACACCTTGCAATGGAAACAAAATTGCGAGCTCAAACAATGCAAAGGAAGCAAAAAATTGCTAGCTTGCAACTTGCATATTTCAAGAAGCAAGAGTTGCCTTCTTGAACATCTCTAAATTGCTAGCTTGCAAGTTCTAAAATGTTGTAACATTGCTAGCTTGCATGTTCTAAAAGTGCTATCTTGTATGCTGTAAAACTTGCATATCTAAAACTTGATAGCTTGAATGTTCTAAACATGATGTAACATTTGCTAAATTTTCTGGCTTCAAAACTGCATGATGATAAAACTTGATATTATGTTTTTCATGCAAAAAGTTAAACTAATATTCTAAACACAAGAATAGTTAGACTTCTCCTTTTTGTTGATGACAAAGGGGGAGAAGTATGATGTTATGCATAAGTTTATGCATAAGTTCATGATGACGTGTTGCAAGTATTCATGATGAATATTGCAATGACTTGAATTCAGTTTGAATTCAAGGTTCTATCAATATGGCATATTGATAGGGGGAGTTTGTTTAAACTCCGGGAGTTAAGTTTAACTTCGTCATCAAGTGGTTGTCATCATCAAAAAGGGGGAGATTGTTGAATCTCATATTTTGATGATGAAACTACTTGATATATGTTTATGATTTAATCTGCATTTTGAGTGACGCAGGATGCTTCGATCAGGATGAGATAATTAAAGCAGGAAAATCATGTTGTGCCGGAGGAACATGTCAGAAGATTGGACGTCGGGTCGGTGGATCGGTCGACGTATCGACAGAAGGCTTCGGGCCGTGGACTCGGGCATCGGGCCAAGAAGAGCAGGTATTGTGCCAAGGATATCGGAGTTGCGGAGTCAACTGGCCGATTGGGCAATAGGCTGCAAGAGAGGACGATGCGCCGAAGAATCGGACGAAGCGTCGAGGGACCAATGACATGCCGGACAACTTGGTTAATTGCTTAGGATTAATTGTCTCATCCTGATCGAAGCATCCTGCATCACTTAAAACACAGATTAAATCATAAACATATATCAAGTAGTTTCATCATCAAAATACGAGATTCAATAATCTCCCCCTTTTTGATGATGACAACCACTTGATGACGGAGTTAAACTTAATTCCCGGAGTTTAAACAAACTCCCCCTATCAATATGCCATATTGATAGAACCTTGAATTCAAACTGAATTCAAGTCATTGCAATATTCATTATGAATACTTGCAACACATCATCATGAACTTATGTATAACATCATAAACTTATGCAACTCGATCGAAGTTTTGTTTTAAGTGTGCAGGATTAACTACGATGGAAGAAAGACATGCAGCAGGAGTTGCGCCGGAGTCAAGACAATGATCACATTGGGAGTTCGAGAGTTCGACGGAAGTTCGGACAGTCGTCGGAGGTTCTACGGGAACAAATCCGAGAAGTCCATGAGCTTGCCAAAGAAGCTCGTCGGAACTCGCCAAGTGGATCGTCGCAAGTCCAGGAGTTTGCCGGAAGTCCGCAGGAGCATCACCGAGGGTTCATCAGATGATCGACGGAAGTTCGCCGGAAGCTCGCCGGAAGAAGCGATTGACGCACCGGAGCAAGTTGCAGCAAATGTCTTAGGGAATATCGTAGTTAGCACAATGATTAAGTTGGAAATGGGAGGTGATCCCATTAACTTAATCTTGGGGCAATTGGGCCGAATGGATCAACCCATTCGGACCCTGATTTCTACTGGGAGGTGCAACCGCCCCAGCCAGGAGGTGGCACCGCCTGGGCTCAGTCTCCGAGCGAGACTGGGCGGTGCAACCTCCCCTGACAGGAGGTGGCACTGCCTGAGCTCGGTCTTCGAGCTCTGGCAGGAGGTGCAACCGCCTCAGTCAGGCGGTGGCACCGCTTGAGCTCGGTCTTCGAGCTCTGGCAGGAGGTGCAACCGCCTCAGTCAGGCGGTGGCACTGCTTGAGCTCGGTCTTCGAGCTCTGGCAGGAGGTGCAACCGCCCTTGATAGGAGGTGGCACCGCCCAGAGGCTTAGTCTTCGAGCTCTGCCAGGCGGTGCAACCGCCTCAGTTAGGAGGTGCAACCGCCAGATCCTGGAATTTCAGGAATTGACAATTTTGAGCTCCAAATTCGAACTGGGTTGGGGCCTATAAATACCCCACCCTTTCAGCACTGAAAGAACACACAACTAACACCAAAATCCTGATCTTGTTCTGTGATTTTTAGAGCTCAAAATTGTTGTAAAGGCCAAAAGTTCTTCTCCCTCTTTTCTTCCAAGTTCTGAGCTTTAAAGAGAGGAGAGAAAATTCTGTAAGGGTTGTCTCCTAAGCCCGTCAAAAGGAGTGAAACTGTAAAAGGGTGGTTGGCCTTCACCTATTGAAGGAAGGCCTCTAGTTGATGTCGGTGACCTCGTCGGTGGAGGAAGCCAAAAGTGGAGTAGGTCAAGATTGACCGAACCACTCTAAATCTCGGTTTGCATTTACTTTGAGCATATTATCTTTACTGCAAACCTCCTCAAAAGCTTACTGCTTTCTGTGCATATACGATCGGGTTTCAAGCTTTGCACTTTCCGAATCGGCGTTTAGACGTAAATCAGTTTTTTCGTACGATCATCATATTTCAGTTTGCGTTTACGTTTTGATTTCTATCATAACTGCAAACTGCCTTTATATCCTTGCTTAAACTGCATCTCGCTTAATCAAGTGATTTACGAATCATCATTTAGACGTAAATCAGTTTCTTCGTACGAATATCATATTTCAGTTTGCGCCTGCTATCTGATTTGAATCATAACTGCAAACTGCATTTATATCATTGCTGCATTTCGCTTAATCAAAAGTTAAGGTGATTTACGAATCGGCTTTCTTACCGAAATCACTTTTATCGAACGAAGTTTTTGTTTTAATCGTAAAAGGTTTTCCGCTGCACTAATTCACCCTCCCCCCTCTTAGTGCTCTTGATCCTAACAGCCGGAAGCTCACCGGAAGAAGCGATTGATGCACCAGAACATGAATTATAGTAATGATGTCTTAATTGTCATAATTAGTGTATATATTAAGTTAGGATTGGGAGGTGATCCCACTAACTTAATCAAGGGCCAACTGTGTCCTTAACAGACCCAAATTGGGCCGAATGAAACAGCACATTCGGACCCAGAATTCTTGGTCGGCGGTGGCACTGCCAGAGCCAACGGTGGCACTGCCCAGGAGAGTCTCCCAGGAATTATGGGCGGTAGCACCGCCCTTGTCAGGCGGTGGTATCGCTGGCAGTTATTACTGCCAACGGTAGTACCGCCCCTGTTGGGCGGTGGTACCACTAGAGCTCAGTCTTCGAGCTCTGGCAGGCGGTAGTACCGCCCAGACTGAGCGGTAATACCACCAAGTACTCGATGACAGGCGGTAGTACCACTAGGTTATGGCGGTGGTATCGCTAGGACCCCGGAAATCCGGGAATAGACAATTTTAGGCTCTATTTTGAAACTCACTGGGGTCTATATAAACCCCACCCTTTCCTGCATGAAAGGGCACCGAAATCTTGAAATATTCTTGAGTCTTTGAGGCCTTAAAGTGTTGTAAAAGCTAAAGTTCTCCTCCTTCCTTTCTAAGTGTAAAGATCATTCAAGAGAGGAGTGAAAATTTATAAGGGTTGTCTCCTAAGCCTGTCAAAAGGAGAAAAGTTATAAAAGGGTGGTTGGCCTTCACCTATTGAAGGAAGGCCTCTAGTGGATGCCGGTGACCTCGTCGAAGGAAGAAGCTGAAAGTGGATATAGGTCACGATTGACCGAACCACTCTAAAATCTCAGTTTGCATTTGCTTTGAGCATCTTTCCTTTATAGCAAACTGTCTCTCCTCCTTAGTGTGCTTTAAATATATCCACATTCGCTTTTACGTAAATATTTTCCAAAATCGGTTTTACGTGTGCGAAAGCTTTACGAAACCGACAATTTTCAGTTGTGTGATTTGCATTGCTGCAAATCACCTTAGTCTTCCCTTGCTCTTTTCCGAAAGGTTTCAAGTTCAAAGTGTTGAATCTCAGATTTTGATGATGAAACCAATCAATATGTATTTATGTTTTAATCTGTGTTTTGAGTGATATAGGATGCTTTGATTAGGATGAGACAATTAAAGCAGGAAAATCATGTTGAGCCGGAGGAACATGTCAAAAAATTGGACGTCAGGCCAATAGATCGGTCAATGTATCGATAGAAGGCTTCGAGTCGTGGATTCGGGCATCGGGCAAAGAAGAGCGGACATTGCGCCAAGGATATCGGAATTGCAGAGTCAACTGGCTGATTGGGCAATAGGCCGCAGGAGAGGACGATGCACCGAAGAATCAGATGAAGCGTCAAGGGACCAATGACTGTTAGGATCGGAGCGGCACTAAGAGGGGGGGGGTGAATTAGTGCAGCGGATTAAAACTTCGATTTTATTAAAATCTTTCGTACGTTAAGAACGAAACTTGAGAAATTTAATTTGAAGGCGTATTCTTAAAGTTGCGCAGCAAGAGTAATAAGGAACTAAAGCAGTAAAAGATTTGCAGTAATGTAAATGACAATAATAAAAAGCAAACCAGAGATTACACCGATTTTTAAAGTGGTTCGGTCAAATGACCTACTCCACTTGCGAGGCCCCTCTTCGATGAGGCTCCCACCTTCCACTAGCAAGTCTCTTGAAATGGAAGGGTAAACACCCCTCTTACAACCTTTTACAAGCAGCTCAACCTCTTACAAATTTTCAATAAGAAAGAAGGAGGAGAACTCTCTAGCAAATTGAAAACAAGACTTGCTAAGACTTTCTAAGACTTTTCTCTCAATCAAAATGCTTCTCAAAAGTTGTAACCTCAGCTGAGATTTGAGGGGTATTTATAGGCCTCAAGAGGATTCAAATTTTGGGCTTCAAAATTTGAATTCTCTTAGGGTTCCCAATGCTGGAGGTGCCACCGCCCAGCCAGGCGGTGCCACCGCCCAGCGCTCGGGTGCTGGACGGTGCAACCGCCCAGCCAAGGAGGTGTCACCGCCCAGCCAGGCGGTTCCACCGCCCAGCCAGGCGGTTCCACCGCCTGGCTTTCCGATTCATTGGTTTGGCTTAATTTTCGCCCAAACCAAATCTGACTTTGGCCCAGTTGGCCCCTAACCAGGATATAGGATTATCTCTTAATCCTAATCCTAATTACAGGTGAACTACATAACACAAAAAAAAACATCCTAAGCAAGATTTTTAACCGCGAACGTCGAGTCTTGTTCCGGCGAGCTTTCCGACGAACTTCTTCTGACGGACTCCCTGCAAGCTCCCAATCTTTGTGATGACTTTAACGAGTAGCCGAGCCTTCTCGGTGATCTCCGCGAGCCTCCGACGATTTTTTCGGCGAACTTCCGACACGTTCCCGATTTCTTCTCGGTTGGTTCCGGCAGCATCTCCGGTGATTCTTCGGTCTCTTAAACGTCCATCGAGCTCGACTTCGGTATCCTTGCTTTATGTTTTCTGGTTATCGTAGTTAATCTTGCACACTTAACTCAATAATATGGATTAGATCAATTAACCCACCAATTGATTATATCATCAAAATCCGAGATTCAACAATGACATGCCAGACAATTTGATTAGATGCTTAGGATTAATTATCTAGATCGAAGTATGTTTTACATATGTAGGATTAACTACGATAGCATGAAGACATAAAGTAAGTTTACCAGAGTTAAGTTTGATGAGTGTTCGAGAGTCTACCGAAAGTTCAAAGAATCATCGGAAGTGCTGCCAGAACCAACCGAGAATGAATCGGGGACTTGCCGAAGTTTTCGAAAGTTCGCTAGAAAGATCATCAGAGGTTTGCAAAGATCACTAAGAAGGTTCGGATACTTGCCAAAGACTCGTTGAACTCGCCACAAGACCAGGAGCCTGCTGAGAGTCCACCAGAAGAAATCCGAGGGGGTATCGAAAGTCCGTTGGAAGTTCACCGGAAAGCTCGCCGGAAGAAAACTCAACGTTGCCGGTTAAAATTTACTTAGGGCTATGTCTTAATTTCATAGTTTGCATTTAATTTGGGTTATGATTAAGGGTTAATCCTATAACCTGGTGAGAGGCTAATTGGGCCCGAGTTTGGACTGGTTTGGGCCAAGTTTAGAGCCCAACCAGTGAGCTGGAACAGTCTAGGCGGTGGCACCGCCCAGAACCCGAGAGGTCCGATGGTGGCACCGCTAGTACAATATTGGACTGGGCGGTGGCATTGCCCATAACTCGAGAGGTCTGGCGGTAGCACCGCTAGTACACTGTTAGTGTTAGACACTCACAAGCAGTAGCACCGCCAACATCGGAAATCCCAAAAGCAATTCAAATTTGGAGCCCAAATTTGAATCCTGTTGGGGCTTATAAATACCCCTCAATTCTCAGTAGAGATAACACCTTTTTGACAAGTTAGAAAGTGAGAAAAAGCTCTAGCAAAGTCTTGTTTTCAATAGCTTAAAGTGTTCACCTCCCTCTTTCTCTTTGAAAAATCTGTAAGAGTATGAACCACTTGTAAGAAGGTTGTAAAAGGAGTATTTGGTCCTTCCCCTTCAAAGTGATTTGCTAGTGGAAGTTGGGAGCCTCATCGAAGAAGGCTTCGAAAGTGGATGTAGGTCATTTGACTGAACCACTATACATCGTGGTGTTCCTTGAATGTGTGAGTGTTTAATTTTCTGAACCATTTCTCTACTTAGCTGCAAATCATTCGGTTTTCATCTCCCTACTCTTGACTACCTTTACTCGAGCTATTTTAGTTAAGTCATCATTCGTCGAATTGAAATCTCTACATATTTACGAAATCGATTTCAAACTTACGTGTTTTAATCCGATGCACTAATTCATCCCCCCTCTTAGTACCGCTCCGATCCTAATAATTGATATCAGTGCAAGGCTCACTCTCAAATTTGGTTTAATACCCAAGAGAGATGGCTTACTCTGGCATGCAAAAGGGTTACTCTATTACACGTCTGCCTATGTTTAATGGGTTAGATTACACGTATTGGAAGACTCATATGAGGATCTTCCTTATTTTCATGGATTTTGAGCTTTACAATATTATCGAAAATGGATTTCAAATTTCTTCTCTTTCGATGAGCGAATGGGATGAATCAGAGAAGAAGGTTTTTGCTTTAAATGCAAAGGCTATGAATGCCTTGTTTTGTGCACTTGACAAAAATGAATTTAATCACATTTCGATTTGTGATTTGGCTTTTGATATTTGGAGAACTCTTAAGGTCACTCATGAAGGCACTAGCCGAGTGAAAGAGTCCAAAATCAACATTCTTGTGCATTCTTATGAACTTTTCTAGATGAAACCAAGTAAGTCCATCGGAGATATGTACACCCGTTTCACAAATATCATCAATGGACTCAATGAAACCATGATTAATAAATATGCTTTATGTTTAATGATTTCTTTACCTTGAATGTCCTATCATGATGAATATTTTAAAAATAAATGAAATCACGTTTGATTTGAAGTAATGCATAATGATCATGCTTAATGAGTTTTCTTTCGAAATAATGCATAATAATTTTTATGATTTATGGATTATCGATTTTCACGATAATAAAAGTGGCTTTTTCGGTTTAAAAAATGATGCATGTTTTGATTTGACATAAATAAAATAGGCATGCTTATATGAAATAGTGTAAGTGTCATGCTTGACGATTATATACTTAATGATGCATAAAGTTGTAATGAAAATATTAAAATTTTGATACCATAATTTGATGATTTTATGCATGATATTTTAAAGTTATACATGATGATTTTTATGGTTTATTGATCTTGATAGTTTTCATGACGAAATTTATTTTTTGATCCTAAACGTTGATGTATGGTTTTAACATAAGAACAAATATTTGAGCATGCTAATATAAAATCAATCACATAAATTGAAACAACTAAAAAAAGAAAAGTATTTTTCTTAAAAATTCTTTTTCTCTATCTTATTAACTTTAATGAATCTATTTGATCATCTTAAAAGTGATTTTGATTATTTTGATGATTTGAATGAGTTTCATCTAACCACGATTTTTATCTTGATTTCTGAAAATTATAGCTTGAAAATTTATTTTATAAATCAAGATTATCTATTATGATTCTTTCTTTTCACTATTTGAGTTATTAAAAAAGAATCATAATATGTCTCTTGATATTCAAAATTTATATTCACTATTTATGCATCTCAACACCAAAATTCTTTTTGATATTCTTCATGTGATGATATGAATGTATGAAACACTCATGATATGATTTTTATACAATTCCGTGTATTCATGAAATATTTATCTCATCACCCAATTAATTCTTCTTGATGTTCCTAATGTGATGAAATGAAATTATGCATGAAATACAAATGAGAAGTTAATGATCATGCATGATAGGATGTAATGAACTTTGACATTTAGAAACCATCAATTGAAAAGCTATGATGATCATGTTGCCAAAATGATTCATCATGAATGCTTGAATATCATGTATGATATGCTCATAATGATGATTGATTTATTTGTATCATTCATAAAAAATGAAATGTATGGTTTTGAAATTGTGCATGTTCAAATTTGAAAATATGATGATGCATAATGATGAAATTATGTAATAAAAATATTAAACATTTTGAAATCATGTTTTAATGTCATGCATAATGATCATGCTTAATAAATTTCAAAATTATGCATGGTGATTTTTAAGTAATATATGGATCATCGATTTTTATCATGATGAAATGTTACATTTTTGGTTTTAAGTATGATGTATGATTTCATAAAAAAACTTGAGCATATTGATTTGAAATCATGTTTAATGGTTTTATAATTCAAAATTATGCATGATGAATCTTGTGATTTACGGATTATTGATTTTTACTATAATGAAAGTGCCTTATTGATCTTTGTCATAATAAATCTTACACTTTCAGTTTTAAACATGATACATATTTTTATTTGGCATAAATGAAATAAAATCATATGAATTGAAACAACTAAAAAGAGAAAAATATTTTTTTTTGAAAATTATTTTTCTCTATCTTATTGATCTTGATGATTATTATGATAAATATATGTATACAATTTTGAATCTCTTGAAAGTAATGTTGAGATTTTGATGAATTTGACGATTTGAATTTGAATGAGTTTGTATTCAAATCATGATCTTGATTTCTTGGATTTACTACTTGAGATTTTTTTTAATCACGATATCTTCTTTGTACACCTATAATTTTTGTTATTTATAAAAAAAAAGATTTGATAAAATGAATCATGTCTTTTGTAATTCAAGATGTATTATCTTTCATGACATGATGTCGTTGGATTTATGGCTTGTATGCCTTGAAATAATTGAAATATTTTACACTATTTTGTTCTTCCCTTATTCTTTCTTGTTTACAATGATAAAATGAGGAAAAGTTATGATCATGCATGGTAGGATGCAATTTGACAGATTAATACCATGATAATTTGAAATATTTATGATTTGGAATGATACATATGCTTTTTATTATGATGATGTATATGATGTATTGCATATGATGTGTATCATGAATGCTTTAAATGATAAATGTTTGGTGCCAACAATCATGAAGTGATAAATACTTAAAAATATTAATTTAATGTTCGGTATCATGAATACTTTATTATCATACATGAAAATAGTGATAAATATTTTGAAAATAAATGTTTGTGTCATGTTAGATGATTTAGAATCATGCATATAATGATGAGTTTATATGTTTTGAAAATATATATGATGATTTGGTTTTATGCATGCAATACTTTAATGTATGATAATAATGCACATAATGATGAAATATTCAGGATAAAATAACTGTTTTGACATTCAAGACTTGAATTTTCATTTATGCTATTTACCTTTGTCATAATTTAGAAATTAACGTAAAGAGTCTTCCCTTCTTTTTGACAATGACAAAGGAGGAGCAAAACATGCTAGAAAGCTAATTTGCTAACTTGCATAATTCAAGAAAAAAACAAAAATTGTACTTCTCAAAAGAGAAGAAATTGCTATCTTGAGCATCACCAAGGAGTGCTATCTTGCCTATCTCAAGAAGCAAAAAGTTAACTTGCACATCTAGCAAAACTTATATTTCAAGAAGCAAGAGTTGTTTTCTTGAACATCTCAAAATTGCTAGCTTGCGTGTCTTAAAATGTTGAAAAATTTTTGCTAGCTTGTGTCATGCCCCTCAAAATATATCCATGATTTAAAAAAAAAACAATTTCCATCACAGACCAATCCAGGATCCAAACTAACGTTTGAGGACACTGAAAAACATTCAATCAAATTCACATCCATAAAACCTGTGCATTTTAAAATCATATATCACATCACTCGATAATTCCCATGTATGGCAACCCAAGCCAACTTGACAAACATAAACAACATTTATAAATCCATAAGCTAAATAAATTATACAATCAGAACTCCAACTATTCACCACAAGTTCATATCATCATAAATTAGACTTAACATTTAGAAATTCCAAATAAGAGAGATCTCCTAACACTTTGACACAGTATATCCATTTCGATCATCAGAACAATTCATTACATACAAAACATACTTATACAACAATATCATAATAACCACCCAGACTTGCCCATAATTCTGAATAGCTATCCACTGCCTCAGCCCAAATCAACATCTCGAAGAGTGACAAGCTGACCTGAAAGATTTATATAATAACGGAGTGAGCCAAAAACGGCTCAGCAAGTGACAAAGCATATTCAGAACAAAAGGAACAGTTTCAAACGAGTAAGGTATCATAATGCAAGGCAGAATACAAGAATTCTCAAGGATACCATCTCAATAGATACCAAATCATACATATCATGTCATTCAAAACATATTTGATCCATAACGAATGGAGCATAGAGTAATTGGAACATATCAATGGCAGATAGGACATTTCAGAACATATCAGTTCCTAACAAATGGAGCACAGAGTAATTGGAGCATATCAGTAACAAAGGAAACATATCGGAGCTTATCAATGACAGATAGGACATTTCAGAACATATCAGTTCATAGCAAATGGAGCACAGAGTAATTGGAGCATATCAATGGCAGATGAAATGTTCCGGAGCATATCAACGACATATGGAACATTTCGAAGCATATTATCAGTGAATGAAGCATTTCAGAGCATAACAAAAACAAATATCGTACAGAAGCTCAAACGTCGTCTTTGACGTTGCAAACATATCAATCTTATCCAAAGCATGTACAGAAACACATAACCAAAGCTCTAGATATCATATCAAACATACAGAAGGTGTAGTGGGATCTCAATCAGAATGTGATTCATCCATTTCTGAATGACCACCTGACAAAAGTCTCCCACGTCTGGGAGCTCCATCCACCCACGTCTAGGTGAAGTCAAAGGGGGCCGGCAGAGCAACGCAGGCTCTAAGCAATATCCCACATAGCGGGACCCCACAAAGCGGGCAAATAAGCGCATACCAGAATATCCCACATAGCGGGACCCCACAAAGCGGGCAAATCAGCGCATACCCTTTACCATTTCTGGCAAAGGTCCAGACAATCCCACACACCAGAGTACAAAAGGGCAGTTTCAACAATAAGTAGCATATATCGGAAGCACACGCGGAACAACAAAGCGTACATGTGCCTTTACGAGTCAATCCGAAGTAAGCAATAATCTTTCACAAGTATATTCAGATTTGAAAGGAATTGAAAGCAAGGGCACATATGGAATCCAAGCAATCACATATAACTCAATTCAATAAGAAGATTTGATGAATTCAATGTCCAAAGGAATGAAACTGGAATAGGCACATATCGAAAGCAAATGCGGAACAATAGGATATACATGTGCCTATATGAGTCAATACGATATAGCATAAACGTTACACAACAGTTTTCAAGAATGCAATAATTTTAAGGACAAGAGCATACAAGAATTCAAAGCAGTATTATAAAGCTCAATTGAATGAGAAAGCTAAAGGATATCAATTTCCACAGGAATGAAACCAGAATATGAGAAATCGACCAAAGCTCGATTTCTGGCAGAATACAGAAGGCACATTGAACAAATGATTCAAACTATCAATCGTGCTCCAATTTACTCAGAAGTAATCATTGGATAATACTTTCAGATAAGACAGGCTTCATATGAATTGAACTGTCCAACAGAGAGAGTTACAAATAATTTGGTAAGCAAGTGTCGTAGAACAAAATCTCTGTTGGCAGAATTCATAATGTCAGATTCAACAGATAACTGGACAGGTGTTTGGATTCTAAATCTTTCAATCCATATATCAAAGAAAGGTCTACGAGTCTAGTTTCCAATGAAATCAGTTTTGAACAAATCAGAGTTTCCAACAAAGACTAATAGGCAGCTCGGTATCAAAAGGTCAGAATCTCAAAAGTTGCACAGATTCGAATCGTTACGTCTAAACAGGAGATATAACAAATGCAAGGCTAGAACAATTCAAAGTTCCTCATATTTAAAGCAAATGTAGAGATAAAAATGGCAGTGAGGAAAGATCAGGATACTTGCAATAAGACATATCAGAGCAATTATAGGAGAAACGATCAGGGAACTTGCAATAGAAAGGATCGAAACATTTGCAATAGAAAGGATCGAAACAAGCGGGAAACTTGCCTTTCAAAGATTTCGATCCGAAGATCCAAAGAAGGTGCTAGCCCAAATCCTTCTACTTTTCCTCCGTGTCCTCTCTCTGTTTCGTTTTGTGTTCTCGTTTTCTTCCTTTCTTCGCAACTACACCACGTGTCGAACATCGAGGCATAGTCACCTGCTCTCTCTTACTCTCATTCCTTCTTTTTCTTTCCCAAACGCAGCTGTGTGTGACGCCGGGGAGGAGGAGGGAAGAAGAAGAGGAGAAGAAGAGAAGAGGAAGAAGGAAAATTAAAGTAGGAAAAGTTCGATTAGGATGAGATAATTAAAGTAGGAAAATCATGTTGGGTCAAAGGAACATGTCAGAAGATTGGACGTCGGGCCGTTGGATCGGTCAACGTATCGACAGAAGGCTTCGAGCCATGGATTCAGGCATTGGGCTAAGAAGAGCGGACATTGCGCTAAGGATATCGAAGTTGTGGAGTTAACTAGCCAATTGGGCAATAGGCCGCAGGAGAGGACGATGCACCGAAGAATCAGACGAAGTGTCAAGGGACCAATGACATGCCGGACAACTTGATTAGATGCTTAGGATTAATTGTCTAGATCGAAGTATGTTTTACATGTGCAGGATTAACTACGATAGCATGAAGACATAAAGCAATTTTACCGGAGTCAAGTTCGATGGGTGTTTGAGAGTCCACCGAAAGTCCGAAGAATCGTCGAAAGTGCTACCGGAACCAAACGAGAAAGAATCGGGGACTTACCGAAGTATTCGAAAGTCCGTCGAAAAGATCGTCGGAGGTTCGCGGAGATCACCGAGAAGGTTCGGATACTTGCCAAAGACTCGTTGAACTCGCCACAAGACCGGGAGCCTGCTAGGAGTCCGTCGGAAGAAATCCGAGGGTGTATCAGAAGTCCATCGAAAGTTTGCCGGAAAGTTTGCCGGAAAGCTCGCTGGAAGAACACTCGACGTTGCTGGTTAAAATTTGCTTAGGACTATGTCTTAATTTCATTGTTTGCATATAATTTGGGTTAGAATTAAGGGTTAATCCTATAACCCGGTGAGGGGCCAATTGGGCCTAAGTTTGGATTGCTTTGGATCAAGTTTGGAGCCCAACCAATGAGCTGGAATAGTCCATGCGGTGCCACCGCTGGACTGGGCAATGACACCGCCGGACTAGGCAGTGGCATTGCCAGTACACTATCGGACGCCCAAAACCCGAGAGGTCTAGCGGTGGCACTGCTAGTACACTATCAGTGTCAGACACTAACAAGCGGTGGCACCGCCACTAACAAGCGGTGGCACCGCCAACACCGGGAAACCCAAAAGTAATTCAAATTTGGAGCCCAAATTTGAATCCTCTTGGGACCTATAAATACCCCTCAATTCTCAATAGAGGTAACACCTTTCTGACAAGTTAGAAAGTCAGAAAAAGCTCTGGCAAAGTCTTGTTTTCAATAGCTTAAGTGTTCACCTCCTTCTTTCTCTTTGAAAAATCTGTAAGAGTGTGAACCACTTGTAAGAAGGTTGTAAGAGGGGTATTTGGTCCTTCCCCTTCAAAGTGATTTGCTAATGGAAGTTGGAAGCCTCATCGAAGAAGGCTTTGAAAGTGGATGTAAGTCATTTAACCGAACCACTATACATTGTGGTGTTCCTTAAATGTGTGGTTATTTAATTTTCTGAACTATTTCTCTACTTAGCTGCAAATCGTTCGGTTTTTATCTCCCTACTCTTGACTACCTTTACTTGAGCTATTTTAGCTAAATCATCATTCGTCGAATTGAAATCTCTACACATTTACGAAATCGATTTCAAACTTATGTGTTTTAATCTGCTGCACTAATTCACCCTCCCCCTCTCTTAGTGCCGCTCCAATCCTAACACAAAGTTCTTCCAAAGGATTGAGTTAAAACCATTCTTGTTAAATCGGCTTTAATCGCAATAAGTCTTTTAAATCGTAAAAATTTTTCGCTGCACTAATTCCCCCCCCCCCCCTCTTAGTGCTCTCTTGATCCTAATAGGTGCCTCGCGACTTAGGCAATATAAGCTAAGTTCACGTCTATGCCATAAGGGTACCTCACGCCTTAGGTAATTCCAGCTAAGACCGTGACATCCCATTATGATAGATTTCTTTTTATGATAATCAAGTTTTTCTAACTCATATATCACGGACACATTTTCCTTTATGCCTCATATCATAATAGGTTTCTTTCATGCTTCCAAGGTGTTCATGCATCGATCACTTTTGTGTTTTCTTATGTGATCTTTGCATACCGATCATTTTTATGCTTTTTAATGTACCCCTGAACATTATACTATTAAAAAGGATCAAAGGATTCTGATTCGATGTCAACTCCACAACATTTCCGTGATAAAACTTTTCAAAGACATGAATTGTGACATAGCATTCATTACTAAATAGCTTTAATTCAGTAACTTTCAAGAACATTTACTCTTCTACATGATGGACAAATATCTATAAGAAGAGACAATCTCTTGTTTCTAACTTTTTTTTTAGACCGATTCTATAATTCTTTTAGCAGTAGCAAATTTACATTGTTGGTCGAACGAGGAGCAATGGAAAATGTATTTTGCTAGAAACCTTTTGTGAAGACTGCCAAACAATTTTGTGAAGGAAATAATTAACTCTTCTATTTAGAAGAAGTGGGTGTTTTCTTTCCACCAAATTTCATGTCTCTTTTGGTACTTAGAAAGGGAAAAGGCAAAATGTCTTTTCTATTCTCTTTCTATTTTTAAATTTTGAACTACAGGGCGTCTCCTTTAACTTGGCATTTGAAGGTGTAATTATAGGGGGTCTCTATAAAGTATTTCTAATAATTCAAACTTAAAATTACTAACATGAGAAACAATCATTTATGGTTATAAGTTACAATTATTTACGATTAGCTACATGAATATTTTATCATCGTTCAGATCTATAGAAAATAATATGTTTCGTTAAGTTTAGAGTATTTATTCTCTATCTTCAAAATATATAATTATCTTTTTATTTGGCTCATTTTTTGTCTTTATTTTTATCTTATTGGAATTTTTTTTTCATGTATCTTTTGAATCTTCATGTAAGAAAGGTTATTTCTCACTTAAACTTGTCTGTTTGAGCATTCTTGTATAAACTCTTGTACGAAGGGTTACTTCTCACTATAAAATTATCTTGTTTGAGCATTATTTTAAGAAGACAATGTTATTTTAAGTCATTTTCGATACATCGACCAGACCTCTATGACATGTCATCTAATCTTTTTAAGTCATGGATCCATCCAATCCTCTAACTTAACTTTAGACCCTTTGGTAGTTTATATTCATAGTCGAAGTATCTCTTATATCTCTTATTATCATATAAAATTTATTTTTTAGATTTATTAATCAATCTCTTCTCTAATTCTTGACCGCTAAAATAAGCTAAAGCCTATTGTATAAGTAACAAAACTGTTTGTATGAACTTATGAAAAGAAACACTAGTGGTAATAGTGTTAAGCTATATTTAATTGAATAAGATATATTATAGATCTAATTAGATTTTGATTATGATTATCGATCAATAAAAAAAATTCAGTTAAGATAGAATTACTTAAATATTTTATGGTTAAATAAGTATTGTCATGTTGAACCATTTAAAACCTTTGACTAGCATTCTTAATCCATGCTTTAGAACTTCCATTTAATTTTTACCATCAACATTCTAAAAGAAAAAAAATCACCAAGTAAGTGAAAAAAGCAAATAAGTACCTAATTTGATAAATTTTTTAAATAAGTACCTAATTTGACTCAATATATAATTTTCAAGATAATATCCAAATAGGAAGGAAACTCAATTTTTTTAAATCAACCAAGTAGCATATTTCAACTCAATTTAATTTTCCAAATAGGTTTTGGGGCCACACATTAGCCAAAAATAAGTGTGGTTGTAGATAATATATAATCAGTAAAAAAATTAAAATAGGCTATAATACGGTATCTTTTATTGAATGGAAAGAAATAAACTATTTAAATGATTGTTCATGCTCTCTGCAACCATACAAATGCAATAAAGACTATATCTTTCAAAAGAAGAATGCAAGGATATAATTTATTCAATTGATTGTTCATGGCCCGTGTAACTATATATACATGACTTAATTGAGGTCATTTACTCAACAAAAAAAGTAAGTATCATTCAGATTGAAGGATGGCAAAAGTTTCCCTCGTCTCCTTCCTTTTCGTGCTCACTATCTTCGCCTCCGGTATTATCTCTCTTTATTTGTTCTTAAATTTTATTAGATTACCTTCGGATAGTTTTTCTTTTTCTTTCTTTCGTCGAGTAACAATGGCCAAATCATTCTACGATTTCTGAGCCCCAATATGCATCTTATTTTTATTAACATTAACATTTATTTCACAGCACATAGAGGATGTTCTTTTTTTTTTTTAAGATTTAAAAGACTTCATACCATGATATTTATACAAATGTATTTTCTTTATGTGGAATATGCAGTCAACGCTATTGTGACCAAGGTGGACGCAGCAAGATGTCAAGAATACTTGAATCATGGTGGCTGCAACTTATCTGCTTGTAAAGAACAATGCATTAAGGAAAAGAATGGAGAAGGACAATGTATTCCTAATTCAAACCTGTCAGATTACGCATGTGTATGCTTCTATAATTGCTGATCGAGAAAATAGTATGTCTTGAATAAAAATCTGATTTTAAATACACCATATGATGCAAGATTGTGAATTTTCAAATTGTCTCCGATTCAACTGCACTCCTCCACTAAATAATTAATAATGACATATATATATATATATATATATATATATAATCAATAAACGTACAAAATATAAAGGTGCAGAAGATTTTAATGTGAAAATGATTTATGGTCACAATATGACCCGAGGTCGTCTATATCTTGTGAAAAATATTTCGGAATCAATGACTCACGAGTTTATTATCATACGTATAATTTAAAATGTTTAGTTTTAGATGTCAAAGCTTGAACATTAGATTCAAGATCGAACTATCATTGAAAAGAAAAAAATATTATTATATATTTTAATTCATTAATAAGATAATCAATACATACAATGAAAATTATTAGCCGTAAATCATGAACTAATACTGAATGAACTTTAGCTTTTAGTTTATACACATTATAGTGCATAATATAAATCCTACAATTTTTTTGAACATAATATTATTCACATTATATATTTTAATTGAAAAAAAATACCTTAAATCCAAAGACGTTATAAAAGACCTCTTGTGAAAGTGTTATATATATATATATATATATTGAGAATCATTCTTGAGTAGTAGCTATAATGTCTATATGTTCCAGTGAGAATCCACCTACCCTTGCTCCAAATCTATAGCTCGAGAAGCTAGCCCTACCCTCCCTTGTATATTATCATAATCTATCTTTCTTTCCTCCACGTATCGATGCGCAAAACACACATGCTATTTCCTTACTTCCCCCAATCAATACACTAAACCAATAAACTAATAGAATATAACCCCAATCAATGCACTAAACCAATAAACTAATAGAATATAATAAGTAGAGGCACCCCCGCCCGATGCATGAACTATGGTGGTCCGTCCTACTATGATGCACGAACGAACAATCGAACAATGAACGCTTAGGAGTGAGTCCAGCAGTATAAAGCAGGGTGCCAATATTATTCTATTCATAAAATTTAGGAGTGATCCAGCAGTAGAAAGCAGGGTGCCAATATTATTCTATTCATGGAAGTTTAGGAGTGAGTCCAGCAGTAGAAAGCAGGGTGCCAACATCAATAAATTCTTCTAGCGAACAAGCCAAATAAGCTCCCGATGACATAACTCGTTAACGGAGCTCCGTTCCATTCTTTCACTTTCCCCGGGGCGCTTGACTTTAAAGAAAGAAGGTATGTAGGCAGTCGAACCTGGCGATAGATTGCTTTTGATGTTGCTTGTTCTCGAAGCTTTAAGAATTGAATCACAACTTAAGACAAGATAGGAGACTTGATACTTTTTACTTGGAGCGCAACTAAACTATAAGTGGGGAGATTGTGATGTAAACCAATATGTAAATATATATATATATGTACATATGTATGTACACATATGTACATATGTATGTATATATATACATGTATGTATATATATGTATATATATGTATGTATATATATATATGTATGTATGTATATATATATATGTATATATATACATACATACATACATATATATATATATATATATATATATATATGCATACATACATACATACATATATATATATATATATATGCATACATACATACATATATATATATATATATATATATATATATATATATATATATCCAAATGATGCATATCATTCTTTAAAAAGTTATGTAAATATAATTTTCAGAACTGCCTTGATAATACACTGGTGCTACCTAGGTGGCACATAACAGGATGGACCTTTAGGGTAGTGTTTAAGGTTAGTTCGCTATTTTGTTCTACAGTAGTATCATATAGACATTTACGAGGACTTTCATTGTGGTAGACCTTTTATTATATGATCATTTAGACCCTTTATTACATGATCATTTATGATCTATCATGTGTTTGCTGAAATGGTTGCTTGTGGATCCCAAGTTAAATACTCTCTCTAACCCGTATTCTCTTTTGTAGATTCTTAAGAGATCATAAGATGTTTCAAGGAGGTTGATCTTTTATTGGCGAACACGCAAGGGTGTTGCACGACTTAGACAAAACCAGCTAAGTCCATGGTAGATAGTACCAGAGTGGGACAAATACACTTAGAAATACTTGGCATGTAAATGTGGGAGACCTAGCTAAGCAGCGTTGAGGGCAACCAGCATGTGTGATTTTTTGAGGGGAAATGGACATTGAGATATAGGGAAATGAGTCACTCAAAGGAGCGGGCATTCAAAATTAGGATTAAGAAGAATGACCAACCCTTCATGCGAGAGGCATCATGAGAACAAGAGAGTTGTGAAGAATATATAGTACACAAAAGTTGGGATAGCTGAGTTCAAGTTACGACTCGATGTTGGCAACCAAAACATGATGGTGCTTAAGATAAGCGAGACGCTTGGCAAAGGATGAGACCGTACAAAGTGGAATGGGTTGCTTAGTAATTGAAAGAGTTATCCAAAGCTCACAAAAGTAAAGGGAATTGCTAACTCAAAGAATTCAATACTTAAACAAGAGCTTGTGTACGGAAGATGGACTATCCATAGCCATCCCAAGGTGACCGAACTTGACACCATAGAGTATTGTAACTTTCTTTTTGACATGAGAAGGATACGTCTATATGAGGCTAAATTGTTTAGCGAGTTCAGCATATTGCTAGACCTTCAGTGGTGCAACGGGGACTATATTGACAAAGAGTTATAATCTATCAAGTGCATTCACGGGGGCGGAATAATGCACAGTTTTCTTAGCAAGGCAAAATAGTCCAAGGGGATGGTGGTCTCCGAAACTTATAGAGGGAAGGATGTGAAAAGAGAAATTGTTCTAATGGGATAGATATCTAGGAGGGATAAGTCTCGATTAACAAAAGGGAGAATCATATGTAATAGGCTACACATGTTGAAGAAGATACCTTAAGACAACAACTACATATAGTTCAACAGACTAAGCAAGCAATAAGGAGTCGTCATATTATCTCCTATGAGGTAATATGTTGATAGATGCATTACGAGATCAAGTGGGGAAGCGACCTAAGGCAATACCAAACGAAGGCATATTTAGAGTCAATGTGGAGATCAGACTTAAAGGAGGACTGACCCATGAAATGGTGGGCATGAGTACCACCATTAGCTCAATATAAACCAAGGGGTAGAATAACTTGGGTAAAATATAGTGAAGTGCTTAATTTGTTTGAAGAAAGTTGACATAGAAGAAGAATCAAGGAGTGGAGGCATGAAGTTTTTTCGGATAGAGTTTAATGACATAAACTCTTGCAGAGATTAGACTGAGATCATGTCATTCCATGAGTTCCTCATTTTAATGCAGTAGACTCATCCTATATGGCGCCAAAGATGAAGGGAGCTTCGAGGCACGTGCACCTTATCTTAGCGAAGCATTTGAATATTAGATCTTTGGTTCTTTAGCTCCCTCCTATTTTAGAGGCCTCCTATCAACTTAACTCTAATGGATCCTGCCCTATTGAATATTAGATCAACATCGAACTACCCAAGCCTCTTAGATTTGTTGATCCCTATTAAATAATATCTTATTGTCTCTTATTAGATCTCATCCATAGGATCCAATAATTCATGGACTTATTAGACATCTAATAAGATAGGGGCTTCGACAGATATCTCATATTCGAACATCTACTCATCGCAACGCCTACCATATGTGTGTGACCCTCTAGGCCCAATATCGAGCTGGCCATGAGTCATACCTATCAGAACTTCTTTTGGCTCAATGAATTATTATCTCCATAATAATTCACTCGACTCATTGACTGCAGACGTACTAATCCCTACGCTACAGTCCCTAGATGATATAGGAGAATCTAATCAATTGGACCTATCTATCCTTAGTTACTGTATATCTATAGTCCCTCAGCTATCTAATATTGTAGAGGACGTATACCGGGCATAGTGTTGTCACACCCATACGATTTCTACTCGAGTCTCGCTTTAATCGGATTCTCTCGGAGAACTCTTTCCCTCTTAATCCGAATAACCCTAGCTAGGGATTTGTTTGAGCAAGAATACATGAGATATTTCTCTCATGACACCGAGAGTGGATGATCCTCTATCGACACTCAATAGTCCTCGTAAGGTTGGCTATCACTCCCGATGATTGGTTATGCTAGATTTGGAACTTCCAGAATTGTAAATCTAGTATCAAAGTGTGGAGTACTTATACAGAATATCCTTGGTATCTCAAGTCTAAGGACCAGGTACACCATTGGGACTACGAAATTATTGTTTAATAATAAGGCATAATCAACCATCCAACATTCTAAGAGCAGATCAATCAGTGAACTCATTTACCAATGAGCACCAGCACTATATCCCTAGTGTCCCCACACGAGCAGCTATGAGACCAACTACCTCCATCATATGTATGGGTATACAGTACACCAATCTGTTTGGTTATCTCGATGTTCCTCTCAAGTAACCTATGATCGAGATTATTTATGGTTTGTGATTAAATGTGAATCGATCTCATTATCATGATCTCATCATGATCCGATTCTCATTGTACAGATCCATGAACATCACAATATATATATATATATATATATATATATATATATATATATATATATATATATATATATATATATATGAAACAAATAATATAAAATGATAAAATACCAAAATATAATAAGCAAAAAAATACGTATCATGTCACATGTGTCATAACTCACGTGATTGGCTTGTAGGGTACATATGACTGGCAATCTCTCACTTGACCTAAAGCCAATTACCTATGTGTCTGATCTCCATCGAACCCCTATGATGCTCAAAGACAATATAAGATAATGATTTTGTTGGTGGATCTGCAATGTTATCTTCCGATGAAACTCTTTCCACTACTACATCTCCTCGGGTCACAATCCCTCTAATCAGGTGGAACCTCCTCAGAACGTGCTTAGACTTCTGATGAGACCTGGGTTCCTTCGCTTGAGCAATTGCCCTATTTTTGTCATAATATAAGGGAATCGACTCATTGCTGCCTAATATGACTCCAAAATCTGTGATGAACTTCTTTATCTAAACTCTATCCTTTACAACCTCTACTGTAATAACATACTTCACCTCTGTAGTTGAGTTAGCAGCAATATCTTGCTTGGAACTCTTCCAGCATACTACTCCTCCATTCAAGGTGAACACATGCCCCGAATTAGACTTGTTATCATCGATATCGAACTGGAAACTCGAGTCTGTGTAGCCTTCAACCCTAAGGCTACTGCCCCCATATACCAGTAAAAGATTCTTAGTCCTTCTCAAGTACTTAAGGATACACTTTACTACTTTCTAATACTCCAAGTCTGGATCCGTTTGATACCTGCTTGTGACACTCAAAGTATACACTATATTAGACCTAGTATATAGTATGATATACATGATAGGCCCTATCGCTGAGGCATAGGGTATCTGATCCATGTTCGCCCTTTCTTGAAGAGTCTTTGGTGACATACTTCTAGAGAGCGATATCCCATGTCTCATGGTTATGAAACCTCTCTTAGAATTTTTCATGTCAAACCTTTTGACAATAGTGTCTATGTACTTGGATTGGGACAAGTCAAGCATCCTCTTAGATCTATCTCTATAGATTCGAAACTCTAAGATGTAAAATGCTTCCCCTAAGTCCTTCATAGAGAAGTATCTAGATAACTAAGCTTTTACTATGGATAGCATTCCTACATCATTTCCAATTATTAGGATGTCATCCACATAATATACTAAGAAGATAATTGCGCTCTCACTTACCTTCCTATATACACAAGGCTTATCTTCGTTCTTAACAAAGTCATAAGATCTAATCGTCTCATCAAATCTTATGTTCCAACTTCGTGAAGCTTAGTTCAGTTCATAAATGAACCTATGCAATCTACACACCCTATTTAGGCTGTCCCTAGACACGAATCCCTCAAGTTGTATCATATACACCTCCTCGTTGAGGTTACCATTGAGGAACATGGTTTTCACATCCATCTGCCAGTTCTCATAATCATAGTGTACTGTAATAGCCAATAGTATTCGAATGAATTTTAGCCTAGCTACAAGTGTGAAAGTTTCGTCATAGTCAATACCTTGCATTTGATGATACCCCTTAGCCACTAGCCTTGCTTTATAGGTCTCTACCTTTTCATCTACTCCGATATTTTTCTTAAAGATCCACTTGCAACTAATGAGTATAATACCCTCGGATGCATCAACTAGGTTCCAAACCTTGTTGGAGTACATGGAAACCATCTCAGAATTCACGACTTCTTACCACTTCTCGGAGTCTATACTCGTAATAGTCTTCTTGTAGGTCCGAGGATCAATATCCTCAACATCCTCTCCTCTAATATATCTCACATATCTCTAAAGAGGATTTGATACTTTGTCAGACCTACATAAAGTTGGAACTTGTGTGCTAGGTACCTGGACAGACTTAGGATATGGAGTGGTGCTGAAGCTAGGTTTTCCAACCTCGCTCAACTCTATCATGCTCCCATTATCTCCGCCAAGAATGTGTTCCTTCTCAAGAAACATTGCTCACTTGGCTATAAAGACCTTTTGATCCTCGGGATAATAAAAATAATACCCATAAGTTTCCTTGCAGGTTCTAGCAAGACCTAAGAGATTGGCAAGAGGTGAGATGGACCTCAAGATGGGTAATGGAGTAAAAGTTGCTATAGTAGCCATTAGCGAGGTCACCCTATATTTACCTAGTGGAGCTATTTTTGCATTGGATGTATGTTATCACCTTTTTGATGTTATATGTGGATGACATCTTGATCAATGGGAATAATGTAGGAATGCTATCCATAGTAAATGCTTGGTTATCTAAACACTTCTTCATGAATGATTTAGAGGAAGTATCCTATATCTTAGGGATTTTGATCTATAAAGATAGATCCAAGAGGATAGTTAGCTTATCCTAATTCAGGTGCATAGACACTATTGTAAAAATGTTTGGCATGAAAAATTTCAAGAGAGGTCTCTTACCGATGAGACATGGAATATCACTTTCTAGGAGTATGTCCCCAAAGACCCATGAAGAAAGGGCGAACATAAATAGGATACCCTATGCCTTAGTGATAGAGTTTATCATGCATGTCATGCTATATGCTAGGCCTAATATTGCTAGTCATAGGTGTCCAACAAGCCAATCACGTGAGTGATGGCACGTGTGACTTGACACAGAATCTTTTTGCTTATTATATTTTGGCATTTATTACTTTATATTAACTATTGCATATATGCACGTATATATTGTGATGTCCTTGGATCTGTGTAATGGGAATCGTAATAAGATCACGATAATGAGATCGATTCACTTTTAAACACAAATCCTAAATAATCCCAATCATAGGTTACTCGAGAGGGATATCGTGATAACAGGATAGACTGGTGTACTATATACCAGTCCATATGATGGATGCGGTTGATCTCATAGCTGCTTATGTGGAGACACTAGGGATATAGTACTAGTACTCATTGGAGAATGAGTTCACTGATTGATCCACTTACGGAATGCTGGATAGTTGATGATGCCTTATTATCAAACAGCGATTCTGTAGTCCTAGTGGTGTATCTGGTCCTTAGAAATAAGACACCAAGGATGTCCTGTATGAGTGCTCCACTCTTTGATACCAGATTTATAGGTTTGGATGTCCCAGATCTAGTACAGCTGATTATTGGGAGTGGCAATCGACCTTACGAGGGTTATTGAGTGTCGATAGAGGATCATCCACTCTCGACATCATGAGAGGAATATCCCATGTGTTATTGCTCAAATAAATCCCTAGCCAGGGTCATTCGGATTGAGAGAGAAAGAGTTCTTCGGGAGAATCCAATTAAAGCGAGATTCGAGAAGAAACCGTATGGGTCTGACAGCACCATACCTAATATACAGTCTCTGGAATATTAGATGAATGAGGGACTGTAGGTATATGGTAACTGAGGACAAACAGGTCCAATGGATTGGATTCCCTTGTATCGTTTGGGGAATATGGCGTAGTGGCCTAGTACGTCCGTAGTTGATAAGTCGAGTGAATTATTATAGAGATAATAATTCACTAAGTTAGAAGGAGTTCTGACAGGTATGACTCATGGCCAGCTCGATATTGGGCCTAGAGGGTCACACATATATGGTAGGCATTACGATGAGTAGAGATTCGGATATGAGATATCCGCCGGAGCCCCTATCTTATTGGATATCCAATAAGCCCTTGAATTATTGGATCCCATGGACGAGATTCAATAAGAGCCCATGAGAGATTATTGGATAGAGATCCACTAATCTAAAAGGCTTGGATAATTGGATGCAGATCCAATACCCACTAGGGAAGGATCCATTAGGGTTTGACAAGGGACCTCTATAAATATGAGGGATTCAGTGGTTAATAGGCTAGAGACTTTGCTTGTCTCTCCTATTTTCCTACCCCTCTCCACCTCATAGCAGGCCTGGAGTTCTGAGGAGCATCGTCGCAACCCTGCTATGTGGATCACCTCTAGAGAGGATGACGCTTAACCTCCTTCACCCTCTCCTAGAGATCTGTAAGAAAACAGGGATATACGATTTCCTTAGGTAACACAATCTCTTCTATACGCAGTTTGTTTTGCAGATTTTTGTGCATCAATCTTCATACGACAACGAACATCTTTTGGGAAACAAGGGATTTTTATTTTCGTATTCTTTCGCTACGCATGTGATGTCGCTCCCAAGATTTACCAATAAATATATCATATGCTTTGAGTGTCATGAGTAGGTATCAAGCGAATTTAGGCTTGGAGCACTGGAAAGCAGTAAAATGTATCCTTAAGTACTTGAGAAGGACTAAGGATCTTTTACTAGTATATGAAAGTAGTGACCTTAGGGTTGAAGGCTACACAAACTTGAGTTTCCAATCTGATGTCGATGATAGCAAGTTGAATTCGGGATATGTGTGTTGAATCTTATATTTTGATGATGAAACCAATTGATAATTGTGTTTCTGTTTTAATCTGCGTTTTGAGTGATGCAGGATGCTTCGATCAGGATGAGACAATTAAAGCAAGAAAAATCATGTTGTGCCGGAGGAACATGTCAGAAGATTGGACGTCGGGTCGATGGATCGGTCGACGTATCGACAGAAGGCTTCGGGTCGTGGACTTGGGCATCGGGCCAAGAAGAGCGGTTATTGCGCCAAGGATATCGGAGTTGTGGAGTTAATTGGCCGATTGGGCAATAGGCCGCAGGAGAGGACGATGCGCCGAAGAATCGGACGAAGCGTCGAGGGACCAATGACATGCCGGACAACTTAGTTAATTGCTTACGATTAATTGTCTCGATCGAAGTTTTGTTTTAAGTGTGCAGGATTAACTATGATGAAAGAAAGACATGCAGCAGGAGTTGCGCCGGAGTCAAGACTATGATCATGTTGGGAGTTCGAGAGCTCGACGGAAGTCCGGACGGTCGTCGGAGGTTCTGCGGGAACAAATCTGAGAAGTCCAGGAGCTTGCCAAAAGAAACTTGTTGGAACTCACCAAGATCAAATCGTGAAGTCTAGGAGCTTGCCGGAAGTCCGCAGAATGGTTTCCGAGAGTTTATCGAAAAACCGTCGGAAGTTCGCCGGAAGCTCGCCGGAAGAAGTCTTGACTTGCGGACTTTGTAATAGCTTAGGAAATGTCTTTAAATTCGTAGTTAGCACGTTAATTAGGGTTAGGATTAGGTGTTAATCCTATAACCCACGTAGAGGCCAATTGGGCTTGAGTTCGGACTGGTTTGGGCCAAGTTTGGAGCCCAACCAGTGAGCTGAAATAGTGTAGGCGGTGGCACCGCCAGATTTGGCGGTGGCACCACCCAGGAGAGGGTCTCCCAAGAAAGCTGGGCGGTGCAACCGCCTACGCAACCAGTGAGCTAAAATAGTGTAGGCGGTGGCACCGTCCAAGAGAGGGTCTCCCAGGAAAGCTGGGCGGTGCAACCGCCCCAGGCAGGCGGTGGCACCGCTTGGGCTCAGTCTTCGAGCGAGACTGGGCGGTGCAACCATCTCTGACAGAGGTGCAACCGCCTGAGCTCGGTCTCCGAGCTCTGGTTGGGCTGTGCAACTGCCCCAGTCAGGCGGTGCAACCGCCAAACCCTAGAATTCTGAGAATTGACAGTTTTGAGCTCGGAATTCAAACTGGGTTGGGGCCTATAAATACCCCACCCTTTCAGCAATGACAGAGTAACCAAAAACCACCGAAATCCTGATCTTACTGTGTGTTTTTGAGAGCTCAAAAAGTGTTGTATGAGTTAAAAGTTATCCTTCCTCTTTTCTTCCAAGTTTTGATATATCAAGAGAGGAAAAAAAAGTTTGTAAGGGTTGTCTCCTAAGCCCATCAAAAGGAGTGAAACTGTAAAAGGGTGTTTGGCCTTCGCCTATTGAAGGAAGGCCTCTAGTGGACGTCGGTGACCTTGTCGGTGGAGGAAGCCAGAAGTGGATGTAGGTCAAGATTGACCGAACCACTCTAAAATCGCGGTGCTCTCTGGTTTGCATTTACTTTGAGCATATTATCTTTACTGCAAACCTCCTCAATAGCTTACTGCCTTCTGCGCTTTTACGATCGTGTTTCAAAGTTCAGTATTTTCCGAATCGGTGTTTAGACGTAAATGAGTTTTATCGTACGAACATCATATTTCAGTTTATGCTTACATTCTAATTTCCATCACAACTGCAAACTGCCTTCTTAGACTTGCTTTAACTGCATCTTGCTTGATTACAAGTTAAAGTGATTTATGAATCAGATTTTCTATCGAAATCTCTCTTATCGTACGAACGCGATTTTAATCGTCGAAAGTTTTCTACTGCACTAATTCACAACCCCCCCCCCCTCTTAGTGCTCTTGATCCTAACAATTGGTATCAGAGCCCGGTATTTCTCATTTCGGATTTACACCCGAGAGAAATGGCTCTTCATGGCTTTCAAGAGGGTTTTTCGGTTGTTCGTCCACCGTTGTTTAACGGATTGGACTACACTTATTGGAAAACTCGAATGAGAGTTTTCTTGATTTCTATGAATTTGGATTTATGGAATATTATTAAAAATATTTTTTAACTTCCCTCTAAATCGATGAACGAATGGTCGGATTTAGAGAAGAAGTATTTTTCTTTAAACGCAAAGGCTATGAATGCCTTATTTTGCGCTTTGGATAAAAATGAATTCAATCGGGTTTCTTTGTGCGAAACGGCTTTTGACATATGGCACACTCTTGAAATTACACACGAAGGCACTTCTAGAGTTAAAGATTCGAAAATCAACTTTTTGATGCATGATTTCGAGCTTTTTGAAATGAAGCCAAGCGAAACCATTGGTGACATGTACACCCGTTTTACGGGTGTCATCAATGGTTTAAGAGCTCTTGGCAAATGTTTTTCAGATTTTGAACTCGTAAACAAGATTTTGCGTTCTCTTTCTAAGAAGTGGGATTCAAAAGTAACTGCAATACAAGAAGCTAAAAACCTAAACAACTTACCACTTGAAGAACTAATTGGTTCATTGATGACATATGAAATGGTGCACAATGCACGTAATGAACATGATGAACAAAACAGCCTTCCAAAGAACAGGAAGGATTTGGAACCCTGGACAAATGAATACCACTTGAGCGATGACTCAAGTGATGAGGACAATAATGAACTTGAACTTCAAACACTAAATCTTAATAAGTTTATTAAACAAAAATATAAAATAAATAATGAACTTAAATGGAGGAAGAGGCCAAAGAAGAATATCACAAAGAGGGATGAATCGAGCTCTTCCGAAGACGAAGAGAAAATCAAGAAAGGTGAGGTGGCAAACTACGCCTTAACCGCTTTCAATGAAAAGGTAATCGAAATCCCCCTGATTTATTTTGAAATTACTTGATGCTTTCATGATGTATTTTCTTTTTTAGTTTAGAATTAATTTTCTTGAAAATTATATGTTTAAAAATAAAAATACAAAAATTATGATCATGCTAGTAATTTCGAAAATGATAATATTGCATATTTTATGATAAACAAACAAAATGATTTTGATTAAAAATATGAAATCATGGTTAAGAAGTAATAATGTGTATCATATTTGATTAACATTGTTGACTGAAATCATGATTTAAAGTAATGCATAACGATGTAATGAAAATATTAGATGTTTTTGATACAATGATTGATAATTTTATGCATGAGATTTTAAGTTATACATGATGATAAGCATGTGTTATTTTCATGAGTGTATTTGAAAAACATATGGCAAAACCATGTCTGAATGCATGAAAGTGTTAAATTTCATTTTCAGATTTTCTTGACCGTAACAATTAATTTTTTAGAATCTATTGATCTTGATGGTTTTATGACAAAATTCATTTTTCGATCCTAAACGTTGATGCATATTTTTATTTAACATAAATGAAAAAGTATACTAACATGAAATCAAATACTTAAAAAAGGGGAAAATATATTATGAAATCATGAATCTACCTATGTTATGAATTTTGTGAACCATAAAAGTGATTTTTATGATTTAAATTTGAAATGAGTTTTATCAAAATCATGATATTGATTTCTTGGAATAACATGAGATTACCTTTGATGATCATTTTTTATTCATGGAATTTTGGATTCATGACCTGGTCTTACATTTGTACCCTTGAATTCTTCCCTTCTCCTTTCAATTTTTGAATTTATTCATGTTATATGTTGAAGATTTGAAACTATGTTTTGGTATTATGCATATCTAAGAAATGTTGATTTGATAAATTGAATGAGTTGAAAAAGAATGATGATTTCTTCTTGAATATAACTTGTGATATTTTTTATATAAATCATCATTTTGATTTCTCGACATTCAATACATGAGATTTTATTATGAATCCAAATTTCTCATTAATCGATCTCCTACGATTCTACTTGATATTTTCATAAGAGGAGATTTTCTAAATGAATCATGATTTTTCCTTGTGAGTTCTTGGATTTATTGCTTGCTTATATCGTTCTCCTTTTTGTTGATGACGAAGGAGGAGAAAATATGAATTGATACTATGAGTGCTATATTTGAATGAGAAATAGATGAAATGCTATGATTGCTAAATACTTGAAATGTTTGAATCATGTTAAGATATCAATAACTTGCATCGTAATTTTACTTGCTGATATCTTACCATGTGATGAAATACTATGAAAATCAATAATTATCATTTTCTGTTAGAATGATGATTTGGAATCATGCATTAATGATGATTTTATATTTTATGATTTGGTATGATGCATGCAATGATGAAATATTCATGAATTTGAAATTATGCATGCAATACTTATGACAATGATGTACATGATGATATGTATCATGAATGATTTAAATAATGAATGTTTGGTATCTTGATCAACATGTTGATAAATACTTAAAAATTTTAATGTTTGAGTATCATGTATGATATGCTCATAATGATTGACTTATTTATATCATGCATGAAAAATAAAAAATAATGTTTTTGAAATTATGTATGTTTTAATTTGAATATATAATGATACACAAATAAGATTGATACTTACCTTTGTCATAATATGAAAATTGATATATGGGTCTTCCCTTCTTTTTGACAATGACAAAGGGGGAGCAAGAATTTCTAGCGTGGATATCATGAAAAGAGACAAACTAGCTAGCTTGCACTTTGCAAAGAAAGCAAAAATGACACTTCTCAAAAGAGAAGAAAGAGCTTGTTATCTTGAACATCACAAGCTTGCCAATCTTAAGAAACAAAAATTGCAAAAGTGCTATCTTGTCTGTCTATCTCAAGAAGCAAAACTTACAACTTGCACATTGCAATAGGAAGCAAGAATCATGAGCTTACACAAGAAAGCTATCTTGCATTTGCTTTCGAAATTTTTGCTAGCTTGTATATTGTGAAACTTGCATATCGTAAAAATTGCTAGCTTGTAGTCTAAAGAGAAGCAAAAAGTTGCTATCTCAAAAGAAGCAAATGTGCTATCTTGCCTATCTCAAGAGGCAAAAATGCTAACTTGCACATCTAGCAAAACTTGACAAATTTGCGTATTTCAAAAAGCAAGAGTTGCTTTCTTGAACATCTCAAAACTGCTAGCTTGCATTGCTAGCTTGCATGATGTAGAACTTGCTATCTTGAACATTACCAAAAGTGCTATCTTGTATGTTGTAAAACTTACATATCTAAAACTTGATAGCTTGAATGTTCGAAGAATGATGTAATACTTGCTAAATTTTCTAGCTTCAAAATTGCATGATGATAAAACTTGATATTATGTTTTTCATGCAATGAGTTGAACTTATATTACAAACACAAAGAATAGTTGTACTTCTCTTTTTTGTTGATGACAAAGGGGGAGAAATATGTTGATGACTTGACATGTTATGCATAAGTTTATGATGACATGTTGCTTGGATTTTTGAATCCAAGAGTTTCCATCAATATGGCATATTGATAGGGGGAGTTTGTTTAAACTCCGGGAGTTAAGTTTAACTCCGTCATCAATTGGTTGTCATCATCAAAACGGGGGAGATTGTTGAATCTCATATTTTGATGATGAAACCAATTAATAATTGTGTTTATGTTTTAATCTGTGTTTTGAGTGATGCAGGATGCTTCGATCAGGATGAGACAATAAAAGCAGAAAAAATCATGTTGTGCCGGAGGAACTTGTCAGAAGATTGGATATCGGGCCGATGGATCGGTCGACGTATCGACAGAAGGCTTCGGGCCATGAACTTGGGCATCGGGCCAAGAAGAGTGGTTATTGCACCAAGGATATCGGAGTTGCGGAGTCAACTGGCCGATTGGGTAATAGACCACAGGAGAGAACGATGCGTCGAAGAATCGGACGAAGCGTCGAGGGACCAATGACATGCCAGACAACTTAATTAATTGCTTATGATTAATTGTCTCGATCGAAGTTTTGTTTTAAGTGTGCAGGATTAACTACGATAAAAGAAAGATATGCAGCAGGAGTTGCGCCGGAGTCAAGACTATGATCACGTTGGGAGTTCGAGAGCTCGACGGAAGTCCGGACGGTCGTCGGAGGTTCTGCGGAAACAAATCCGAGAAGTCCAAGAGCTTGCCAAAAGAAGCTCGTCGGAACTCACCAAGATCAAATCGTGAAGTCTAGGAGCTTGCCGGAAGTTCGCAGAATGGTTTCCGAGAGTTTATCGGAAGACCGCCGGAAGTTCACCGGAAGCTCGTCGAAAGAAGTCTTGACTTGCGGACTTTGTAATAGCTTAGGAAATGTCTTTAAATTTGTAGTTAGCATATTAATTAGGGTTAGGATTAGGTGTTAATCCTATAACCCACGTAGAGATCAATTGGGCCTGAGTTCGGACTGGTTTGGGCCAAGTTTGGAGCCCAACCAGTGAGCTGAAATAGTGTAGGCGGTGGCACCGCCCAAGAGAGGGTCTCCCAGGAAAGCTGGGCGGTGCAACCGCCCCAGGCAGGCGGTGGCACCGCCTGGGCTCAGTCTCCGAGTGAGACTGGGTGATGCAACCGCCTGAGCTCGGTCTCCGAGCTCTGGCAGGAGGTGCAACCCCCCCTGATAGGAGGTGGCACCGCCCAGAGGCTCAGTCTCCGAGCTCTGCCAGGCGGTGCAACCGCTAGACCCCAGAATTTTGGGAATTGATAGTTTTGAGCTCGGAATTCAAACTGGGTGGGGGCCTATAAATACCCCACCCTTTCAGCAATGACAGAGTAACCAAAAACCACCGAAATCCTGATCTTACTCTGTGTTTTTGAGAGCTCAAAAAGTGTTGTATGAGTTAAAAGTTCTCCTTCCTCTTTTCTTCCAAGTTTTCATATGTTAAGAGAGGAAAGAAAAGTTTGTAAGGGTTGTCACCTAAGCTCGTCAAAAGGAGTGAAACTGTAAAATGGTGCTTGGCCTTCGCCTACTGAAGGAAGGCCTCTAGTGGATGTCGGTGACCTCGTCGGTGGAAGAAGCCAGAAGTGGATGTAGGTCAAGATTGACCGAACCACTCTAAAATCATGGTGCTCTCTGGTTTGCATTTACTTTGAGCATATTATCTTTACTACAAACCTCCTCAATAGCTTACTGCCTTTTGCGCTTTTACGATCGTGTTTCAAAGTTCAGTATTTTCCGAATCGGTGTTTAGACGTAAATCAGTTTTATCATACGAACATTATATTTCAGTTTACGCTTACATTCTAATTTCCATCGTAACTGTAAACTGCCTTCATAGACTTGCTTTAACTGCATCTTGCTTGATTAAAAGTTAAAGTGATTTACGAATCGGATTTTCTATCGAAATCGCTCTTATCGTACGAACGCGATTTTAATCGTCGAAAGTTTTCCGCTGCACTAATTCACCCCCCCCCCCTCTTAGTGCTATTGATCCTAACAATGTGTATACCCTGAATGGAGGAGCAGTATGCTGGAAGAGTTCCAAGCAAAATACTTTTGCTAACTCGACCATAGAGGCAGAGTAGATTGTTGCAGTAGAGGCTGCAAAGGAGAGAGTCTAGATGAAGAAGTTCATCACATATGTGGGAGTCGTGCCGGGCAATTAGAAGCATATTCCCTTATATTGCAACATCAACAGGGCGATTGCTCAAGCGAAGGAATCTAGGTCTCATAAGAAGTCTAAACATATTCTAAAGAGGTTCCATCCGATTAGAGAGATTGTGACCCGAGAAGATGTAGTAGTGGAAAGAGTTCAATCCGAAGTTAACATCGTAGATCCACTGACAAAATCGTTGTCTCAAATTATTTTTGAGTGTCATAGGGGTCTAATGGGGATCAGACATAGAAGTGACTGGCTTTAGGTCAAGTGAGAGATTGCTAGTCATAGGTGCCTTGCAAGCCAATCACGTGAGTGATATCACATGTGACTTGACACGTAGTCTTTTTTGCTTATTATTATTATTTAATATTTTATCACTTTATATTGCATTTTGCATGGATATAAATTGTGATATCCATTGATCTGTGCAATTGGAATCAGATAGTGATGACATCACGACAATAAGAAAGATTCTCCTTTAAACACATATCCTAAATAGTCCCGGTTATAGGTTGCTTAAGAGAGATATCGAGATAATCAGACAAACTGATGTGCTATATACCCATCCATATGTTGGATGCAACTAGTCTCATAGCTGCTCGTGTAGGGATACTTAGGATACAGTATAGGTGCTTATTAGAGAATGAGTTCATTGATTGATCCGCTCATGGAATGTTGGATGGTTGATGATGTCTTATTGTCAGACAATGATTCAGTCGTCTTAGTGGTATATCTAGTTTTTAGACTTGAGACACCAAGGATGTCATGTATGAGTAATCCACTCTTTGATATTGGACTTAAAGGTCTGGAGGTTTCATATCTAACACAACTAGTCATAGGGAGCGGAAGCCAACCTTACGAGAGCTATTGAGTGTCGATAGAGGATCATCCACTCTCGATGTCATGATAAGAATATCTCATGTGTTCTTACTCAAACAAATCCTTGGCTATGGTCATTCAGATTGAGAGAGAAAGAGTTCTCTGGGATAATCCGATTAAAGAGAGACATATAGAAACTATATGAGCCTAACAGTACTATACTCGATATATAGTCTCTAAGATATTAGATTGATGAGGGACTATAGGTATATGGTAACTGAGGATATATAGGTTCAAAGGATTAGATTCTCCAATATCATCTGGGGACTGTGGCGTAGTGGCCTAGTATATCCGTAGTTGATGAATCGAGTTACTTATTATGGAGGTATAACATATGAACATTATCAAACACTATTAAAATGGATCAAAGGATTCTGATTCGATGTTAACTCCATAACATTTTTGTGATAAAACTTTTCAAAGACATGAATTGTGACATAGCATTACTAAATAGCTTTAATTCAGTAACTTTTAAGAACATTTATGTTGGGGAAAAATCTATTAAAGCAGAATATTCTTTTCCCTCTTTGTGTATCAAAATGGGTTCCTCATCAAAATACCAACTTGATATCGAAATAAAAATATCAACTAGCAAAGCATAAACAATAGAGCAAATAATCAATCACACAGTGAGACTAAATCTTTTAACGTGGAAAACCCAATGTGGGAAAAACCACGTGACAGTAGTCCACCTCAAACTTTCACTATCAATAGTAATGACAACAGGTTTACAATAGGTCTTCTCTAGAATAACTAGAAGATCACAATAACATCAAAATCATAGATCTTGGCTCAAGAATCTTCATCACATAGGGTGGATCTCCTCATAAGAGAATTCTAGGTCTCACAAAGTGGATATAGCAGGAAAGTACCTTAGAGAGGTTAAAATATAGATCAACACCGTTAGGATTGTAAAGCTTACGACAAGGATTCTTTATATAAAATTTAAACCAAAATTGACAATGTTTGGCCACCGATCGTCAAGCAGAAATCTTCAAAATCTTACTTTCTCTCTCCGTTTCTCTCTCCTCTTTTCTCTGCACACCACCGCACACGTTCACAGCCCACACCCCTGCACTCTCTAATTTTTTTTTTTTTACCCTCACATTTTGCCTTTTCTCTCTTAATTATTGATTTGGGCTTATGGCCCAAATTGTCCAAGCCCACATATGGGCTGGACCCAACAATTCTCCCCCTCCAACTCATATGGAGAGGTGAATGACACTTTGACTAGCACAGTAAATAGTATATCTTTCTTGTTTCAAGCTCAATTCTTGTAGAAACTTTTTTATCCATAAACCTTCCTTGTAAGATTCAGTAATTGCTATGTATTCTGCTTTTGTGGTTGATAGAGCAACACACTTCTGTAACTTAGACTGCCAAGAGACTGCTCCTCCTGCAAATGTCATCAAGAATCCCGAAGTAGACTTCCTGAAATCAGTATTACCTGCCATGTATGCATCTGTATAACCTTCTAACATAGGTTCATCATTACCAAAACATAAACATAACCTGGAAGTACCTCTTAGATATCTTAATATCCATTTCACTACTACCCAATGTTTCTTTCTAGGATTTAAGAGAAATCGGCTGACAACTCCAACTGCATGAGCTATATCTGGCTTAGTACAAACCATAGCATACATCAAACTGCCTACTGCAGATGCGTAAGGCACTCTGGACATTTCTTCTTTTTCTTTCCCACTTGTAGGACATTGTTTCGAACTAAGCTTGAAATGACCTATAAGTAGAGAACAAACTGCTTTGGCTTTACTCCTGTTGAATCTTTCAAGAACCTTTTCAATATAAGTCTCCTGAGATAGCCAAATCTTCCTTTTCTTCCTATCATGAAGAATCTTCATGCCAAGTATTTGTTTCACCGATCCCAAGTCTTTCATGGCAAAAGACTTGCTTAGCTCTCTTTTAAGCTTTCCAAATTTTCCAACATAATGGCCAACAATCAGCATATCATCAACATATAGTAGCAAAATAATAAAATCATCATCTGAAAATTTCTTCATAAACACACAATGATCAGATATGGTTCTATCATACCTTTGGCTCATCATAAAGGAATCAAACTTCTTATACCACTGTCTAGGTGCCTGTTTGAGTCCATATAAGCTTTTCCTAAGCTTACACACGATATTTTCTTTTCCCTTGACTTTGAAACCTTCTTGTTACTCCATGTAAATTTTTTCTTCTAAGTCACCATGAAGAAATGCTATTTTTATATCAAGTTGCTTAACTTCTAAATTCAAGTGGGCAACCAAACCAAGAACAACTCGGATAGGTGCTCATTAGAGAATGAGTTCATTGATTGATCCGCTCATGGAATGTTAGATGGTTGATGATGTCTTATTGTCAAACAATGATTCAGTCGTCTTAGTGGTAAATCTAGTTTTTAGACTTGAGACACCAAGGATGTTATGTGTGAGTAATCCACTTTTTGATACTGGACTTATAGGTCTGGAGGTTTCATATCTAACACAACTAGTCATCGGGAGTGGAAGCCAACCTTACGAGAGCTATTGAGTGTCGATAGAGGATCATCCACTCTCGGTGTCATGATAAGAATATCTCATGTGTTTTTACTCAAACAAATCCTTGGCTATGGTCATTCGGATTGAGAGAGAAAGAGTTCTCTGGGATAATCCGATTAAAGAGAGACTCATGTAGAAACTATATGAGCCTAATAGTACTATACTCGATATATAGTCTCTGAGATATTAGATGGATGAGGGACTATAGGTATATGGTAACTAAGGATATATAGGTCCAAAGGATTAGATTCTCATATATCATCTGGGGACTATGGCGTAGTGGCCTAGTATATCCGTAGTTGATGAATCAAGTGACTTATTATGGAGGTATAACATATGAACATTATTAAACACTTTTAAAAAGGATCAAAGGATTTTGATTCGATGTCAACTCCATAACATTTATGTGATAAAACTTTTTAAAGACATGAATTGTGACATAGCATTATAAAATAGCTTTAATCCAGTAACTTTTAAGAACATTTATGTTGGGAAAAAATCTATTAAAACAGAATATTCTTTTCCCTCTTTGTGTATCAAAATGGGTTCCTCATCAAAATACCAACTTAATATCCAAATAAAAATATCAACTAGCCCAGTATAAACAATAGAGCAAATAATCAATCACACAGTGAGACCAAATCTTTTAACGTGGAAAACCCAATGTGGGAAAAACCATGGGACCGTAGTCCACCTCAAACTTTCACTATCAATAGTAATAATAATAGGTTTACAATAGGTTTTCTCTAGAATAACTAGAGGGTCACAATAACAACAAAATCATAGATCTTGGCTCAAGAATCTTCATCACATAGGATGGATCTCCTCATAAGAGAATTCTAGGTCTCACAAAGTGGATATAGCAGGAAAGTACCTCAGAGAGGTTAAAATATAGATCAACACTGTTAGGATTGTAAAGCTTACTGCAAGGATTTTTTATATAAAATTTAGACCAAAACTGACAATGTTTGGCCACCGATTGTCAAGCAGAAATCTCAAAAATCTTACTTTCTCTCTCCGTTTCTCTCTCCTCTTTTCTCTACACACCACCGCACACGTTCACAGCCCACACCCATGCTACACTCTCTAATTTTGTTTGTTTTACCCTCATCTTTTGCCCTTTCTCTCTTAATTATTGATTTGGGCTTATGGCCCAAATTGTCCAAGCCCACATATGGGTTGGACCCAATAATTCTCCCCCTCCAGCTCATATGGAGAGGTGAATGACACTTTGACTATCATGGTAAATAGTATATCTTTCTTGTTTCAAGCTCAATTCTTGTAGAAACTTTTTTATCCATAAAGCTTCCTTGTAAGGTTCAGTAATTGCTATGCATTCTGCTTTTGTGGTTGATAGAGCAACACATTTCTGTAACTTAGATTGCGAAGAGACTGCTCCTCCTGCAAATGTCATCAGGAATCCTGAAGTGGACTTCCTGAAATCAGTATTATTTGCCATGTCTGCATCTGTATAACCTTCTAACACAGGTTCATCGTTACTAAAACATAAACATAACCTGGAAGTACCTCTTAGATATCTTAATATCCATTTCACTGCTACCCAATGTTTCTTTCTAGGATTTGAGAGAAATTGGCTGACAACTCCAACTGCATGAGCTATATCTGGCCTAGTATAAACCATAGCATATATCAAACTGCCTACTGTAGATGATTAAGGCACTCTGGACATTTCTTCTTTTTCTTTCCCACTTGTAGGACATTGTTTCGAACTAAGCTTGAAATGACCTACAAGTGGAGAACAAACTGCTTTGGCTTTACTCCTATTGAATCTTTCAAGAACCTTTTCAATATAAGTCTCCTGAGATAGCCAAATCTTCCTTTTCTTCCTATCACGAAGAATTTTAATGCCAAGTATTTGTTTTACCGATCCCAAGTCTTTCATGGCAAAAGACTTGCTTAGCTCTCTTTTAAGCTTTCCAATTTTTCCAACATAATGGCCAACAATCAGCATATCATCAACATATAGCAGCAAAATAATAAAATCATCATCTGAAAATTTCTTCATAAACACACAATGATCAGATGTGGTTCTATCATACCTTTGGCTCATCATAAAGGAATCAAACTTCTTATACTACTATCTAGGTGCCTGTTTGAGTCCATATAAGCTTTTCCTAAGCTTACACACGATATTTTCTTTTCTCTTGACTTTGAAACCTTCTGGTTACTCCATGTAAATTTCTTCTTCTAAGTCACCATGAAGAAATGCTATTTTTATATCAAGTTACTTAACTTCTAAATTCAAGCGGGTAACCAAACCAAGAACAATTCAGATAGAGGATATTTTCATAACTAGAGAAAATATTTCTTGAAAGTCAATACCTTTCTTTTAACTGAATCCTTTCACAACTAGTCATGCCTTGTATCTTTATTGTGAGCTATTGTTTTCAGTCTTCAATTTGTAAACCACTTATTCTTGAGAGCTTTCTTCTCTTTAGGTAATTTTACCAAGTCATAGGTGTGGTTCTCAAGCAAGGATATCATCTCTTCTTGCATGGCTTTAACCCACTCATTCTTATTCTCATGTAGAATAGCTTCTTGGTAAGTTTTTGGCTCTCCCCCGTCAGTAAGCATAACATACTCATGTGGAGGATATCTAGTAGATGGTTATCGCTCTCTAGTGAATCTTCTCAATGGAATCTCAACTGGTGGTGGAGGTGCTTGTTCAATTGGTTCAGCATCATCAACTGTAGGTATATCATCACTGGTATTCTCACCACAATCTTCTTGTTCATCTCCCTCATGATCATCATGAACTACAAGTGAAGGAACTGGACCCAAACTCCAAGGAATATAAATAGAGGTTTCTGGCTTCTCAATATTATCATCATCATCAAACAATTAGTCTTCAAGAAACATAACATCTCTGTTTCTAATAATCTTCTTATTCACTGGATCCCATAATCTATACCCAAACTCTTCATGACCATATCCCAAGAAGATACATGCTTTTGCTTTACTATCAAGCTTGGACCTCTCATCTTTGGGAATATGAACAAATGCTTTACACCCAAAGACTCTTAAGTGATTATAAGATATATCTTTTCCTCTCCATACTCTCTTAGGAACATCACCTTTCAAAGGAACTGATGGAGAAAAATTTATCAAATCAACTGTAGTTCTCATAGCCTCCCCCTAAAATGACTTTGGTAACTTGGCGTGGGAAAGCATATACCTAATCCATTCTTCAATGGTTCTGTTCATCCTTTCTGCCACACCGTTCTGTTGAGGAGTTTTAGGAACTGTTTTCTCAAGCTTGATACTATGGAACCTGCAATAATTTTCAAAAGGACCCCTGTACTCGGCACCATTATCTGATCGAATACACTTTAATTTTCTGCTAGTTTCTCTTTCAACACTGACCTGAAACTCCTTGAAAACATCAAGTACCTAGTCTTTAGATTTCAAAGCAAAAGCCCACACTTTTCTAGAATGGTCATCAATAAAAGTAACAAAATAAAGAGCACCTCCAACATCAGTATGAACTAAATCAATAACATCTGATCTTCTAGGTAATGGATATATATGAAATGCAACTCTATGTGTTTTTCCAACAAAGCAATGATCACAAGATTTAAGAGATGTACCTTGCAACTCTGGTAAGAACTGCTTTCTAGCAAGAGTTTGAAGTCCCTTCTCGCTGATATGTCCAAGCCTCTTATGCCAAAGATCTATACTTTCACCTTTTTGAATTGCATTAATCTCTCCTTTGTGTAGCTTAGCTTCCATGACATAAAAAGAGTTAAGTTTCTTTTCTCTTGTCACAATCAGAGAACCTTTAGTGAGTTTCCATTTGCTTTCACCAAAATAGTGTGCAAAGCCCTCATCATCAAGTCTACCTATAGATATCAAGTTAAGATAAATATCTAGAACATGTCTTACATCTTTGAGTATCAATTTGCTCCCAATACTGGTCTCCAAGCAAATATCTCCAATACCCATAATCTTAGATGTACCATTGTTTCCCATTCTGACATTACCAAAATCACCCGCAGTGTAAGATATAAAGAAATCACCATGAGAAGTAACATGAAATGAAGCACCAGAATCAATTACCCAATTACTGTCCTGAGCTACAAGACTAACACAACCTTCATCACAGACAATAGTGATATTATCTTCAGCAGCAACTATATTGGTCTCTTTCTCATTTTTCTTTATTTCATTATGTTCTCGCTTCCAAAACCTACATTCTTTCTTCATGTAACCTAGCTTGTTACAATGAAAACATTTGATATCTCTTCTAGACTTGGATCTTCCTCTATAATCATGTATATTTCTGCTATGTCTTCTTCCACGTCTTTCTTGTTTTTCAGTAACAAATGCCCCAGAAGAAGATTCACTCTGTTCTTTCCTTCTGGCATCTTCATTTAGCAAACTGTCTTTAACCATATCTAAAGTTAGAGTCCCCTCTGGCGTGGAGTTACAAATTATCACCATATATGTTTTCCAACTTTCTGGTGAAGAGTTGAGAAGTAGTAATCCTTGCATCTCATCATCTATATTTATTTTCATAGCAACTAGCTTGTTTGCAAGACTCTGAAATAGGCTTATATACTCAACAATGTTACCACCATCTTTATACTTCAAATTTACAAGCCTTCTAAGGAGAGAAATTCTATTTCCTACTATCTTTTTCGTAAAATGATTTTCTAACCTTTACCAAACAACATTAGCTCTGGTTTCATCTGAAATATACTCATAAAAGTTTATATCCATCCATCTTCTAATATAGGCAATTGCTTTTCTATGTTGAACTTCATATTCTTCATCGTCCATAGTAGAATGTTTATCTTTAACCTTGATAGTCTTATACAAATCTTTACAATATAGCAAATCTTCCATCAGACGCCTCCAAGTGGAATAATTTGATGAGTTCAATTTAATCATACCATCTGACTGCTCCATTTTAATTACATAAGAAAAACTAGCACCAAACAACATGTTGCTCTGATACCACTTGTTGGGAAAAAGCTTGTTAAAGTAGAATATTCTTTTCCCTCTTTGTGTATCAAAGTGGGTTCCTTATCAAAATACCAACTTGATATCCAAATAAAAATATCAACTAGCACAGCATAAACAATAGAGCAAATAATCAATCACATAGTGAGACCAAATCTTTTAACGTGGAAAACCCAATGTGGGAAAAACCACAGGACTGTAGTTCACTTCAAACTTCCACTATCAATAGTAATGATAACAGGTTTACAATAGATCTTCTCTAGAATAACTAGAGGATCACAATAACATCAAGATCATAGATCTTGACTCAAGAATCTTCATCACATAGGGTGGATCTCCTTACAAGAGAATTCTAGGTCTGACAAAATGGATATAGCAGGAAAGTGCCTCAAAGAGGGTAAAATGTAGATCAATACCGTTAGGATTATATAGCTTACTGCAAGGATTCTTCGTATAAAATTTGGACCAAAACTAACAACGATTGAACACCGATCGTCAAGCAAAAATCTTAAAAATCTTATTTTCTCTCTCCTCTTTTCTTTGTACGTCGCTGCACACGTTCACAGCGCACAGCGCACTCTCTATTTTTTTTTTTTTTTTACCCTTACCTTTTGTCTTTTCTCTCTTAATTATTGATTTAGGTTTATGGTCCAAATTATCGAAGCCCACTGACCCAACAATTTACTCTTCTACATGATGGACAAATATATATAAGAAGAGACAATCTCTTTTTCTAACTTTTTTTTTAGACCGATTCTATAATTCTTTTAGCAGTAGCAAATTTACATTGTTGGTCGAACGGAGAGCAATGGAAAATGTATTTTGCTAGATACCTTTTGTGAAGACTGCCAAACAATTTTGTGAAGGAAATAATTAACTCTTCTATTTAGAAGAAGTGGGTGTTTTCTTTCCACCAAATTTCATGTCTCTTTTGGTACTTAAAAAGGGAAAAGGCAAAATGTCTTTTCTATTCTCTCTCTATTTTTAATTTTGAACTATAGGGCGTCTCCATTAACTTGGCATTTGAAGGTGTAATTATAGGAGGTCTCTATAAAGTATTTCTAATAATTCAAACTTAAAATTGCTAACATGAGAAACAATCATTTATGGTTACAAGTTACAATTATTTACGGTTAGCTACATGAATATTTTGTCATCGTTCAGATCTATAGAAAATAATATGTTTCGTTAAGTTTAGAGTATTTGTTCTCTATCTTCAAAATATATAATTATCTTTTTATTTGGCTCATTTTTTGTCTTTATTTTTATCTTATTAGAATTTTTTTTTCATGTATCTTTTGAATCTTCATGTAAGAAAGGTTATTTCTCACTTGAACTTGTCTATTTGAGCATTCTTGTATGAACTCTTGTACGAAGGGTTACTTCTCACTATAAACTTATCTTGTTTGAGCATTATTTTAAGAAGACAATATTATTTTAAGTCATTTTCGATACATCGACCAGACCTCCATGACATGTCATCTAATCTTTTTAAGTCATGGATCCATCCTTCAACTTATCGATGGATTCCTTAGCACATAGATCTATCCTACGGTTTAACATCCAATCCTCTAACTTAACTTTAGATCCTTTGGTAGTTTATATTCATAGTCAAAGTATCTCTTATATCTCTTGTTATCATATAAAATTTATTTTTTAGATTTATTAATCAACCTCTTCTCTAATTCTTGTCCGCTAAAATAAGCTAAAGCCTATTGTATAAGTGACAAAACTATTTGTATGAACTTATGAAAAGAAACACTAGTAGTAATAATGTTAAGCTATATTTAATTGAATAAGATATATTATAGATCTAATTAGATTTTGATTATGATTATCGATCAATAAAAAAAAATTCAGTTATGATAGGATTCCTTAAATATTTTATGGTTAAATAAGTATTGTCATGTTGAACCTGTTAGGATCGGAGCGGCACTAAGAGGGGGGGTGAATTAGTGCAGCAGATTAAAACTTTCGTTTCGACAAATCTTACGTACGATAAAAACGGAACTTGAAAAACTTAACTTGAACGTGTGTTCGTAAACGTGTGCAGCAAAGGTAATGAGGAAATAAAGCACGTAAGAAGGTTTGCAGTAATGTAAGCAGCGATAAAAAAGTGCAAACCAGAGATTACGCCGATTTTATAGTGGTTCGGTCAAATGACTTACATCCACTTGCGAGGCCCCTCTTTGATGAGACTCCCACATTCCACTAGCAAATCTCTTAAAATGGAAGGGCAAATACCCCTCTTACAACATTTTACAAGCAGTTCAACCTCTTACAAATTTTCAGTAAGAAAGAAGGAGGTGAACTCTCTAGCAAATTGAAAAACAAGACTTGCTAAGACTTTCTAAGATCTTTCTCTCAATCAATTGCTTCTTAAAAAGTTGTAATCTCAGCTCAGATTTGAGGGGTATTTATAGGCCTCAAGAGGATTCAAATTTGGGCTCCAAAATTTGAATTCTCTTTGGGTTCCCGATGCTAGCGGTGCCACCGCCTGTCAGTGTCAGACACTGACAGTGCTGGGCGGTGCCACCGCCCAGCCAAGCGGTGCCACCGCCAGACCCTTCGGTTCACTTGTTGGGCTTCAAATTTAGCCCAAACCAAGTCTAATTTTGGGCCCAGTTGGCCCCTAACCAGGATATAGGATTATCTCTTAATCCTTATCCTAATTACAAGTGAACTACATAACAAAAAAAAACATCCTAAGCAAGTTTTCAACCGCGAACGTCGAGTCTTGTTCTGGCGAGCTTTCCGACGAACTTCTTCCGACGGACTCCTAGCAAGCTCCCGAACTTGTGATGACTTTAACGAGTAGCCGAGCCTTCTCGGTGATCTCCGTGAACCTCCGACGATCTCTTCGGCGAACTTCCAAAAATTCCGACAGGTTTCTGATTTCTTCTCGGTTGGTTCCAGCAGCATCTCTGACGCTTCTTCGGTCTCTTAAACGTCCATCGAACTTGACTCCGGTATTCTTGCTTTGTGTTTTCTGGTTATCGTAGTTAATCCTGCACACTTAACTCAATAATATGGATTAGATCAATTAACCCATCAATTGATTTTATCATCAAAATCTGAGATTCAACAATCTCCCCCTTTTTTATGATGACAATCAATTGATGACGGAGTTAAACATAACTCCCCCTATCTATATACCATATTATGAGAAGATAAAAATACTTGAATTCCATCCCATTGAATTCAAGCATAAACCGATAAGTTCTAACCGTAGAACTTATCGTTATTCTCATTAAGCAATAGTAAATATGAAACTTCGATGAAAATCATAAGTCAAATGATATGGGATGATTTTTACTACGACAGGAGATCAAGATTTTCAACATAAATTTCATGATATAGATGTAAGGCATGCTTTCAATATGATCAATCAATCTTGTGATATTCTCAAGGATTTTGCAAGGCATATAAGACATTCATACAAGCTTTTGCAATTCATATAAGTCATGCTATCAAAATGGTACAAGTCATCACTTTTCTCCCCCTTTGTCATCAACAAAAAGGGAATGAGACTTGAAGCACATAATTTGTGATTATAACATTGATCATACAAAAATTGTATCATCCAAAATTAAGTATGCTAAAATATTTACGCGGAGTTCATCATAAAGGAAAATTCAACATTCATCCATTTTATCAAATCTCTTCTTTCTATAAATAACAAAAATTGTAGGTGTACAAGGAAGATATTGTGATTAAAATAAAATTTCAAGTAGTAACTCCAATAAGTCAAGATCATAATTCGAATACAAACTCATTCAAATTCAAATTGTCAACTTGAAACTCATAATCAAGCCATCAAAATCAATTTTGAGATTCACAAAATATCATAAAATCATTAATCTTGATCAGATGGGAGCAGTGTTTGACTCAAGGTAGGATAAGATAATTTAACATGTCATTTAGAATCGAAAGAGAAGGATTAGATTCACCAAGGAACGGAGAGAGGATGAAAAACTTTATAGAAAATCCATTCAAACAAGTTTATTCTTTAGGGACAATTTAACATACCTAATTCCCTTCTAATGAATTCAAATTGATCTTCATTCAAAGCTTTTGTAAATATATCTGCTAATTGATGCTTTGTGTCAATGAATTCTAGAACAACATCATTGTTAAGGACATGATCGCGTATGAAATGATGCCTAACGTCGATGTGCTTAGTTCTAGAGTGCTGAATTGGATTTTTAGTAAGACATATGGCACTAGTATTATCACATTTTATGGGAATGTTTTTAAAGTGAATTCCATAGTCTTCTAATGTATTTTTCATCCAAACAACATGTGCACAGCATGCACTTACAACAATGTACTCGGCTTCCGCCGTAGATAGTGCAACTGAATTTTGTTTCTTGGAAGTCCAAGAAACAAGTGCATGTCATAAAAATTGGCATGTTCCGGATGTACTTTTTCTATCTATCCTGCATCCGCCAAAATCGGCATCTGCATAAGCTATTAAATCAAATTTTTCAGATTTTGGATACCACAGTCCTAGATTTGAAGTTCCTTTAAGATACCTAAATATTCTTTTAACACTTTTAAGATGAGATAATTTAGGATTTGATTGAAACCTAGCGCAAAGTCCTACACTAAACATAATATCCAGTCTAGTCGCGGTGAGGTAGAGTAGACTACCTATCATTCCCCTATATGTTTTTTGATCGAAATTTTCACTATTTTCATCCATATCTAACTTAGTCGCAGTACTCATAGGGGTGTTTATTGCTTTTGAATTATCTATGTTAAATCATTTTAACAACTCTAATGTATATTTAGATTGGTTAAGAAATATACCATCACTAAGTTGTTTGATTTGTAATCCCAAAAAGAAAGTTAATTCACCCATTAATCTTATTTCAAATTCATGACTCATACATTTGGCAAATGATTCACATAGTGATTCATCCGAAGAGCCAAAAATAATATCGTCAACATAAATTTACACAATAAGAAAATTATTTTCAAAATGTTTGATAAACAATGTAGTATCAACCTTGCCTTTGGTAAAATTATTTAAAATAAGAAAGGAACTAAGCCTTTCATACCAAGCTCTAGGAGCTTGTTTCAAGCCATAGAGAGCCTTAGTCAATTTGAATACATGATTAGGAAGAAGAAAATTTTCAAATCCGGGAGGTTGTTCGACATATACTTCTTCGGAAATAAAACTATTCAAGAAAGCACTTTTGACATCCATTTGAAACAGTTTAAAATTATTACTACTAGCATAGGCAAGGAGCATCCTTATGGCTTCTAATCGAGCCACGGGAGCGAAGGTTTCTTCGTAATCGATACCTTCTTCTTGGTTGAAACCTTTGGCCACTAATCTAGCCTTATTTCTAACCACGATACCATTTTCATCTTGCTTGTTTCTAAAGACCCATTTAGTACTAATGACTAAATGGTCACTAGGTCTAGGAACAAGCTTCCATACCTTATTCCTCTCAAATTGATTTAATTCCTCTTGCATTGCAATAACCCAAAAATCATCTTTTATGGCCTCGTCAATGCATTTAGGTTCAATTTGAGAAAGGAAGGCAACGTTAGCACAAAAATTCTTGAAAGAGGAACGAGTTTGAACCCCTTTTGATGTATCTCCTATAATTAGCTCCTTTGGATGAGCATCTATATACTTCCATTCCTTAGGTAAGGAAATTTCGAAAGAAGGTGCATCCAAGTTGCTATTTTGAGGAGGAGGTTCATTTAAATTCAAATTATCAAAACCAAGATCATCATCAAAATTATTTTTCTTTAAATTAGAAATTTCATTAAAAACTACATGAATAGACTTCTATTACTAAGGTTCTTTTGTTAAAAACCCGAAAATCCTTAGAAACGGAAGAGTAACTAAGAAAGATGCCTTCATCGGATTTAGCATCAAATTTTCCTAAGGCATCCCTTTCATTCAAAATAAAGCATTTACAACCGAAAACTTTAAAATAGGAAATATTTGGTTTTTTGTTATTCCATAATTCATAGGGAGTTTTTGATAGGGATGGTCTTATTAGGACCCTATTCATGATGTAGCAAGCCGTATTTACGGCTTCGGTCCAAAAGTACTTGGGTAGACTATGTTCATTTAACATCGTTCTTGCCATTTCTTGTAGGTTTCTATTTTTTCTTTCAACTACTCCATTTTGTTGGGGATTCCTCGGAGTGGAGAAGTTGTGATTGTATCCATTAACTTCACAAAAATTTTGAAAGTCACGGTTTTGAAATTCGCCACCGTGATCACTCCGAATTGATGAAATCATGAAACCTTTTTCGTTTTGAGTGAGTTTACAAAATTTAGAGAAACACTTGAAGCAATCACTTTTGTGAGCTAAGAAATAGGTCCAAGTGTATCTAGTATAGTCATCCATAATTACAAACGCATATTTGCTTCCTCCTAGACTTGTCGTGTCAATTGGTCCAAATAAGTCCAAATGAATCAATTGTAATGGTCTAGTGGTGCTAATTTGAGTTTTTGGTTTGAAACTAGTTTTTATTTGTTTACCTAGTTGACATGCATCGCATACTTTGTCCTTAATAAACTTTATATTTGGAATTCCTCGCACTAATTCTCTAGATGAGATCTTAGATATTAGTTTCATGCTTGCATGGCCTAGTCTCCTATGCCAAAGCCAAGCATCATCATTTAGAGCGGAGAAGCACATTTCATTACTTAGTTCATCAAGGTTGATGGTGTAGACATTATTTTGTTTTAATGCAATCATAGTTATGTTATGGTTTGGTTTCTCAATAATACACACATTTGATTCAAATCTAACGATATAACCTTTATCGCATAATTGACTAACACTCAAGAGATTATGTTTCAATCCATCAACTAGTAAGACATCATCAATAGAAAATTTTAATTTGTTACCTATGGTTCCCTTGCCAATGATTTTGCCTTGGTTGTTGTCTCCGGAGGTGACGTACCCTTCTTCTTTGCTAGTGAGCATAGAGAAATGAGATGGATCTCCAGTCATATGTCTTGAGCATCCACTATCTAGATACCATCTCTTGCTCCTAGCTTGTGATGGTGTATGTTTCTACAAGAAGGGATTATTTTTAGGTACCCATTTTCTTTTGGGTGCCTTAAAAACTTGTTTATCATATTGCATAGAATTGATCATGGTTCCTTTAGGAATCCAAATTAGTTTGTTCGGACTAATTTTCTTGAATGGACATTTATAAGTTTTATGTCCATATTTGCAACAAAAGTTGCAATTGCTTTGGTGCCTAACATGTAAGATGGGGCCTTTAATGAAAGTGGTTGGATTTTGGTGAGGACTTTTCACAAATCTGATTCCACTTCTTTTAGGAACGTGACCCTTATTTGTAAGGATCATGTTCAAGGATTTGCTACCAACCTCGAATTTCTTCAAGGTGTCCTTAAGTAGCAAGTTCTCCTTTTGGAGAGATTCTAGATCATGACATTTTATACATGGAGCTAAACTATCATGATATTCAGTTTTTAATTTATCGATATCACAAGTGAGACTATCATGCTCCTTTTTTAGCAATTTGTATTTTCTATTAATTGTCTTACATTCATCAAATAACTCATGGAAAGCATTTAATAATTCATGATAAGGTAAATCTGCATTAATTAAATATGTTACCTCTTCTCCGATGGCCATTAGGGCGTAATGAGCAACTTGCTCGGTGTTGGACTCCTCTTCTTCGGACGCGCTTGAATCATCCCACGTTGCCTTGAGCGCCTTCTTCTTTGATGTTCTCTTTTTGGCTTGAGGACAATCGTTCTTGTAGTGTCCCAGTTTTTTGCATTCATAGCAAATCACTTGGTCCTTCTTTTGTTCAAATTTATTTTTTGTATTATTTTTAAATTTGTTCTTTCTTAAATATTTTTTAAATTTTTGAGTCAAAAGTGCAATGCCATTGTCACTGTCCTCATCACTTGATGTTCCTTTCAAGTGGTCTTCTTATGATTTGAGTGTCATATCCTTCCTGTTCTTTAGAAGGGGGTTCTCGAGCTCGTCATGAGCTTGACATGTCATTTCGTAGGTCATTAGAGACCCAATGAGTTCTTCAAGAGGGAATGTTTTAAGGTCTTTGGCCTCTTGAATGGCCGTAACTTTTGGATCCCAACTTTTAGGGAGGGATCTTAAGATTTTAGTTACTAGTTCAAAGTTAGTAAAATCTTTACCAAGAGCTTTGAGTCCATTGATGACATCCGTGAACCGGGTGTATATGTCTCCGATGGACTCACTTGGTTTCATTTGGAAAAGTTCGTAAGAGTGCACAAGGATGTTGATTTTGGACTCTTTCACTCGGCTAGTGCCTTCATGAGTGACCTCAAGAGTTCTCCAAATATCAAAAGCCGAATCACAAATTAAAACACGATTAAATTCATTTTTGTCTAGTGCACAAAATAAGGCATTCATAGCCTTTGCGTTTAAAGCAAAAACCTTCTTCTCCGATTCATTCCATTCGCTCATCGGAAGAGAAGATTTTTGAAATCCGTTTTCAACAATAGTCCAAAGCTCGAAATCCATGGAAATGAGCAAAATCCTCATACGAGTCTTCCAATAAGTATAATCTGACCCATTAAACAAGGGTGGACGTGTGATAGAATGACCCTTATGCATGCCGGAGTAAGCCATCTCTCTTGGGTATCAAACCAAATATGAGAGTGAGCCTAGCTCTGATACCAACTGTTAGGATCGGAGCGGCACTAAGAGGGGGGGGTGAATTAGTGCAGCGGATTAAAACTTTCATTTTGACAAATCTTTCGTACGATAAAAACGGAACTTGAAAAACTTAACTTGAACGTGTGTTCGTAAACGTGTGCAGCAAAGGTAATGAGGAAATAAAGCACATAAGAAGGTTTGCAGTAATGTAAGCAGCGATAAGAAAGTGCAAACCAGAGATTACGCCGATTTTACAGTGGTTCGGTAAAATGACCTACATCCACTTGCGAGGCCCCTCTTTGATGAGGCTCCCACCTTCCACTAGCAAATCTCTTGAAATGGAAGGGCAAATACCCCTCTTACAACCTTTTACAAGTAGTTCAACCTCTTACAAATTTTCAGTAAGAAAGAAGGAGGTGAACTCTCTAGCAAATTGAAAAACAAGACTTGCTAAGACTTTCTAAGACCTTTCTCTCAATCAATTGCTTCTCAAAATGTTGTAATCTCAGCTGAGATTTGAGGGGTATTTATAAGCCTCAAGAGGATTCAAATTTGGGCTCCAAAATTTGAATTCTCTTTGGGTTCCCGATGCTGGCGGTGCCACCGCCTGTCAGTGGCGGTGCCACCACCTGTCAGTGTCAGACACTGATAGTGCTGGGTGGTGCTACCGCCCAGCTCTCGGGTGCTGGGCGGTGCAACCGCCCAGTCTGGCGGTGCCACCGCCAGACCCTTCGGTTCACTTGTTGGGCTTCAAATTTAGCCCAAACCAAGTCTAATTTTGGGCTCAGTTTGCCCCTAACCTGGATATAGGATTATCTCTTAATCCTTATCCTAATTACAAGTAAACTACATAATAAAAAAAAACATCCTAAGCAAGTTTTCAACCGCGAACGTCGAGTCTTGTTCCGGCGAGCTTTCTGGCGAACTTCTTCCGACGGACTCCCAACAAGCTCCCGAACTTGTGATGACTTTAACGAGTAGCCGAGCCTTCTCGGTGATCTCCATGAACCTCCGACGATCTCTTCGGCAAACTTCCGAAAATTCCGACAGGTTCCCGATTTCTTCTCGGTTGGTTCCGGCAGCATCTCCGACGCTTCTTCGGTCTCTTAAACGTCCATCGAACTTGACTCCGGTATTCTTGCTTTGTGTTTTTTGGTTATCGTAGTTAATCCTACACACTTAACTCAATAATATGGATTATATCAATTAACCCATCAATTGATTTTATCAGCAAAATCCGAGATTCAACAGAACCATTTAAAAACTTTGACTAACATTCTTAATCCATGCTTTAGAACTTCCATTTAATTTTTACCATTAACATTCTAAAAGAAAAATAATCACCAAGTAAGTGAAAAAAGCAAATAAGTACCTAATTTGATAAATTTTTTAAATAAGTACCTAATTTGACTCAATGTATAATTTTCAAGATAATATCCAAATAGGAAGGAAACTCAATTTTTTTAAATCAACCAAGTAGTATATTTCAACTCAATTTAATTTTCCAAATAGGTTTTGGGGCCACACATTAGCCAAAAATAAGTGTGGTTGTAGATAATATATAATCAGTAAAAAAATTAAAATAGGCTATAATACGGTATCTTTTATTGAATGGAAAGAAATAAACTATTTAAATGATTGTTCATGCTCTCTGCAACCATACAAATGCAATAAAGACTATATCTTTCAAAAGAAGAATGCAAGGATATAATTTATTCAATTGATTGTTCATGGCCCGTGTAACTATATATACATGACTTAATTGAGGTCATTTACTCAACAAAAAAAGTAAGTATCATTCAGATTGAAGGATGGCAAAAGTTTCCCTCGTCTCCTTCCTTTTGGTGCTCACTATCTTCGCCTCCGGTATTATCTCTCTTTATTTGTTCTTAAATTTTATTAGATTACCTTCGGATAGTTTTTCTTTTTCTTTCTTTCGTCGAGTAACAATGGCCAAATCATTCTACGATTTCTGAGCCCCAATATGCATCTTATTTTTATTAACATTAACATTTATTTCACAGCACATAGAGGATGTTCTTTTTTTTTTTTTAGATTTAAAAGACTTCATACCATGATATTTATACAAATGTATTTTCTTTATGTGGAATATGCAGTCAACGCTATTGTGACCAAGGTGGACGCAGCAAGATGTCAAGAATACTTGAATCATGGTGGCTGCAACTTATCTGCTTGTAAAGAACAATGCATTAAGGAAAAGAATGGAGAAGGACAATGTATTCCTAATTCAAACCTGTCAGATTACGCATGTGTATGCTTCTATAATTGCTGATCGAGAAAATAGTATGTCTTGAATAAAAATCTGATTTTAAATACACCATATGATGCAAGATTGTGAATTTTCAAATTGTCTCCGATTCAACTGCACTCCTCCACTAAATAATTAATAATGAAATCTATATATATATATATATATATATATATATATATATATATATATATCAATAAACGTACAAAATATAAAGGTGCAGAAGATTTTAATGTGAAAATGATTTATGGTCACAATATGACCCGAGGTCGTCTATATCTTGTGAAAAATATTTCGGAATCAATGACTCACGAGTTTATTATCATACGTATAATTTAAAATGTTTAGTTTTAGATGTCAAAGCTTGAACATTAGATTCAAGACCGAACTGTCATTGAAAAGAAAAAAATATTATTATGTATTTTAATTCATTAATAAGATAATCAATACATACAATGGAAATTATTAGCCGTAAATCATGAACTAATACTGAATGAACTTTAGCTTTTAGTTTATACACATTATAGTGCATAATATAAATCCTACAATTTTTTTGAACATAATATTATTCACATTATATATTTTAATCGAAAAAAAATACCTTAAATCCAAAGACGTTATAAAAGACCTCTTGTGAAAGTGTTATATATATATATATATATATATATATATATATATATATATATATATATATATATATATTGAGAATCATTCTTGAGTAGTAGCTACAATGTCTATATGTTCCAGTGAGAATCCACCTACCCTTGCTCCAAATCTATAGCTCGAGAAGCTAGCCCAACCCTCCCTTGTATATTATCATAATCTATCTTTCTTTCCTCCACGTATCGATGCGCAAAACACATGCTATTTCCTTACTTCCCCCAATCAATACACTAAACCAATAAACTAATAGAATATAACCCCAATCAATGCACTAAACCAATAAACTAATAGAATATAATAAGTAGAGGCACCCCCGCCCGATGCATGAACTATGGTGGTCCGTCCTACTATTAGGAGTGAGTCCAGCAGTATAAAGCAGGGTGCCAATATTATTCTATTCATGAAGTTTAGGAGTGATCCAGCGGTAGAAAGCAGGGTGCCAATATTATTCTATTCATGGAAGTTTAGGAGTGAGTCCAGCAGTAGAAAGCAGGGTGCCAACATCAATAAATTCTTCTAGGGAACAAGCCAAATAAGCTCCATTCCATTCTTATCATTTGGTATCAGAGTTTACGATAAGACTTTAGGGTCTTATCATTTGATATCAGAACTTACGATAAGACTTTAGGATCTTATCATTTGGTATCAGAGCAGCGATCCTTGGCGTTCTCGCTGCAACGAAGCTATCAAAAAAATCAAAAAAAAAAAAAAAAAAAAAAGAAAGAAAGAAAGAAAGAAAGAAAGAAAGAAAGAAAGAAAGAAAGAAGAAGCAGCAACCGCAGCCACGCACGCCTGCTTCCCCTGCTTCCGGCCAGCCCACCCGCCGCCCGTCGCTGCTCTCCGGCCAGCAACCGACTCTGCCCCACTTCCGGCCAGAGTCCACCGCCGCCTCCCACCCAAGCCACCACCGCTGCCAGGAGACGACGCTGCCAGCGTCCCACTCCGCCGCATCCCTGCTCCTCTTCTCTACCGCCGCTGCAGGGCAACTCCTTCTCCACCGCCGCCGCTGCTTCCCGGCCGATCGATCACCGCCGCCCGCCTCCCAGCGGCAACCCTAGCCGTGCCCCCTCCTCCCAGCCGCAACCCTAGCCGTGCCCCCCCTTGGGTCGCAGCCCCTCGTTGCAGCGGTTGCAGAAACAGAGTTCCTCTGTTGCCGCAGCCCCTCGTCGATCGCAGCCGCGCCTCCTCCAGCACTCCTCTTCCCCTCGAGCGCCGTCGTCGCCCAGCCGACCCACCACCACTGCCAGCCATCGTGCGACGACCGCCGCACGCCTCCCAGCAGCCGATCCTCCTTGCTCTGCATCTTTTGTAACCGAAACAGGGCTATCACGGCAACTCACATCTGCTGCCCTTGTTTCCAGCCGCCGACGTCGCCTCGAGCGCCGTCGCCGTCGCCTTCCAGCCGTTGCTCCCCCGTCCGACGACCGCCGCTCGCCTCCCAGCCGCTGCTCCCGCTCGCTCCCCAGCCGCTGCTTCCCCTTGCTCTGCATCGGTGGTGACCGAAACAGGGCAGTTACCACCGTCGCAGTCGCGGGTCCCCTTGCTGCCGCAGTCGTGGATCCCCTTGCTGCTGCGAACGCCGGTTGCCACCACCGTCGCCACTGCTGCCCAGCCAGCGACGACGCCGCTCGCCGCCCAGCCTGCCACGACCCTCGCTGCCTCCTTCTACACCGCCGCCGCTGCGCTCCGGCCAGCAACGACTGTTGCTGCTAGCCACCGCAGCCTTCACCTCAACCCCTTCGATCTGCACCGTTGCTGCAGCCCACCTTGCTCTGCATCGTTGCCGCAGCCTCAACCTCGGTCGCTTCAACGACACCGTTGTGTCCTCAACCGCACGCGATCCATCGACGTCACCAACGCCTTCGTAGTGCGGTAGAGACAGAGCAAAGCTGCCTTCCATCCGCACCGTCGCAACCACCGCAGCGACAGGCCCTTGGCGACGTTGCCCCCAGCTGCAGCCACATCAACGCAGTCGCCTTCCAACCTCGGCGCTCTCACCCCATGCCTCGATAGAAATAGGGCAGCTACTCTTCCTCCAACGCAGCGACCGCAGCACTGCCCTTGGTGTCCACCTCCTCGGTAACTTCGCATTTACAGTGTTGATGCCCTTGTCCGACACTAAAAACAGGAGTTGAGATTACAGATTTACAGTCTTACGCAATGGCCACCGATAACTCAATGAAAGCACAAATGGAAGCATTGGAAATTAGAATTGAGAACCGGTTACAAGAAGTATTTAATGATTTCAAAAAGGACTTACTGGGGAGCCTTAGTAAATTTCAACAAGGTGGGAGCTCAAGTTCTACGTTGCACAGATCTGAAAATACAGGAAAAGAGCCCTAAGATTATGACACAAATTAGTCACACATGAAGATGGAATTTCCGAGATGGAAAGATGGAGATCCGACCAATTGGATCTCTAAGGCAGAAAATGTTTTTCGTTTTCACAGAACCCCAGAAGAATCCAAGGTAGAAGTGGCCTCAATCCAACTCGAGGGAGATGCACTCCAGTGGTACGATTGGTATCAAACTTTTCACGGAGTTCCTTCGTGGGAGCAGTTCAAAAGAGGGCTTCTTGTTCGCTTTGGCCTATCTGAATATGAGAATGTTGATTGCCAGCTCGCCAAAATTCATCAAACTTCTACAGTGTTAGAATATCAGAGTAGGTTTGAAATATTATCAAATCAAGCTAGAGATTGGTCGAACCGACAACTTCTGGATACATTTATTGAAGGGCTTATTCCAGAGATCCGGTGTGAAGTTAAGGCTCGTCAACCCCGTACTATGATAGCTGCGATCTCATTTGCAAATCTACATGAGAAAAAAATTAGCAAGAAAAGATCAGCAAGGGGTTTGTATTATGATGAAAAATGGAGTATGGAGCACCGATGTAAACAAGGGCAACTTCTGATGATTGAACCAATTGGAGAGGAACCGAAAGCTAAGAATGTGGACTCTGATCATGAAGGTATAAATTCTAATGAAGATGTTGGACCTACTATATATATAATACATGCATTAGCCGACTACTCTAACCCGCAAACTATGGAAGTTGGTGAAACTCTAGAACATCAGCCTGTTATAGTTTTGATTGATACTGGTAGCACTAACAATTTTATGGACAGTGAGACTGTTGACCGATTGGCCCACCACATTGAAGACTATGACAGATTCGAAGTAAAGATCGTTGATGGATGGATTTTCACTTGTGATAGCAAAGGTTCAAAGATAAAATTGATTATATAGGGCCAGAAGTTTCATGCAACGATTGCTACATTGAAAGACCGACTTGTTGCTTACACTATTAAAAAGTGGAGATCATACTTACTTGATCAACGGGTTGTGATGCGTTACAAATAGTCTATGGCTAAAGTGTTGAAAGAGAAGCTCCCAGAGATTGATGCTGCTCAGCCTTAAGGACAAGGCTGATTTGAAGAGGGAGGAACTATTAGGACCCTTTTTCTGAGCTTTTGAATAATGTTTCTTGAGTCTGTTTAGTCTAGTTGTTTATTGAGTCGATTTGGTTCAATTAGAGTCAAGTAGAGGTTTATTTAATATTTATTTATTATTAGAGTTCAAGTCCTGATGGACTCTGGGTGGAACTCTATAAATAGGGATGTAACTGCTTCTTTTCAGTAATCTATGAAAAATACTATTCTGTCTTTGGACAAACCTTAGGAGGCCGATCCCTTTGAAGCGATCAAGGAGGGCCGATCCCCTCGAAGCGATCAAGGAGGCCGATCCCCTCGAAGCGATCATTATCATCCCCATTTCTCCCCTTTCTTCCACGATAAGACTTTAGGGTCTTATCATTTGGTATCAGAGCCTACGATAAGACTTTAGGGTCTTATCATTTGGTATCAGAGCCTACGATAAGACTTTAGGGTCTTATCAGCACTCTTGAAGAATATGTTGTAGTGCTACCATTCAAGTTACCTCACATGAAGTGGTGTGCAATGGAGATTGTGCTAGGATAGAGGCCCAGGATCCAGATAATGGTGCATCAATTTTAGTAAACGTAGTGGATTTCAAGAGCAGCTAGGCGACAGACTGTCCTACAACTATGCTTCATCCAAGTGTGACTTGAGAATGGGTGGGCAAAGATCAATTGCCAAAGGAGCTAATACAATCGAAGGTGGTAAAAGCCTTGCGATGTGTTGGCATAGGCCATACATAAAGAGATTACAGTCTGAGTTCTTCCCACTAATATTATAATACAATAGAGATATCACCAAGAGGCAAAATGATGTAGCGGATCATGGTGGATAATTTGAGGCAATGCAATCAACACACACGAGAGATGTCCCGCGAGGGACATGATCATGCGAAGTTATAATCGAGAGCTCTTGGGAGCTCCACTTTAATAAACAACATAATGACAAGAAGGGCTATGGATTCAAGGAGTAAATGCTATAGTACTATAGAGGTGAACCTTTCATGCATGCGTCAAATTTCGCATTGGATGAAAGTTTCAGTTATCAACATATGGGGGCTATGTACCACCGAGAAGGAATTTTGAGTGCAAGTACTAATAAATCTCATGGGGGAGACTTGATCATATAGAGATATGATCAAAGTGATTAGAGGAGTCGGATTGCTCTAAAGCTCATATTCGCTTAAGGAGGCCCGACAAGTTAGAGAACAAAGTCGAGTAAGTGAATGTTGCTACCAAGGAAGCTAAGAAAAATAGAACCAATGTGAGCCCGGTAACATGATAGTTGAGGTTATACATGAGAGTTACAGTCTATCTTTCCATCAACTCAAAAAACACAAAGGTGTTGAAGTAAGGGATCAAAAGGGGAAAAGAAGCGACGACGAGTCTAGAGAGACTCAATTATCCAAAACAGAGTGTTTGCTAAAATACAGGTGGACTAGGAGGAGTTCCATAGTGTCATAAAAGTGGATTTACCGATCGTGAAGAAAGGGACACATATATGAGGCAATGGATTATAGGGCCGATAGTATGGTAAAGGGCATGGTAGCGCCATGGTAACACAGAGGTAGGACTTCTATGGAATAAACATTCCCTAGAGTTATTAATCTCTTGCTCTCATAGAAGAAGAGTATTTAGTTATGAAAGAGGCCAAGGAGGTAGAGAATATAAAGACAAACTCCAACTATCAAGACAAGGCTGAAGGGCAAAGACTAGAAAACTTCATAAAACTGGTGTCAATGGGTTTCCCATTAAAATAATAAAAAACGGAGGACTCAAGTCAATGTAGTGTAGGGTAGTCTAGGGGTGACATCGCATACGCAGCGGAAGAATAGAAAAAATCACTAAATTTAGCAATGATGTGTTCATCGTTATACAAAGATTGGTGTACAAAATCCGCAAAACCAAAAACTATGTATATGAAATATTGTGTTTTACCTGGGGAGATCGTAGATCCTTGAATCCCTATAGATCTTTAGGAGAGGATGAAGAAGGTCAAGCATCCTCATCTCTCGTGATGATCCACACAATAGGGCTGCGATGACACTCCTCAAATCGCTATCTAAATCTCTACACTTGCTATCTGATGTGGAGATAGGGAGAGGAGAATAGGAGGTGGCAACCAAGAAACCTCTAACCTATGGGTCTTTGGTTCCCTCCTATTTTAGAGGCCTCCTATTAACTTAACCCTAATGGATCCTGCCCTATTGAATATTATATCTCCATCGAACTACCCAAGCCTCTTAGATTAGTTGATCCCTATCAAATAATATCTTATTGTCTCTTATTAGATCTCATTCATAGGATCCAATAATTCAGGGACTTATTAGACATCTAATAAGATAGGGGCTTCGATAGATATCTCATATTCAAACATCTACTCATCGCAACGCCTACCATATGTGTGTGACCCTCTAGGCCCAATATCGAGCTGGTCGTGAGTCATACCTATCAGAACTTCTTCTGGCTCAGTGAATTATTATCTCCATAATAATTCACTCGACTCATTGACTACGGACGTACTAATCCACTACGCTACAGTCCCTAGACGATATAGGAGAATCTAATTAATTGGACCTATCTATCATTAGTTACTGTATATCTATAGTCCCTCATCTATCTAATATCGTAGAGGACGTATACCGGGCATGGTGTTGTTAGACCCACATGGTTTTTACTCAAGTCTCGCTCTAATCGGATTCTCCCGGAGAACTCTTTCTCTCTTAATCCGAATAACCTTAGCTAGGGATTTGTCTGAGCAAGAATACATGAGATATTTCTCTCATGACACTGAGAGTTGATGATCCTCTATCGACACTCAATAGTCCTTGTAAGATTGACTGTCACTCCCAATGACTAGTTGTGCTAGATTTAGAACTTTCAAACCTGTAAGTCTGGTATCAAAGTGTGGAGTACTTATACAGAATATCCTTGGTGTCTCAAGTCTAAGGACCAGATACACCATTGGGACTACGGAATTACTGTTTAATAATAAGGCATAATCAACCATCCAACATTCCATGAGCAGGTCAATCAGTGAACTCATTCACCAATGAGCACCAGCATTGTATCCCTAGTGTCCCCACACGAGCAGCTATGAGACCAACTACCTCCATAATATGTATGGGTATATAGTACATCAATCTGTTTGGTTATCTCGATGTTCCTCTCAAGTAACCTATGACCGAGATTATCTCGTTATCATAATCTCATCATGATCCGATTCTCATTGTACAGATTCATGGACATCACAATATATATATATATATATATATATATATATGAAATAAGTAATATAAAAAGATAAAATATAAAAATATAAAAATATAATAAGCAAAAAAATACGTACCATGTCACATATGTCATCACTTACGTGATTGGTTTGCAGGGTACATATGACTAGCAATCTCCCACTTGACCTAAAGCCAATCACTTGTGTCTAATCTCCATCAGACCCCAATGATGCTTAAAGACAATATAAGATAATGATTTTATCGGTGGATCTGCAATGTTATCTTTGGATGAAACTCTTTCCGTTACTACATCTTCTCGGGTCACAATCCCTCTAATCAGGTGGAACCTCCTCAGAACGTGTTTAGACTTCTGATGGGACCTGGGTTCCTTCGCTTGAGCAATTGCCCTATTTTTATCGCCATATAAGGGAATCGGCTCATCGCTGCTCAACACAACTCCAAAATCTATGATGAACTTCTTTATCTAAACTCCATCCTTTACAGCCTCTACTACAATAATATACTTCACCTCTGTATTTGAGTTAGCATTAGTATCTTACTTGGAACTCTTCCAGCATACTGCTCCTCCATTCATGGTGAACACATGCCCCGAATTAGACCTGCTATCATCGATATCGAACTGAAAACTCGAGTCTATGTAGCCTTCAACCCTAAGGCTACTACCTCCATATACCAGTAAAAGATTCTTAGTCCTTCTCACGTACTTAAGGATACACTTTACTACTTTCTAATGCTCCATGTCTGGATCCGTTTGATACCTGCTCGTGACACTCAAAGCATACACTATATTAGACCTAGTATATAGTATGACATACATGATAGACCCTATCGCTGAGGCATAGGGTATCCTATCTATGTTCGCCCTTTCTTTAGGAGTCTTTGGTGACATACTTCTAGAGAGCGATATCCCAAGTCTCATGGTTATGAGACATCTCTTAGAATTTTTCATGTCAAACCTTTTGACAATAGTGTATATGTACCTAGATTGGGACAAGTCAAGCATCCTCTTGGATCTATCTCTATCTCTATAGATTCGAAACTCCAAGATATAGGATACTTCCCCTAAGTCCTTCATGGAGGAGTATCTAGATAACTAAGCTTTTACTGTGGATAGCATTCATACATCATTCCCAATGATTAGGATGTCATCCACATATAATACTAAGAAGATAATAGCGCTCTCACTTACCTTCCTGTATACACAAGGCAAATCTTCGTTCTTAACGAAGTCATAAGATCTAATCGTCTCATCAAATCTTATGTTACAACTTTATGAAGCTTAGTTCAGTTCATAAAGGAACTTAAGCAACCTACACACCCTATTTGGGCTACCCTTAGACATGAATCCCTCAGGCTATATCATATACACCTCCTCCTTGAGGTTACCATTGAGGAACGTGGTTTTCACATTCATCTGCCAGTTCTTATAATCATAGTGTGCTGGAATAGCTAATAGTATTCGGATGAATTTTAGCATGGCTACGAGTGAGAAAGTTTCGTCATAGTCAACGCCTTGCATTTGACGATACCCCTTAGCCACTAGCCTTTCTTTATAGGTCTCTACCTTTTCATCTACTCCGATCTTCTTCTTAAAGATCCACTTGCAACTAATGGGTATAATACCCTCGGATGCATCAACTAGGTTTCAAAACTTGTTGGAGTACATAGAATCTATCTCAGAATTCATGGCTTCTTGACACTTCTCGGAGTCTATACTTGTAATAGTTTTCTCGTAGGTCCGAGGATCAATATCCTCAACATCCTCTCCTCTAATATATCTCACATATCTCTCAAGAGGATGAGATACTTTGTCGGACCTACGTAAAGTTGAAACTTGTGTGCTAGGTACTTGGACAGACTTAGGATGTGGAGTGGTGCTGGAGCTAGGTTTTCCAACCTCGCTCAACTCTATCACGCTCCCACTATCTCCGCCAAGAATGTGTTCCTTCTCAAGAAACACTACTCACTTGGCTATAAAGACCTTTTGATCCTCGGGATGATAGAAATAATACCCATAAGTTTCCTTGCAGGTTCTAGCAAGACCTAAGAGATTGGCAAGAGGTGAGATAGACCTTAAGATGAGCAATAAAGTAAAAGTTGCTATAGTAGCCGTTGGCGAGGTCACCCTATATTTACCTAGTGGAGCTATTTTTAATTGGATGCATGTTATCACCTTCTTGATGTTATATGTGGATGACATCCTGATCAATGGGAATGACGTAGAAATGCTATCCATCGGAAATGCTTGGTTATCTAGACATTTCTTCATGAATGATTTAGAGGAAGTATCCTATATCTTAGGGATTTAGATATATAAAGATAGATCCAAGAGGATGGTTAGCTTATCCGAATTCACGTACATAGACACTATTGTGAAAATGTTTAACATGAAAAATTTCAAGAGAGGTCTCATACCGATGAGACATGGAATATCACTTTCTAGGAGTATGTCCCCAAAGACCCCTGAAGAAAGGGTGAACATGAATAGGATACCCTATACCTCAGTGATAAGGTTTATCATGCATGTCATGCTATATACTAGGCCTAATATTGTTAGTTATAGGTGCCTAACAAGCCAATCACGTGAGTGATGACACGTGTGACTTGACACGGAATATTTTTGCTTATTATATTTTAGCATTTATCACTTTATATTAACTATTACATATATATATATATATATATATATATATATATATATATATATATATATATATATATATATATATATATATATATATATATATATATTGTGATGTCCTTCGATCTATGCAATAGGAATCGGATCATGATGAGATTACGATAATGAGATCGAATTACCTTTAAACATAGATCCTAAACAATCCAAATCATAAGTTATTTGAGAGGGACATTATGATAATCGAACAGACTGGTGTGCTGTATACCCATCCATATGATGGATGCAACTGGTCTCATAGCTGCTCGTGTGAGGACACTAGGCATACAATACAAGTGCTCATTGGAGAATAAGTTCACTGATTGATTCGTTTACGGAATGTTGGATGGTTGATGATGTCTTATTGTCAAACAATGATTCCGTAGTCCTGGTAGTGCATATGGTCCTTAGACATGAGATACCAAGGATGTCCTATATGAGTGCTCCACTATTTGATACTAGACTTATAGGTTTGAATGTCTCAGATCTAGTATAGCTACTCATTGGGAGTGGCAATCGACCTTATGAGGGCTATTCAGTGTTGATAGAGGATCATCCACTCTCGGCATCATGAGGGGAATATCCCATGTGTTCTTGCTCAAATAAATCCCTAGCCAAGGTCATTCGGATTGAGAGAGAAAGAGTTCTCGGGGAGAATCCAATTAGAGTAAGACTCGAGAAGAAACCATATGAGTCTGACAGCACCATGCCCGGTATATGGTCTCTGGGATATTAGATGGATGAAGGACTATAGGTATACGGTAATTGAGGATAGATAGGTCCAATGGATTAGATTCTCCTGTATCGTCTGGGGACTACGGCGTAGTGGCCTAGTACGTTTGTAGTCGATAAGTCAAGTGAATTATTATAGAGATAATAATTTACTAAGTTAGAAGGATGATAAGACCCTAAATTCTTATCGTAAAAAAGAAGAAGAGAAAGGGGATGATCACTTCAAGGGGATCGGCCTCCTTGATCGCTTCGAGGGGATCGATCCTCCTTGATCGCTTCAAGAGGATTGGCCTCCTAGGGTTTGTCAAAAGACAGAATAGTATTTTTTATAGATAACTGAAAAGAAGCAGTTACATCTCTATTTATAGAGTTCTGACTTTAGCTAAACTAAATAGACTTAATAAATATACAGAAAATAAAATTAAAGCATAGAAAATAAAAGAAAAAAATAAAAGGATCCTAACAATCCCACCTCCTTCAATTCAGCCTTGTCCTCAAGGTTGAGCAGCATCAAATTCTGAAAATTTCTCCTTTAGCATGCTGTAGGACTCCCAAGTGGCATCTTCCTTTGGTAAGTTGGCCCATTGCACCAGCACTTCAATTACATGATGTCTGTGATACATTACAACTCGTTGATCAAGTATGACTTGTGGTTGAGCTTGAACTTCCCCAGTAGTAGAAGTGTCCGGCAAATGGCACTACACTATTGCATCTTCACCCAATTTCCTTTTAAGGCATGCAACATGAAAGATTGGATGTATTTTAGAGCTAACAGGCAAATCCAAGCGTTAGGCAACTGGTCCAATGCGTTCTAATACCTTATAAGGCCCAAAAATCGAGGAGATAGTTTAATGGAAGATCGGACCTTTATGGAAGTTTGCTTGTAGGGTTGAAGATGAAGGAAAACCCAATCACCCACAGTAAATTCTCGTTTACTTCGGTGTTTATCAGTTTGTTGTTTCATTCTTGCTTGTGCGGCTGTAAGGTTATCCTTTAAAAGCTAAATAATCTTATTTCTATTCACCAATTCCTTGTCCACTTGATCAACTTTAGAAGAACCAGGTATATATTTTGTAATTGTAAGTGGGGATTGACCATAAACCACTTCAAAAAGAGTCATTTTAATAGAAAAATAGCAAGAGGTATTATACCACCACTCTGCCCAGGGAAGCCATTTGACCCATTCCTTTGGCTTATCGCTAGTAAAGCATCAGAGGTAATTTTCTAGGCACCTGTTTACCACTTCAGTTTGCCCATCTGTTTTTGGATGATAAGCAGTGCTCATATTCAGCTGAGTACCTTGTAAATGAAAAAGTTCTGTCCAGAAAGAGCTAGTAAAAATCTTATCTCTATCACTAACGATGGAACGGGGACTCCCATGTAATTTAGCTATGTTTTCCACAAAAATACGAGCAATACTTGTAGCAGTATAAGGATGCCATAAAGCACAGAAATGAGCATACTTTGTAAGTCTATCCACAACTACAAGTATAGTACTCTTTCCTTGAGATGATGGGAGACCATCAATGAAATCCATAGATATATCGGTCCAAGTAGCACCAGGAATAGGGAGGGGCTGTAGTAAGCCTGGGGTGGCTACTGTCTCACTTTTGTGATGTTGGCAAACATCACATTCAGTAACAAATTTCTTGATAAAATTTTTCATACCTTTCCAGTAAAAAAATTGTCAAACTCGCTTATAAGTGTGGAGAAATCCCGAGTGACCAGCAATTGGTGATGAATGGAACTCCTTCAGAATTATTGCTTGGCAAGAAGAATGTGGGGCAACCACTATTCGGCCTTTATAGCGCAAGTCCACCAAATCCCTACTATAATTTGAGACAGAACCTGGGGCTTCTTTTAATTTTTTAATGATGCTTTGGATCTCAGGATTATTTGACCATTCCTTTCCGATAACTTCCAAAGTCTCACAAATAAGAATAGAAATAGTTACTAGTTCAGCTTGTTCTGGAAGGCATGAGAGGGCATCTGCTACTAAATTCTCACTCCCCTTTTTATAAACGATCTCATAATCGAATCACAGTAGCTTTGTGACCCATTTCTGCTGCTCTGAAGAAGAAATCTTTTGCTCTAGAAAATATTTGAGGCTTTTGTGATCAGTGCGTATTTGAAACCGTCGACCAATTAGGTAGGGTCTCTATTTTGTGACTGCATGTATTTTGGCTAGCATCTCCTTGTCATAAATAGATAAACTCAAATGGGAAGGAGAAAGAGCCTTACTAGCATAAGCGATAGGCCGACCTTCCAGCATTAATACAACCCCTATTCCAGCTCCAAAAGCATCAGATTTAATCATAAACATCTTATTAAAATCGGGTAGAGCAAGCACGGGTGTAGTAGTCATTGCAGTTTTCAAGAATTGAAATGCCTGAGTTGCCTCTTCTAACCATCTGAATGTATTTTTCTTTAGAAGTGATGTCAAGGGGGCACTAATTTTACTATAATTCTTCACAAACTTTCGATAATAGCTTGTTAGTCCCAAGAATCCCCTTAAAGCTTTGATTGACTTTGGAATTAGCCAGTCTATCATCACTTGGATTTTTGAAGGATCAACTGCAACACCCTTTCAAGATATGATATGGCCAAGGTACTCAACCTCAGGTTGCCCAAAACTGCACTTGGATTTCTTGACAAAAAGACCATGCTCATGAAGAATATTAAAGACAATTCGTAAATGTAATAAATGACTTTCTAGAGAATGACTGTATATTAAAATATCATCAAAGAAAACCAAAAAAAACTTACGGAGATGAGCCCGAAACATGTCATTCATTAAACTCTGGAAGGTAGAGGGCGCATTAGTTAACCCAAAAGGTTTTACTAGAAACCCATAATGGCCGTTATGTGTCCTGAAGGTAGTTTTCTGAACATCCCTTTCATATACTCTAATTTGATGATAGCCCGATCATAGATCCAATTTAGTGAAGACCTGAGCTCCTCCCAATTCATCCAACAGTTCATCCACTACTGGAATAGGATATTTATCTTTCACTGTAATATTGTTAAGTGCTCGATAGTCGACACACATCCGCCATGAGCAATCTTTCGTTCTGACTAGTAAGACTGGGGAGGAATATAGGCTAACACTAGCTCGTATAACTCCTATTTTGAGCATCTCTGTGACAATCCTCTCTATCTCTGCCTTTTGAAAACGTGGATATCTATAGGGTTGGACATTGGTTGGTGCCTTCTAGGGTAATAGTAGGATCCAATGATCAGGACATCTAAGAGGTGGAAGTCCGTGTGGCTCTACAAATATATCCACAAACTCTGTTAGCAATGATTCAATATTTCCAACCGGAATGTTCACTATCATTTCCTTTTCAATGTTATGCAAATGCACTAAAAATCCGGTATGTGTCTTCCGAAGGACCCGCTCCATCCGATAGCTAGTGAAAGTTGTAACCTTACCTCCCCGTCTTCCTTTGAGAGTCAGCTGTCTTCCATTAATAAAGAACATCATAATTAGTTTAGAAAAATTCCAGGAGACATCACCTAGTGTTGATAGCCATTCAATTCCGAGCACCACTTCATAGTCTTCCAAGGGTAATAAAAAGAAATCCACAAATAATTCTTGACCTTGCAAAATTAGTTTTATCTTTGAGCACTATCACAGGTTAAAATTCGTCCATCGGCAACCTTAACTTCAAATTTGTCATAACATTCGATGTGGTAAGCTAATCGGGCTGCAACTTTCCTATCCATAAAATTATTAGTGCTACCCATATCAATCAAAATAGTGACAGATTGGTATTTCAGAGTTCCCCCAATTTTCATAGTTTGTGGATTAGAGTAGCCAGCCAATGCATGCACTATATGTGTGACGGCTTCAACATCATCATCAGTTTCCACTTCTTCATGATCGAAATCTGATACTTCTACTTCCGGTTCCTCCTCGATTGGTTCAATCATCAAAAGTCTTCCTTGTTTGCATCGGTGCTCCTTACTCCACTTTTCATCGCAATGCCAGCACAAACCCTTCGCTAACCTTTCTTTGAGTTCTTCTCGGGTTAGTTTGCTAGTGTTATGATTTCGACTAGGAGTAGATGAGGTAGGTTGCCTACTAATCACCTATTTGTTGGCACCTCTGTTTCGACGATATTCCACACTGATTTTTTCTTCATATAGGCGTGCAAATGAAATCGTAACCATCATAGTGCAGGGTTGATGAGCCTTAATCTCGTACCAGATCTTGGGAATAAGCCCTTCAATAAATGTTCCCAGAAGATATCATTCTGACCAATCTCTAGCTTAGTTGGATAATCTTTCAAATCTACTTTTATATTCCAATACTGTTGAAGTCTGATGAATTTTGACGAGTTGGCCATCAACATTTTTATATTCGGATGGGCCAAAGCGAACAAGAAACCCTCTTTTAAACTGCTCCCACAAAGGAACTCCATAACAAGTTTCGTACCAATCGTACCACTGGATTGCATCTCCATCGAGCTAGATTGAGGCCACTTCTACCTTGGATTCTTCTGGGGTTTTGTGAAAATGAAAAAAATTTTCTACCCTAGAGATCCAACTGGTCGGATCCCCATCTTCCCATTGTGAAAATTCTACCCTGATGCATGGGTAGTGTGTGCCACCATCCTGGAGCCCTTTTCCTAGATCTCTCGATTTGTTCAATGTAGAACTGGAGCTTCCATCTTGTTGAAACCCGCTAAAGTGCTCCAACAAGCTCTTTTTGAAATCATGAAGAGTTTCTTGTAGCCGACTCTCAATTTTGGTTTCCAACGCTTCCATTTGTGCCTTCACTGAGTTATCGGCAGCCATTGCATACTATTGTAAGTCGTTAATCCCCAGTTCTTGTTTCTGATGTCTAGTCAAGGGCATCTGCACAATAGTTGGGCAGTAGCAGCGACGGTGGCGGCAGTCGGCATTCGCAGTAGCAAGGGAACCCATGCGACTGTGGCACAGCTGGAAACAGGGGCAGGAAGGTGAGTTGCCTGTGCTCTGTTTTGGTTACAAAGGATGCGAAGCAAGGTGGAGCGGCAACTGGGAGGCGAGCGACGGTCGTCGCACAATGGCCCATAGTGGTGATGGGTCGGTTGGGCGGCGACGGCGCTCGAGGGGAAGAGGAGTGCTGGAGGTGGCGCGGCTGGTGGAGGCACGGCTGGAACAAGGGCAGCAACGGTGAGTTGCCCTATTTCGGTCGCCGTGAGGAGGGGGGCAACCGGTGACTGTGGCTGCGACCCGGGGGGGGGCGGGGGGGGGGTGGGGGGGTGGGGGACACGGTAGCAGGGAAGTTAGGGCAGCATCGCCAATAGTATCAACGATGAAGGGGTGGTCCACTAGTAGGGGGACGATGCCAGTGGTCCTTCTCGCTCAAGCGAGATAGGGAAGTGAGGAGGAGAGGTCGCTGGCTGGGGGGGTAGCGGTGGTGTTGGTCGATCGGCCAGGAAACAACGTCGGTAGTGGGAAGGAGGAAGCAAGGGTCACTGTAGGGTGTGGCCTACCGGAGAGCAGGGGCGGTGGTGGGGAAGAAGCGAAGCAGGGAACCCTTCTCGGTGGCCGCCGGGGTAACAATCCTTTTTCCTTTTTTTTTTTTTTTGAATAGTTACGTTGTAGCGAGAACACCAAGGATCGCCGCTCTGATACCAAATGATAAGACCTTAAAGTCTTATCGTAAAAAAGAAAAAGAGAAATGGGATGATCACTTCGAGGAGATCGGCCTCCTTGATCGCTTCGAGGGGATCAGCCCTCCTTGATCGTTTCGAGGGGATCGGCCTCCTAGGGTTTGTCAAAAGATATAATATTATTTTTTATAGATAACCGAAAAGAAGTAGTTACATCCCTATTTATAGAGTTCTGACTTTAGCTAAACTAAACAGACTTAATAAATATACAGAAAATAAAATTAAATCATAGAAAATAAAAGGAAAAATAAAAGGATCCTAACAAAAGAGTTCTGATAGGTATGACTCATGGCCAGCTCGATATTGGGCCTAGAGGGTCACACACATATGGTAAGTATTGCGATGAGTAGAGGTTCGGATATGAGATATCCGTCGGAGCCCATATCTTATTGGATATCCAATAAGCCCCTGAATTATTGGATCCCATGGATGAGATCCAATAAGAGTCCATGAGAGATTATTGGATAGAGATCCACTAATCTAAAAGGCTTGGATAATTGGATGTAGATCGAATACCTACTAGAGGAGGATCCATTAGGGTTTGACAGGGGACCTCTATAAATAAGAGGGATTCAGTGGTTCATAGGCTAAAGCATTTGCTTACCTCTCCTATTCTCCTCCCCCTCTCCACCTCAGAGTAGGCCTAGAGTTTTGAGGAGCATCGTTGTAGCCCTGCTGTGTGGATCACCGCTCGAGAGGAGGACGCTTGACCTCCTTCACCTTCTCCTAGAGATCTACAAGGAAATATGGATATACGATCTCCCTAGGTAACACAATATATTCTATACGTAGTTTGTTTTGCGAATTTTTTCGCACCAATCTTTGCACGACGACGAACATCTTTTGGGAAACAAGGGATTTTTATTTTCTTGTTCTTCCGTTGCGCATGTGATGTCGCCCCCAAGATTTACCAACAATGGTATCAGAGCAAAGTAATTCATACGAATGATTGGTTTTGAACTGCATGTATTATGTTTATGAAGAATTTTGAAGTCAAAAATCATTGACGCAAAAACAAGGAAGGGCATCAATAGTTGCTTCCATCGATCTGTGTGCCTATAGCCACCTATAGCGGTAGCCACAACTAGGCAGCATAGCGTTGGTGCATGCGCAAGCGCTATGCCTACAGCAATTGGCCGGCGGCCTGCTTGCAACAGGCTTGCGACCGACGGAGCTAGCAACCCACAAGTAGAGGCACCTGCGATTGCTTCTCCCGTGGGGTGAGGCGCCGCAGGGAAAAGCGGCGCCTCACCCCTCAGAATTTGAGAAATTTCAGTTTCTATCCTTTGTCCAAATTATGAAAATACCCCTTGGAATTCAAAATTTCCCTACATGTCCCTAATTTAAAATATTAATTAATTAAAATTTTAATTGATTATTATTTTTATTATTATCTAGTAGTTGTACATAATGATGATTTATACATGTGATATATGATGGGTGGACGGATGATCATGGACAGTGTGATGTGTGTACTTGTGATGATTATTATTGGGGCCTACGAGCCTCAATTATATTTCTCGTTTATTGTCGGGCCTGCGTGCCTATGATTAAGTTGTAATCACACGAGGAGGCATAGTGGGAGCGTGGATGCGATAGCAGGACCCACGAGACGGACGATCGCAATGCATGGAGATGTATCGAGATATCGACGGAATTGACGAGGACGAGATGAATGATCACAGGGCATGGAGATGCACCACTACACACATAGATCTTGATGTGAGTAATTAGGCCTACTGGCTCAAGCCTGATCACATTAGGCTGTGGTCCATGACCATCTGGTGTGATTACTCGTGTGATGTGTGATTGCTTATACACCTACTAGATATGTATATATATTTGCATGCGATATAGATATATATTAAATATGTATATGTTTAACATATCATATTAAGAGACCAAATGATAGAAACTCCTTTCTCGATAATATTAAGTATATAAATGTGAGGCAATTAGATTGACCCACGTGGCCTTCCATCGTTATAGGTAGGAACCGATTCCCGGTGTAGGTTGAGTTGGTCGAGTCCCTCGAGGCTCACCTATATCGTGATTCGCTATCTTGCTTATGACATAGAGATATCACCGGTGACCTGAGGATATGGTATGCTTGGTCGAGTCCCTCGAGGGTATATAATCAAATCATACTCATCTTATAATGAATGTGTTGACTTAACCGAGCATAATGGTTGGTCGAGTCCCTCAAGACCATGGTGATTCGGAGGCCGAACAGGACGGGAATCACAAGGAGTTGTGATCGGCAAGAGTTGCATACCTTTTGGGCTTAGTGTGATTGGTCGAGTCCCTCAAAGTTACACTAAGATATGTTGAATCTCGAATTTTGATGATGAAGTCAATTGTCATTTGGTTATCTAATCCGTATATTGAGATAAGTGTGCAGGATTAACTATGATAGTAGTAAGACATGCAGTAGGTGTTGAGCCGGAGTCAAGACAAAGATCACGTTGGGGGTTCGAGAGTTCGTCGGAAGTCTGGACGGTCGTTGGAGGTTCTATGGGAACAATCCGAGAAGTCCAGGAGCTTGCTAAAGAAGCTCGTCGAAACTCACTAAGAGGATCGTCACAAGTCCAAGAGTTTGTCAGGAGTCCGCCAGAGCATCACCGAGGGTTAGTCGAATGTTCACTAGAAGTCCATCAGAAGCTTATCCGGAAGAAGCGATTGATGCACCGGAACATGATCTGCAGTATTGATGTCTTAATTATTGTAGTTAGCATGTAGATTAAGTTAGGATTAGGAGGTGATCCTACTAACTTAATATGTGGCCAACTAGGCCCTTGGTAGACCCAAATTGGGCCAAATGGATCAGCCCATTCAGACCCAGAATTCTTGGCCGGCGTTGGCACCGCTCAGGAGACTTGGTCTCCCAAGAATTCTAGGCAGTAGTACTGCCCCTGTCAGGCGGTGGTACTACCGACAGTTATTACTGCCAGCAGTGGTACTACCCTTATCAGGCGGTGATACCGCCTAAGCTCAGTCTCCAAGCGATGTTAGGCGGTAGTACCACCCAGACTGAGTGGTAGTACTGCTCAGTGATAGATGACAGGCGGTAGTGCTGTCTAGTTATGGCGGTGGTACTGCCAGGACCCCGAAAATTCGGGAATAGACACTTTTGAGCTCCGAATTCAAACTGATTGGGGCTTATATAAACCCCACCCTTTCTACATGAAACGACAACCAAAAGCTTGCTTTTATTCTGAGTATTTAAGAGCTTAAAAGTGTTATAAAAGGCTAGAGTTCCTCTCCCTCTTTTCTTTCTAAGTCTTTATCATTCAATAGAGGAGTGAAAACTTGTAAGGGTTGTCTCCTAAGCCCGTCAAATGGAGAAAAGCTGTAAAAGGGTGGTTGACCTTCGTCTATTGAAAGAAGGCCTCTAGTGGACATCGGTGACCTCGTCGGAGGAGGAAGCCAAAAGTGGATGTAGGTCAAGATTGACTGAACCACTCTAAATCTCGGTTTGCATTTACATTTTGCTCTTTATATTAACTACAAATTACCTCCATTACTTTACATCAACTATACTTCCATTTCAATCTTAAGTTAAAGTTCTTTCCGAAATGGTTTTTATCCAAAATATATTTCTTCGTATGAAAGTCATTTTTGAACCGACGAAAGTTTTTCGCTACCTTAATTCACCACCCCCCCCCTCTCTTAGTGCTCTTGATCCTAATAATTGGTATCAGAGCAGGTTCACTCTCAGTTGGATTAAAACCCAAGAGAGATGACATATGTCGGAAACCAAGAGGGTCACTCTATTACACGTCCGCCCATGTTCAATGGGACGGACTACACGTATTGGAAGACCCAAATGAGGATCTTCCTTATTTCCATGGATTTTAAACTTTGGAATATTGTTGAAAATGGATTTTTAAAGTCTTCTCTTCCAATGATCAATTGGAATGAATCGGAGAAGAAGACTTTCGCTCTAAATGCAAAGGCTATGAATGCCTTATTTTGTGCACTTGATAAAAATGAGTTCAATCATGTTTCGATTTGTGAAACTATATTTGATATTTGGCATATACTCGAAGTGACTCACGAAGGCACGAGTAGAGTGAAAGAGTAAAAAATTAATCTTTTAGTACATTCTTATGAACTTTTTCATATGAAACCGAGTGAGACCATAGGTGACATATACACCCGTTTTACGGATGTCGTCAATGGTCTAAAAGGACTTGGTAAAAGTTTTTCAGATTTTGAACTTGTTAACAAAATTCTAAGATCCCTTCCAAAGAGTTGGGACCCTAAAGTCACTGCTATTCAAGAGGCTAAAGATTTAAACAACTTCCCTCTTGAAGAATTAATCTGGTCATTAATGACCTACGAAATGACTTGTAAAGCTCATGAAGAGCATGAGGACACCCTTCTAAAGAACAGGAAGGATATGACACTTAGAACTCAAGAAGACCACTTGAGAGAAAACTCAAGTGATGAAGACTTTGACAATGACTTGACACTTCTAATAAGAAAATTTTAAAAATTTATTAAAAGAAATAAATTTAAAAATGATAATAAAAATAAATTTGAACAAAAAAAGATCAAGTTATTTGCTACGAATGCGAGAAGCTAGGACACTATAAAAGTGATTGTCCCCAAGCCAAGAAGAGAACAGTAAAGAATAATGCGCTCAAAGCAATGTGGGATGACTTAAACGCATCCGAAGAAGAGGAGTCCAACACTAAGCAAGTTGCTCATTATGCACTTATGGCCATTGGAGAGGAGGTATCAAATTTAATTGATGCAGATTTATCTTTCGATGAATTGTTAAATGCTTTTCAATGATTTATTTGATGAATGCAAAATAATTAGTAGAAAATATAAATTGTTAAAAAAGGAGCATGATAGTCTTGTTAGTAATTTCGATAAATTAAAAATTAAACATAATAATAATTTAGCTCCATGTACGAAATGCCATAATTTAGAAATTCTTCAAAAAGAGAACTTGCTACTCTAGGACACCTCGAAGAAATTCAAGGTTGGTAGCAAGTCTTTGAATATAATCCTTACAAATAAAGGTCACGTTCCTAAAAGAAGTAGAATAGGATTTGTGAGAAGTCCTCACCAAAATCCGACCACCTTCATTAAAGGCCCTATCTTGCATGTTTCGCATCAAAACAAATGTAACTTTTGTTGCAAACATGGACATAGAACTTATCATTGTCCATTCAAGAAGATTAGTTTTAACAAATTGATTTGGGTTCCAAAAGGAACCATAAAGAACTGTATACAACATGACAAACAATTTAGATCAGATTTTGAGGCACCCAAGATTAAATGAGTACCTAAAAATCATCCTTTTTTGTAAAAACATATATCACCACAAGCTTGGAGCAAGAGATGGTACCTTGATAGTGGATGCTCAAGGCATATGACCGGAGATCCATCTCAATTCTCTAAGCTCACTAGCATAGACGAAGGCTATATCAACTTCGGAGACAACAACAATGGTAAAATTATTGGCAAAGGAACCATAGGTAATAAATCCAACTTCTTTATTGAAGATGTTTTGTTAGTTGATGGTTTAAAACATAACCTCTTGAGCATTAGTCAATTGTGTAATAAAGGATATATTGTCAAATTCGAATCTAATGCTTGCATCATTGAAAAACCATACAAGAACACATCTATGATTGCATTAAAATAAAATAACATATACACCATTGACATCAATGATCTTTGTAATAAAATGTGTTTCTCGATTTTGAATGATGATGCTTGGCTTTGGCATAGGAGATTAGGTAATGCTAGCATGAAACTAATCACCCAAATTTCATCCAAAGAACTTGTAAGAGAAATTTCTCATATCAAGTTCATCAAAGATAATATGTGTGATGCTTGTCAATTAGGAAAACAAATAAAGGGCAGCTTCAAATCGAAGAATCAAATAAGCACCTCTAGACCTTTGCAATTGATCCATATGGACTTATTTGGACTGTTGAATCTTGGATTTTGATGATGAAATCAATTGATGGGTTAATTGATCTAATCCATATTATTGAGTTAAGTGTGCAGGATTAACTACGATAACCAGAAAACACAAAGCAAGAATACTGGAGTCAAGATCGATGGACGTTTAAGAGTCCGAAGAATCGTCGGAGATGCTGCCGGAACCAACCGAGAAGAAATCGGGAACCTATCGGAATTTTCGGAAGTTCGCTGAAGAGATCGTCGGAGGTTCACGGAGATCACCAAGAAGGCTCGGCTACTCGTTAAAGTCATCACAAGATCGGGAGCTTGATGGGAGTCCGTCGGAAGAAGTTCGTCGGAAAGCTCGCCGAAACAAGACTCGACGTTCGCGGTTGAAAGCTTGCTTAGGATGTGTTTTTGTTATGTAGTTCACTTGTAATTAGGATTAGGATTAAGAGATAATCCTATATCCTGGTTAGGGGCCAACTGGGCCCAAAGTCAGATATGGTTTGGGCTAAAATTAAGCCAAACCAGTGAAATCGGAGAGCCAGGCGGTGGCTGGCGGTAGCACCGCCCAGCACCCGAGAGCTGGGCGGTGACACCTCCTGGGCTGGGCGGTTGCACCTCCCAGCACCCGAACGCTGGGCGGTGGCACCGCTTGGCTGGGCGGTGGCACCGCCAGCATCGGGAACCCAAAGAGAATTCAAATTTTGGAGCCCAAAATTTGAATCCTCTTGAGGCCTATAAATACCCCTCAAATCTCAGCTGAGATTATAACTTTTGAGAAGCATTTGATTGAGAGAAAAGTCTTAGAAAGTATTAGCAAGTCTTGTTTTCAATTTGCTTGAGAGTTCTCCTCATTCTTTCTTATTGAAAATTTGTAAGAGGTTGAACTGCTTGTAAAAGGTTGTAAGAGGGGTATTTACCCTTCCATTTCAAGAGATTTGCTAGTGGAAGGTAGGAGCCTCATCGAAGAGGGGCCTCGCAAGTGGATGTAGGTCATTTGACCGAACCACTCTAAAATCGGCGTAATCTCTGGTTTGCATTTCATTATTGCTATTTACATTACTGCAAACCTTCTTACATGCTTTAGTTCCTTATTACCTTTGCTGCGCAACTTCAAGAATACGCTTTCAAGTTAAGCCTTTCAAGTTCCGTTCTTATCGTACGAAAGATTTTTCTAAAACCGAAGTTTTAATCCGCTGCACTAATTCACCCCCCCCTCTTAGTGCCGCTCCGATCCTAACAAGTGGTATCAGAGCGAGGTTATCTCTCATATTTGGTTTAATACCCAAGAGAGATGGCTTACTCCGGCATGCAAGAGGGTCATTCTATTGCACAACCACCTTTGTTTAATGGGTCGGATTACACGTATTGGAAGACTCGCATGAGGATCTTCCTCATTTCTATGGACTTTGAGCTTTGGTCTATTGTCGAGAATGGGTTTCAAAAATCTTCTCTTCTGATGAGCGAATGGAATGAATCGGAGAAGAAGGTTTTTGCTTTAAATGCAAAGGCTATGAATGCCTTGTTTTGTGCACTAGACAAAAACGAATTTAATCGTGTTTCAATTTGTGATTCGGCTTTTGATATTTGGAGAACTTTTGAGGTCACTCATGAAGGCACTAGCCGAGTGAAAGAGTCCAAAATCAACATCCTTGTGCACTCTTACGAACTTTTCCGAATGAAACCAAGTGAGTCCATCAGAGACATGTACACCCGGTTTACGGATGTCATCAATGGACTCAAAGCTCTTGGTAAAGATTTTACTAACTTTGAACTAGTAATTAAAATCTTAAGATCCCTCCCTAAAAGTTGGGATCCAAAAGTTACGGCCATTCAAGAGGCCAAAGACCTTAAAGCATTCCCTCTTGAAGAACTCATTGGGTCTCTAATGACCTACGAAATGACATGTCAAGCTCATGACGAGCTCGAGAACCCCCTTCCAAAGAACAGGAAGGATATGGCACTCAAATCATAAGAAGACCACTTGAAAGGAACATCAAGTGATGAGGACAGTGACAATGACATTGCACTTTTGACTCAAAAATTTAAAAAATATTTAAGAAAGAACAAATTTAAAAATAATATAAAAAATAAATTTGAACAAAAGAAGGACCAAGTGATTTGCTATGAATGCAAAAAACCGGGCCACTACAAGAACGATTGTCCTCAAGCCAAAAAGAGAACATCAAAGAAGAAGGCGCTCAAGGCAACGTGGGATGATTCAAGCGCGTCCGAAGAAGAGGAGTCCAACACCGAGCAAGTTGCTCATTACGCGCTAATGGCTTTAGGAGAAGAGGTATGTGATTTATTTAATGAAGATTTATCTTTTGAAGAACTCTCTATCGCTTTTCATGAATTATTTGATGAATGTAGAACTGTTAGCAAGAAGTTAAGTATCTTAAAGAAAGAGCATGCTTTGCTACAAGATAAGTTTGAGAATCTTCAAACTCCTCCATGCTCTAAGTGTGAGCATTTAGAAGCAATAAAAAATGAAAATTTGCTTCTTAAAGAAACCTTAAACAAGTTTAAGGTTGGTAGCAAAGGATTAGATATGATCCTTGCACACAAGGGTCACATCGTAAATAGAAATGGAATTGGATTTGTAAAAGGATTACATCAAAATCCTACCACTTTCATAAAAGGACCTACATTACATGTTTCCTCTTATATGAAATGCAACTTCTGTTGCAAATCCGGACATATTACCTACAAATGTCCATTTAGGAAAATTAGTTCACAAAAATTAATATGGGTTCCTAAAGGAACTATAAAGGATTCAATAATAAATAACAAAGTTAGTGGGTCAATTTTTGAGGCACCCAAAATCAAATGGGTACCTAAAAATCATCCTCTTTTGTAGACAAACCCACAAGCTAGGAGCAAGAGATGGTATCTCGATAGTGGATGCTCAAGACATATGACTGGAGATCCATCTCATTTCTCTATGCTCACTAGCAAAGAAGAAGGGTACGTCACCTTCGGAGACAACAACAAAGGTAAAATCATTGGCAAGGGAATTATTGGTAACAAATTTAGTTTTTTCATTGATGATGTTTTACTAGTTGATGGATTGAAACACAATCTCTTAAGTATTAGTCAACTATGCGATAAAGGTTATATCGTTAGATTTGAATCAAATATGTGCATTATTGAAAAACCAAATCATAACATGACTATGATTGCTTTAAAACAAAATAATGTCTATACCATCAATCTTGATTAACTAAGTAATGAAATGTGTTTCTCCGCCGTAAATGATGATGCTTGGCTTTGGCATAGGAGATTAGGTCATGCAAGCATGAAAACAATATCTAAAATATCATCTCAAGAATTAGTACGAGGGATTCCGAATATGAAGTTTATTAAGGATAAGGTATGCGATGCATGTCAACTAGGCAAACAAATAAAAACAAGCTTCAAACCAAAAAATCAAATTAGCACCACTAGACCATTACAATTGATCCATTTGGACTTATTTGGACCAATTGATACAACAAGTCTAGGTGGAAGCAAATATGCTTTTGTGATTGTGGATGACTACTCTAGATACACTTGGACCTATTTCTTAGCTCACAAAAGTGATTGCTTCAAGTGTTTCTCTAAATTTTGTAAACTCACTCAAAATGAAAAAGGCTTCATGATTTCATCGATTCGGAGTGATCACGGTGGTGAATTCCAAAACCGTGACTTTCAAAATTTTTGCGAAGTTAATGGGTACAATCATAACTTCTCAACTCCAAGAAATCTTCAACAAAATGGAGTAGTTGAAAGAAAAAATAGAAACCTACAAGAAATGGCAAGAACTATGTTAAATGAACATAGTTTACCCAAATATTTTTGGGCCGAAGCCGTAAATACGGCTTGTTACATCATGAATAGGGTCCTAATAAGACCATCTCTATCAAAAACTCCCTATGAATTATGGAATAACAAAAAACCAAATATTTCTTATTTTAAAGTTTTTGGTTGTAAATGCTTCATTTTAAATGAAAAGGATGCCCTAGGTAAATTTGATGCTAAATCCGATGAAAGTATTTTTCTTGGTTACTCCTCCGTTTCTAAGGCCTTTCGTGTCTTTAACAAAAAGACCTTAGTAATAGAAGAGTCTATTCATGTAGTTTTTAATGAAATTTCTGATTTAAAGAAAAATGATTTTGATGATGATCTTGGTTTTGATAATTTGAATTTAAACGAACCCCCTCCTCAAAATAGCCATTTGAATGCATCTTCTTCCGAAATTTCTTTACCCAAAGAATGGAAGTATGTAGATGCTCATCCAAAGGAGCTAATTATAGGAGATACAACAAAAGGGGTTCAAACTCGTTCTTCTTTCAAGAATTTTTGTGCTAACACCGCTTTCCTTTCTCAAATTGAACCTAAATGCATTGACGAAGCCTTAAAAGATGATTTTTGGGTCATTGCAATGCAAGAAGAATTGAACCAATTTGAGAGGAATGAGGTATGGAAGCTTGTTCCTAGACCAAGTGACCACTTAGTCATAGGTACTAAGTGGGTCTTTAGAAACAAGCAAGACGAAAATGGTATCGTGGTTAGAAACAAGGCTAGATTAGTGGCCAAAGATTTCAACCAAGAAGAAGGTATCGATTACGAAGAAACCTTCGCTCCCGTGGCTCGATTAGAAGCCATAAGGATGCTCCTTACCTATGCTAGTAGTAATAATTTTAAACTATTTCAAATGGATGTCAAAAGTGCTTTCTTGAATGGTTTTATTTCCAAAGAAGTATATGCCGAACAACCTCCCGGATTTGAAAATTCTCTTCTTCCTAATCATGTATTCAAATTGACTAAAGCTCTCTATGGCTTGAAACAAGCTCCTAGAGCTTGGTATGAAAGGCTTAGTTCCTTTCTTATTTTAAATAATTTTACCAAAGGCAAGGTTGATACTACATTGTTTATTAAATATTTTGAAAATAATTTTCTTATTGTGCAAATTTATGTTGACGATATTATTTTTGGCTCTTCGGATGAATCACTATGTGAATCATTTGCCAAATGTATGAGTCATGAATTTGAAATGAGTTTAATGGGTAAATTAAATTTCTTTTTAGGATTACAAATCAAACAACTTAGTGATGGTATATTTCTTAACCAATCCAAATATACATTAGAATTGTTAAAACGATTTAACATGGATAATTCAAAAGCAATAAACACCCCTATGAGTACTGCGACTAAGTTAGATATGGATGAAAATAGTGAAAATTTCGATCAAAAAATATATAGGGGAATGATAGGTAGTCTACTCTATCTCACCATGACTAGACCAGATATTATGTTTAGTGTAGGACTTTGCGCTAGGTTTCAATCTAATCCTAAATTATCTCATCTAAAGAATGTTAAAAGAATATTTAGATATCTTAAAGGAACTCCAAATTTAGGATTGTGGTATCCAAAATCTGAAAAATTCGATCTAATAGCTTATGCAGATGCCGATTTTGGCGGATGCAGGATAGATAGAAAAAGTACATCCGGAACATGCCAATTTTTAGGACATGCACTTGTTTCTTGGACTTCCAAGAAACAAAATTCAGTTGCACTATCTACGGTGGAAGCCGAATACATTGCTGCAAGTGCATGTTGTGCACAAGTCATTTGGATGAAAAATACATTAGAAGACTATGGAATTCACTTTAAAAACATTCCCATAAAATGTGATAATACTAGTGCCATATGTCTTACTAAAAATCCAATTCAGCACTCTAGAACTAAGCACATCGACGTTAGGCATCATTTCATACGCGATCATGTCCTTAACAATGATGTTGTTCTAGAATTCATTGACACAAAGCATCAATTAGCATATATATTTACAAAGGCTTTGAACGAAGATCAATTTGAATTCATTAGAAGGGAATTAGGCATGTTAAATTGTCCCTAAAATAAGCTTCACGAAAAATGACTCGTCCTTTTCCTTTCTTTTGTGGATTTGATTTCTTCCTTCTTCTTCAATTCAAAATGATCCATTAAAGTATAACTTATGATCTTGAGGGAAGAAGCTAAACAAAAGGGAGGAAGAAAAATTTTTTTCTTTCCTCCGCGGGATGCCAGCGGTGGCACCGCCAGATCCGGCGGTTGCACCGCTTGGCGCTCGGGCGCCAGGCGGTGACACCGCTCGGTTTGGCGGTGGCACCGACCGAGCGACCCTTATTAACCCGAGGGGTTAGGGCCGACGGTGACACCGCCCCCAACCCGAAAAAAGGGCTCTCAAAACCCTCTCCCATTCCCTCTAAACCTCATTCTAACTCTTAGAAGCATTGGAGAAGGATTCTTGGCGGTCCAAGCTTTCCATCTCTCAACATAATCTCCATAAGGTAACACTTGAAATCCCTCTTTTTGGTATCCCATTCCCTCTTTTCTTTCCTCTTTCCCTTGCTTATTTTTCACAATTTCATCATCATCTTGTCTAGATAATGGCTCCTAAGAGATCAAAAGGAAAAAGGATTGAAGGAGATTTATTTGACCATGATCTTTTTAGATCAAAAGAGGTAGCCCTTAGCTTTCCAAAATTTGAAACACGATGTATCCATAAGGGAAAATACGTTGATCTGGATGAACTAGAGGACTTAGAACCCATTAGGTGGTTTGCACACCTAGAAGCTCTACCTCTACTACAAATAGATGAACCAATCTATCCGCGATTAGTTAGATTGTTCTATGCCAACCTATATGAGGACAACGATAGCCTAAACACTTACCTTTTAGGAACACCCATTAGAATATTTGACAGCACTATTTGTGAGCTAATTGGCATAACTGAAAAAGATAGGGGATGCTATTTTAAAGGTAAATGGGACGTCAACACAATAGGAGCAACCTATACCGAAGCCGTAGAAACAATTTTTGCAAATCCAAACCTTGACTTCCTACCCAAGAGCTGTGAACACTTATTGCCTTTCAACTTTAAAATTCTTCATCACATTATCACAAGCATCATATTCCCCAAACAATTTCATCTTGACGAAATAAGTCAAATAGAGATAGGAACCATGAATTGGATTATGACCGGTCAGCATAATTGTTTTGGGTACTTAATTCGCCAACACATGCAGGATATTATGGCTAAAGATACTATATTGCCATATGGGAGGTTAATCACTAGATTTCTTCATGCCTATAACATTTGCATTCCACCCGATGAAGAATCTATTCAAAATAATCGATATAACATAATAAATAAAAACCTACTGAAAAGACTTAGGTGCACTTTTAGCAATGGCATATGGGTTAGGCAGCCTAGAAGGACGGATCCAATTCCTCAACCAATAGAATACCCCGAAACACTAATTCTTATGGGAAATGAATCTCCTCCTCCTAGTCCCTTTGGCGCAGCACCTTCAGCTCCTGTTTCCTCCTCTGAAGATCTCATTATGGCGGAACTGTCTCAGATCAAATCTCAGCAAGTACAAATTCAGAATCAACAAGTTGAAATTTTGAAGACACTATGACAAATGAATGAAAAAATAGATATCCTGTATCAGCACTGTGGATTACCTCATAAGGATTAAATTGATGTATCTTTTTATTCTGTTCTGTTTGCTTTTAACAACAAGTTCAAAGTTTGTCATCGATTGAACGATAACTGATCCATCCTTTTCGATAACTACTGTTTTGATATGCATAAATGATGATGTCTTTTGGATAAACTATTTCTGGCAAATTTGAATGATGAACTTTGGTTCCTATTAAATGCTAAACCTTTTTTCTATGATCATCAATTAGCTGGCTTGTCTCTTTTTGTTGATGACAAAGGGGGAGAAGTGATGACTAAGTGATGACTTACACCATAACAATAGCATGACTTATATGAATTACAAAAACTTGTGTGATATGAATGTCTTATATGCCTTGCAAAATCCTTGAAAATATCGCAAGATTGATTGATCATATTGAAGGCATGCCTTACATTTACATCATAAAATTCATGTTGAAAATCTTTATCTTCTATCGTAGTAAAAATTGTCTCTTATCATGATTTTCATCGAAGTTTTGTATTTACTATTGCTTAATGAGAATGACGATAAGTTCTACGGTTAGAACTTATCGGTTTATGCTTGAATTCTATGGATGGAATTCAAGTGTTTTCATCTTCTCATAATATGGAATATAGATAGGGGGAGTTATGTTTAACTCCGTCATCAATTGATTGTCATCATCAAAAAGGGGGAGATTGTTGAATCTCGGATTTTGATGATGAAATCAATTGATGGGTTAATTGATCTAATCCATATTATTGAGTTATGTGTGCAGGATTAACTACGATAACCAGAAAACACAAAGCAAGAATATCGGAGTCAAGATCGATGGACGTTTAAGAGTCCGAAGAATCGTCGGAGATGTTGCCGGAACCAACCGAGAAGAAATCGGGAACCTATCGGAATTTTCGGAAGTTCGCCGAAGAGATCGTCGGATGTTCACGGAGATCACCGAGAAGGCTCGGTTGCTCGTTAAAGTCATCACAAGATCGGGAGCTTGATGGGAGTCCGTCGGAAGAAGTTCGTCGGAAAGCTCGCCGAAACAAGACTCGACGTTCGCGGTTGAAAGCTTGCTTAGGATGTGTTTTTGTTATGTAGTTCACTTGTAATTAGGATTAGGATTAAGAGATAATCCTATATCCTGGTTAGGGGCCAACTGGGCCCAAAGTCAGATATGGTTTGGGCTAAAATTAAGCCAAACCAGTGAAATCGGAGAGCCAGGCGGTGGCACCGCCTGGTTGGGCGGTAGCATCGCCCAGCACCCGAGAGCTGGGCGGTGACACCTCCTGGGCTGGGCGGTTGCACCTCCCAGCACCTGAACGCTGGACGGTGGCATCGCTAGCATCGGGAACCCAAAGAGAATTCAAATTTTAGAGCCCAAAATTTGAATCCTCTTGAGGCCTATAAATACCCCTCAAATCTCAGCTGAGATTATAACTTTTGAGAAGCATTTGATTGAGAGAAAAGTCTTAGAAAGTCTTAGCAAGTCTTGTTTTCAATTTGCTAGAGAGTTCTCCTCATTCTTTCTTATTGAAAATTTGTAAGAGGTTGAACTACTTGTAAAAGGTTGTAAGAGGGGTATTTACCCTTCCATTTCAAGAGATTTGCTAGTGGAAGGTAGGAGCCTCATCGAAGAGGGGCCTCGCGAGTGGATGTAGGTCATTTGACCGAACCACTCTAAAATCGGCGTAATCTCTGGTTTGCATTTCATTATTGCTATTTACATTACTGCAAACCTTCTTACATGCTTTAGTTCCTTATTACCTTTGCTGCGCAACTTCAAGAATACGCTTTCAAGTTAAGCTTTTCAAGTTTCGTTCTTATCGTACGAAAGATTTTTCTAAAACCGAAGTTTTAATCCGCTGCACTAATTCACCCCCCCCTCTTAGTGCCGCTCTGATCCTAACATGGACCAATCTCTAAATCAAGCCTAGGAGGTAGCAAATACGCTTTTGTTATGGTAGATGATTATAGTAGATACACATGGACTTATTTCCTGAAATATAAAAGTAAATGCTTTAGATATTTCACCAAGTTTTGTAAACTTATTTAAAATGAAAAGGGTTCTATAATTTCTTCAATTCGAAGTGATCACAATGGTGAATTTTAAAATCATGATTTTCAAGAATTTTGTGAATCTAATGGATACAACCACAACTTCTCTACTCCAAGAAATCCTCAACAAAATGGAGTAGTAGAAAGAAATAATAGAAATTTACAAGAAATGGCAAGAACCATGTTGAATGAACATAGTCTACCCAAATATTTTTGGGCCGAAGCCGTAAACTTGGCATGCTATTTTATGAATAGAATTCTAGTAAGACCCTTACTCACCAAAACCCCTTATGAGTTGTGGAATAATAAAAAACCCAATGTTTCATATTTTAAAGTTTTTGCGTGTAAGTGTTTTATATTGAATGAAAAAGATGCCTTAGGAAAATTTGATGCTAAATTGATGAAGGGATTTTTCTTAGTTATTCCTCGATTTCTAAAATATTTTGTATCTTCAATAAAAGAACTTTAATTATCGAATAATCCATTCATGTTGTTTTCAATGAGATTTTCGAAATCAAGAAAAACGATTTTGATGATGATGTTAATTTCGATTCCTTGAATTTAAATGAAACCCCTTCTCCAACTATCAACTTGGATGTATCTACTTCCGAAACATTCTTACCCAAGGATTGGAAGTATGTAGATGCTCATCATAAGGAGCTAATCATAGGAGACATATCTAAGGGGGTTCAAACACGTTCTTCTCTTAAAACTTTTTGTGCAAACGCCGCTTTTCTCTCCCAAATTGAACCTAAATGTATTGACGAAGCCATAAAAGATAATTCATGGATTATCGTAATGCAAGATGAGTTAAATCAATTTGAGAGAAATGAGGTGTGGAAGCTTGTTCCTAGGCCAAATGACCATTTAGTTATTAGTACTAAATAGGTCTTTAGAAACAAGCAAGATGAGTCCGGTATCGTGGTTAGAAACAAGGCTAGATTAGTGGCCAAAGGTTTCAACCAAGAAGAAGGTATCGATTACGAAGAAACCTTCGCTCCTGTGGCTCGATTAGAAGTCATAAGGATGCTCCTTGCCTATGCTAGTAGTAATAATTTTAAGTTGGTTCAAATGGATGTTAAAAGCGCTTTTCTTAATGGCTTTATTTCCGAAGAAGTTTATGTTGAACAACCTCCCGGATTTAAAAATAATTGTCTCCCTAATCATGTATTTAAATTAACTAAAGCTTTCTATGGTTTAAAACAAGCCCCAAGGGCTTGGTATGAGAGACTTAGTTCTTTTCTTATTGAAAATAATTTCTCTAAAGGCAAGGTCGATACTATATTGTTTATCAAAAATTTTGAAAATAATTTTCTTATTGTTCAGATTTATGTTGATGAAATTATCTTCGGTTCTACGAACGAATCTCTTTGTGAATCTTTTGCTAAAACTATGAGACTTGAATTTGAAATGAGTTTCATGGTAGAATTAACCTTCTTTTTAGGCTTACAAATTAAACAACTAAGAAATGTCATCTTTATTAGTCAAACTAAATACATTTTAGATTTGCTAAAAAGATTTAATATGGATAGCTCAAAAGCTATCAACACTCCTATGAGCACCTCCACTAAGTTAGAAATTGATGAATGTGGAGAAAGCTTTGATAAAAAAACTTATAGGGGTATGATAGGAAGTTTACTTTCCCACACTGTAACTAGACCGGATATCATGTTCAGTGTAGGACTTTGTGCTAGGTTTCAATCGAATCCTAAGATATCTCATCTCAAAGCAGTTAAAAGAATACTTAGATATCTTAAAGGTACCACAAATCTAAGATTATGGTATCCAAAATCTGAGAATTTTGAGCTAATTGCCTATGTTGATGCAGATTTTGCTAGGTGTAGACTAGATAGAAAATGCACATCAGGAACATATCAATTTTTGAGATATGCACTTGTTTCTTGGTCATCCAAGAAACAAATCTCGGTTCCACTATCTGCAACCGAAGCTGAGTATATTGCGGCTAGTGCATACTATGCACAAGTTGTGTAGATGAAAAACACCTTAGAAGATTATAAAGTTCATCTTAAAAATATTTTCATTAAATGTGATAATACAATTGCAATATGCTTAACAAAGAATCTCATTCAACACTCAAGAAAAAAGCATATTGATATTAGACATCACTTTATATGAGATCATGTCACTAATCATGATGTTATTATAGAGTTCATTGATACTAAACATCAACTAACTGATATTTTTGCAAAGCCTTTAAGTGAAGAACAATTTGATTTCATTAGAAGAGAATTAGGAATGTTGATTTGTCCGAATGCATGAACTTATTAATTTGATTTTTTAGACTTTCTTGATCTATAATCAATCACTCATTGTTAAAAATATTATGATATGAATTTTACATGACTATATAACATGTTGAAAATTGTATGCCTTGATTTCCATGATGATAAGCATGTTTTACCTTCATGATTATGTTTGAAAAGCTATGGCAAAACTTTGTCCGAATGTATGAATTTGTTAAACTTCATTTTCGGACTTTATTGATCCTAACAATACATGATTTTCTCTTCCGGACTTAAAATTTTACATGATGTAGCTTTCATAAGCCTATGTCATATCAAAGTTGTTTCATATCAATGCTCCATGATTTTTGACATATGGAATTGATTAATAAATACATCTCTCATGGATTTACCTCGTGAAAAATAATTTTTAATCGAGAAATGGATTTGAGAAAATTAATTCCTTCTTGATGAAGGAAGATTTTTTTAATGAACACTTGCAAGAATTTAATTTCACATGTATATCTTGATTCTTGTAAAAATGAAGCATAATTTAATCTCTTATCATTTTTAACTTCATTCAAAGTTAGTTCATAATGGCTTTCCTCCTTCATGCAAAACGTTAATGACAAATAAAAAAGAAGAAGTAATGAAAGTAATCTCCATGTCATGATTGCTTGAAAAATAATTTGTATGAATGGTATCTTACCACTTATTGTTGAAAAATGATATGAATCTTTTTATTACATGAATCTTTACCACATTTATGCTTGAATATGCTTCAAATGTTCTCCTTTTTGTTGATGATAAAGGGGGAGAAATATGTGATAAATTGATGATAGAATTGCTATAATTGCTATGCACTTGAAATATTTACATTATGTTAAGATATCTAGAGCTTACATTACAATTTTACAAATTGATATCTTAATATGTGATAAATTAATATCTTACAATGATGATATCTTGCCATATGATGAATTGCTATGATTGCCATATTTACATTATATTAAGATATCAAAAGCTTGTATCATAATCTTACAAATTGATATCTTGTCATGTGATGAATTGCTACGATTGCTATCTTTCACATTTGAAATATAAGACTTCAAAATGGATTTCAAGCCTTGACATCATTTTCAGAAAGATACATCATGATAGGAATCATGATGGGGGTATTGATAATTTTAAATGAACTTAACTTATCAATATGTCTCTTGAATTCAAAGGCTTTGAATTCAAAATTGACTTATCTCAACTATGGCATAAAGATAGGGGGAGTTAAGGTTAACTCCATCATCAATTGATTGTCATCATCAAAAAGGGAGAAATTGTTGAATCTCGGATTTTGATGATGAAGTCAATTGTCATTTGGTTATCTAATCCATATGTTGAGATAAGTGTGCAGGATTAACTACAATGGCAGTAAGACATGTAGCAGGTGTTGAGCTAGAGTCAAGACAAAGATCACGTTGGGGGTCCGCGAGTTCGTCGGAAGTTCAAACGGTCGTCGGAGGTTCTATGGGAACAATCCGAGAAGTCCAGGAGCTTGCCAAAGAAGCTCGTCAGAACTCGCCAAGATGATCATCACAAGTCCAGGAGTTTGCCGGGAGTCCACCGGAGCATCATCGAGGGTTAGTCGGATGTTCGCCGGAAGTTTACCGGAAGAAGTGATTGACGCACCAAAACACGATCTTTAGTATTGATGTCTTAATTATCGTAGTTAGCATGTAGATTAAGTTTAGATTGGGAGGTGACCCCATTAAATTAATCTGGGGCCATCTGGGCCCTTGGCACACCCTAATTGGGCCGAATGGATCAGCCCATTCGGACCCAGAATTCCTGGCCGACGGTAGCACCGCCCAGGAAACTTGGTCTCCCATGAATTCTGGCCAGCAGTATCGCCCCTGTCAAGTGGTGGTACTACTAGCAATTATTACTGCCAATGGTGGTACTACCCCTATCAGGCGGTGGTACCGCTTGAGCTCGGTCTCCGAGCGATGTCAGGTGGTAGTACCGCCCAAACTGAGCGGTAGTACCACTCAGTGATAGATGATAGGCGGTAGTACCGCCCAGTTATGGTGGTGGTACCACCAGGACCCCGGAAATCCGGGAATAGACACTTTTGAGCTCTGAATTCAAACTGATTAGGGCCTATATAAACCCCACCCTTTCTGCATGAAAGGACAACCAAAAGCTTGCTTTAATTATGAGTATTTGAGAGCTTAAAAGTGTTATAAAAGGCTAGAGTTCCTCTCCCTCTTTTCTTTCTAACTCTTGATCATTCAAGAGAGAAGTAAAAACTTGTAAGGGTTGTCTCCTAAGCCCCTCAAAAGGAGAAAAGCTGTAAAAGGGTGGTTGGCCTTCGCTATTGAAGGAAGGCCTCTAGTGGACGTCAGTGACCTTGTCGGAGGAGGAAGCCAAAAGTGGATGTAGGTTAAGATTGACCGAACCACTCTAAATCTTGGTTTGCATTTACATTCTGCTCTTTATAATAATTGCAAATTACCTTTGTTACTTTACATCAACTATACTTCTATTTCGATCTTAAGTTAAAGTTCTTTCTGAAATAGTTTTCGTCCAAAACATATTTCTTCATACAAAAATCATTTCTGAACCGACAATAGTTTTCTGCTGTACTAATTCAACCCGCCCCTCCCCCCCTTCTTAGTGCTCTTGATCCTAATAAGATGCTGATTGGATCCTGATCCCCACTAGAAGTTTGTCGGAGACTTCCGTTTCACGTGCTGAGGGTGTCACGTGACTCGCTAGTAAAATAGTGGGAGCATATTAAGATAGAAGCCCATATCTTGATTGTTTATTTTTTGTGAAATCTGCATGTTATTCATTTCTGCTACATCTTTATTTTCATAAAAATGTCGGTTTCAAATCCCTTACGTGGCATACTTGATGTCAACCGCCTCACTGGTCCAAATTATACGGATTGGCTCCACAACTTGAGAATTATTCTCACGACGGAGAAAAAAATCATGTACGTCCTTGATATTGTGATACCTATGCCCGAGAAAGGGGCAAGTGAGAATGAGATCGCTCGTTACGTGAAGTATATTGATGACTCCACTCTTGCTCAGTACTACATGTTGGGCTCTATTACTCCTGAGTTATAGAGACAATAAGAAAAGATGGATGCTAGATCCATTCTCCTACATGTCTGCAAATTATTTGAGGAACAAGGAAGGACTCAGCGATATGAGATATCCAAGAGCCTCTTCCGCGCTAGGATGACTGAGGGGACATCGGTTCAGAACCATGTCCTAAAGATGATTGAGTGGATAGAGAAACTCACAGGTCTAGGAATGGTCTTAGAGGATAACTTATGTGTGGACATTGTGCTTCAATTCCTACTAGATTCCTTTTCACAGTTCATAATGAATTTTAATATGAACAAGCTTGAGGTGACTCTCCTAGAGCTCCTCAATATGTTGAGGGAGGTAGAGAGCACTATCAAAAAGGAGAAGCCAATTCTCTATACTAATGAGACCAGAAAGAAAAGAAAAGCAAAAAAGTCCCTTGAGAAGGGGAAGGACAAGGGTAGACCAGGTAATACAAAGGTTGCTAAGAAAGACCCGAAAAAGAATAAAGGCCGGTGCTTCCATTGTAGCAAAGATGGGCATTGGAAAAAGAACTGCAAAGAGTACCTTGCAGAGAGGGTGAAATAGAAGCTTGGAGAAGCTTCAGGTACATTCATGATCAATCTCCAATTGTCAGATTTTTATGATAGTGCATTGGTATTAGATACCAGCATTACTTATCACATCTACAATTTGTTGTAGATTCTAGCAAAGCCGAGGGGAGATTGGTGAGATGAATATTGCATAAAGGTTTGTTTATGCTAGACACTACTCCACATATCATGAATGTAAGTATATCTAAAAGGTAATGAGATGTGGTGAACAGTGCATACCTGTGGCATTGTAAGCTACATCACATCCATAAGGGAAGGATTCAAAAGTTGCTAAAAGATGGACATCTAGATCTATTCGACTATGAGTCATATGCAACTTGCGAGCCTTGCCTTCGTGGAAAACTGACCAACTCTCAATTTAGTGGAATTAGAGAGAGAGCCACTAAGTTATTGGAACTCATACATAGTGATGTATGTGGACCCATGTCAACTCATGCCATTGGTGGTTACTCCTACTTCATTATCTTTACCGATGATTTCTCAAAATATGAATATGTGTACTTAATGAAGTACAAGTCTGAGGCCTTTGAGAAATTCAGAGAGTATAAGAATGAAGTGAAGAACCAGACTGGAAAGAGTTTCAAGACTTCAATTAGATCGAGGAGGTGAGTATTTAAGTAAGAGTTTACTCAGTTCCTCAAGAACCATGGGATATTATCCCAATGGACACCTCCTTATATACCTCAGCTTAATGATATCTTTGAAAGGAGAAATTATACGCTATTAGATATAGTACGGTTCATGATGAGTTTCATTGACCTACCTATCTCATTATAGGGATATGCCCTACAGACTGCAGCTTATCTTCTAAATAGAGTTCCAACTAAGTCGATAGTGTCTACACCATATGAGATATGGAAAGGGAAGAAGCTCAATCTTAAGATTGTTAAGATTTAAGGCTATCCTAAAAAACACAACCCCGATAAGTTAGAATCGAGGACAAAGCGGTGCAAGTTCGTGGGATACCCCATGAAAACTTATGGGTATTATTTCTATCATCTCGAGGACCAAAAGGTCTTTATAGCCAAGAGAGCAGTGTTCCTTGAGAAGGAATACATTCTTGACGGAGATAGTGGGAGCATGATAGAGTTGAGCGAGGTTGGAGAACCAAGCTCAAGCACCACTCTACAGCCCGAGTCTATTCAGGTACCTAACACATAAGTTTCAACTTTACGTAGGTATGGCAGAGTATCCCATCCTCCTGAGAGATATGTGGGACATATTAGATGAGAGGATGTTGAGGATATTGATCCTCAAACGTACGAGGAGGCTATTATGAGTATAGACTCCGGGAAGTGGCAAGAAACTATGAATCCTGAGATGGATTCTATGTACTCTAACAAGGTTTGGAACCTAGTTAATGCACCCGAAGGTATTATACCCATCGCTTGCAAGTGGATCTTTAAAAAAAAGATCAGAGTAGATGAAAAGGTAGAGACCTATAAAGCAAGGCTAGTGGCTAAGGGGTATCGTCAAAGGCAAGGTGTTGACTATGACAAAACCTTCTCACCTGTAGCAATGCTAAAATCTATCTGAATTCTATTGTCTATTGCAGCATACTATAATTGTGAGATCTGGCAGATGGATGTGAAAAACTGCATTCCTCAATGGGAACCTCGAGGAGGAGATGTATATGATACAACCTTAAGGATTTGTATCCATGAACTGCCCAGATAAGGTATGCAGGTTGCTTAGATCCATTTATGGACTAAAGCAAGCTTCTCGAAGTTGAAACATAAGATTTTATGAGGCAATCAGATCTTATGACTTCGTTAAGAACGAAGATGCGCCTTGTGTGTACAGGAAGGTAAGTGGGAGCACTATCACCTTTTTGGTGTTATATGTGGATGACATCTTGATCATTGAGAATAACATAGGAATACTATCCATAGTAAAGGTTTGGTTATCTAGACACTTCTCCATGAAGGACTTAGGGGAAGCATCCTATATCTTGGGGATTCGGATCTACAGAGACATAACCAAGAGGATGCTTAGCTTATCCCAATCCAGGTACATAAAAACCATTGTCAAAAGGTTTAGCATGAAAAATTCCAAGAGATGTCTTATACTAATGAGACATGGGATATTGCTTTCTAGGAGTATGTCCCCAAAGACTCCAGAAGAAAGGGCGAACATGGATATGATACCTTATGCCTCAGCGATAGGGTCTATCATGTATATCATGCTATATACTAGACCTGATATAGCGTATGCTCTGAGTGTCACGAGTAGGTATCAGGCGAATCCAGGCTTGGAGCACTGGAAAGCAATAAAGTGTATCCTTAAGTACTTGAGAAAGACTAAGGATCTTTTACTAATATATGGAGGTAGTAGCCTTAGGGTTGAAGGCTACACAGACTCAAGTGTTCAGTCTGATGTCGATGATAGCAAGTCGAATTCGGGGTATATGTATATCTTGAATGGAGGAGCAGTTCCAAGCAAGATACTACTGGTGACTCGATCATAGAGGTGGAGTATATTGCTATAGTAGAGGCAGCAAAGGAGGGAGTCTATATGAAGAAGTTCATCACAGATCTAGGAGTCGAGCCAACTAGTGAGAAGTTGATTCCTTATATTACAACAACTACGGGGCGATTACTCAAATAAGGGAACCCGAGTCTCATCAGAAGTGTTCTGAGGAGGTTCCAACTTATTAGAGAGATCATGACCCGAGGAGATATAGTAGTGGAAAGAGTTCCATCCGAAGATAACATTGAAGATCCATTGACAAAGTCGTTTCTCATATTATCTTTGAGCGTCATAGGGGTCTGATGGGGATCAGACACATAGGTGATTGACTTTAGGTCAAGTGGGAGATTGCCAATCATAGGTGCCCAACAAGCCAATCACGTGAGTGATGGCACGTGTGACTTGACACAGAATCTTTTTGCTTATTATATTTTGGCATTTATCACTTTATATTAACTATTGCATATATGTATGTATATATTGTGATGTCCTTGGATCTGTATAATGGGAATCGTAATGAGATCACGATAATGAGATCAATTCACCTTTAAACACAGATCCTAAATAATCTCAATCATAGGTTACTCGAGAGGGACATCGTGATAACCGGATAGACTGGTGTACTGTATACCCGTCCATATGATGGATGCAGTTAGCCTCATAGCTGCTCGTGTGGGGACACTAGGGATACAGTATAAGTACTTATTGGAGAATGAGTTCACTGATTGATCCACTTACGGAATGCTAGATGGTTGATGATGCCTCATTGTCAAACAGCGATTCCGTAGTCCTAGTGGTGTATCTAGTCCTTAGACATGAGACACCAAGGATGTCCTATCTGAGCGCTCCACTCTTTGATACCAGACTTATAGGTTTGGATGTCCCAAATCTAGTACAATTGGTCATTGGGAGTGGCAGTCGACCTTACGAGGGTTATTGAGTGTCGAGAGAGGATCATCCACTCTCGACATCATGAGAGGAATATTCCATGTGTTCTTGCTCAAACAAATCCATAGCTAGGGTCATTCGGATTGAGAGAGAAAGAGTTCTCTGGGAGAATCCAATTAGAGTGAGACTCGAGAAGAAACCGTATGGGTCTGACAGCACCATACCTAATATACAATCTCTGGAATATTAAATGGATGAGGGACTATAGGTATATGGTAACTGAGGATAGACAGGTCCAATGGATTAGATTCCCCTGTATCGTCTAAGGACTATGGCGTAGTGGCCTAGTATGTCTGTAGTCGATGAGTCAAGTGAATTATTATAAAGATAATAATTCACTAAGTTAGAAGGAGTTTTGATAGGTATGACTCACGGCCAGCTCGATATTGGACCTAGAGGGTCACACACATATGATAGACATTGCGATGAGTAGAGATTCGGATATGAGATATCCACCGGAGCCCCTATCTTATTGGATATCCAATAAGCCCTAGAATTATTGGTTCCCATGGACGAGATCTAATAAGATCCCATGAGAGATTATTGGATAGAGATCCACTAATCTAAAAGGCTTGGATAATTGGATGCAGATCTAATACCCACTAGGGAAGGATCCATTAGGGTTTGATAGGGGACCTCTATAAATATGAGGGATTCAGTGGTTCATAGGCTAGAGCTTTTGCTTGTCTCTCCTATTTTCCTCTCCCTCTCCACCTTAGAGCGGTCCTAAAGTTCTGAGGAGTGTGATCGCAACTTTGCTATATGGATCACCGCTAGAGAGGAGGATGCTTGACCTCCTTCACCCTCACCTAGAAATCTATAAGAAAACAGGGATATATGATCTCCTTAGGTAACACAATCTATTCTATACGTAGTTTGTTTTGTAGATTTTTTCGCACCAATCTTCACACGACGACGAACATCTTTTGGGAAATAAGGGATTTTTGTTTTCGTATTCTTCCGCTGCGCATGTGATATCACCTCCAAGATTTACCAACAAATATAGCATATGCTTTGAGTGTCATGAGTAGGTATCAAGCAGATCTAGGCTTAGAGCACTGGAAAGCAGTAAAATATATCCTTAAGTACTTGAGAAGGACTAAGGATTTTTTACTAGTATATGAAGGTAGTAGCCTTAGGGTTGAAGGCTACCTGAACTTGAGTTTCCAATCTGATATCGATGATAGCAAGTTGAATTCGGGATATGTGTATACCCTGAATGGAGGAGCAGGATGCTGGAGGAGTTCCAAGCAAGATACTTTTGCTAACTCGACCATAGAGGCAGAGTAGATTGTTGTAGTAGAGGTAGTAAAGGAGAGAGTCTAGATGAAGAAGTTCATCACAGATGTGGGAGTCGTGCCGGGCAACGAGGAGCATATTCCCTTATATTGCAACAACAACGGGGCGATTGCTCAAGCGAAGGAACCTAGGTCTCATAAGAAGTCTAAGCACGTTCTAAAGAGGTTCCATCTGATCAGAGAGATCGTGACCCAAGGAGATGTAGTAGTGGAAAGAATTCCATCCGAAGATAACATCGTAGATCCACTGACAAAATCGTTCTCTCAAATTATTTTTGAGTGTCATAGGGGTCTAATGGGGATCAGACATAGAAGTGATTGGCTTCAGGTCAAGTGGGAGATTGCTAGTCATAGGTGCCCTTCAAGCCAATCACGTGAGTGATAGTACGTGTGACTTGACATGCAGTCTTTTTTACTTATTATTATCATTTGATATTTTATCACTTTATATTGCATGTTGTATGAATATATATTGTGATATCCATTGATCTGTGCAATGGGAATCAGATAGTGATGACATCACGATAATAAGAACGATTCACCTTTAAACACAAATCCTAAATAGTCCCGGTCATAGGTTGCTTGAGAGGGACTTCAAGATAATTGGACAGACTAATGTGCTATATACCCATCCATATGTTGGATGCAACTAGTCTCATAGTTGCTCATGTAGGGATACTAGGGATATAGTATAGGTGCTCATTAGAGAATGAGTTCACTGATTGATCCACTCATGGAATGTTGGATGGTTGATGATGACTTGAGACACCAAGGATTTCATGTATGAGTAATCCACTCTTTGATACCAAACTTGTAGGTCTGGAGATTTCATATCTAACACAACTAGTCATCGGGAGTGGAAGCCAACCTTACGAGGGCTATTGAGTGTCGATAGAGGATCATCCACTCTCGGTGTCATGAGAAGAATATCTCATGTGTTCTTACTCAAACAAATCCCTGGCCATGGTCATTCGGATTGAGAGAGAAAGAGTTCTCCGAGATAATCTGATTAAAGAGATACTCATATAGAAACTATATGAGCCTAACAGCATTATGCTCGATATATGGTCTCTAAGATATTAGATGGATGAGGGACTATAGGTATATGGTAACTAAGGATATATAGGTCCAAAGGATTAGATTCTCCTATATCATTTGGGGACTGTGGCGTGGTGGCCTAATATATTCGCAGTCGATGAATCGAGTGACTTATTATGGAGATAATAATTCACCGAGCCAAAAGGAGTTTTGACAGGTATGACTCACATACAGCTTGATATTGGGCCTCGAGGGTCACACATATATGGTAGGCGTTGCGACAGGCAGAGGTTCAGATATGAGATATCCGTTGGAGCCCCTATCTTATTAAATATCCAATAAGCCCTTGAATTATTAGATTCTATGGATGAAATCTAATAAGAGCTAATAAGAGATTATTGGGTAGAGACTCTCTAATCTAAGAGGCTTGGGTAGTTGGATGAAGATCCAGTACTCAATATGGTAGGATCCATTAGGGTTAAGTTGATAGGAGGCCTCTATAAATAGAAGGGAACCAAAGACCCATAGGCTAAAGGTTCATTTTAGTTGCCTCCTCCTATTCTCCTCTCTCCCTCTCCTCCTCATACTACAACCCCTATTTGGGGTGTGTGGACACCAAGAAGGAGAAGCCCCTTTTTGATTTTGTGGTGCACACGAGGAAGAGTTTTGGTAAGTGATTTAAGGAGCATGTTCGTAGCCCTTGTCATGTGAATCCCCACTAGAGAAGAGAACAATTGACTTTCTTCATCATCTCTCACAGATTTATACGTTTTTAGGGATATATGATATCCCTAGGTAATTCTCTTATGTGCAGTTTTTTGGTTTCGCGGGTTTTTGTGCACCAACTTTTGCACGACGATGAAACCTTCTTTTTTACAGAAATTCTAAGATTTTATTTTTTTGTTACTTTATTGTGCAATGTCAGATTCTCAAATAGAATATCTGACACCCCCGCCCCCTCATTGCTGAAGCATGGAGGTATTCTTTTGTTATGCTAAACTATATATACTTATTTTCATGATGTGTACAAATTTTATTGTATATCGAAGTAAATATTATATTTATATATATAAAATATATATAATTTATTATTCTTGAAAGGTAAGCAACATGGATTATTGAGTGGAATTTGACTTGGCAGTAACGAGCAATGTCATGATTCGATGGAATAGCTCTAAGTTGGCAGACATATTGAAATTGGCCAATCTAATAGTTATGGTCGGAAGAGCATGAGTTCCAAAAGCGACTCAAATTGGCTCCATACGATCATCATTATGTAGGCAATCTTAAAAGGATCACAAGCGTAATCGAGGTATAACATATGAACATTATCAAACACTATTAAAAAGGATCAAAGGATTCTGATTCGACGTCAACTCCACAACATTTCCGTGATAAAACTTTTCAAAGACATGAATTGTGACATAGCATTCATTACTAAATAGCTTTAATTCAGTAACTTTCAAGAACATTTACTCTTCTACATGATGGACAAATATCTATAAGAAGAGACAATCTCTTGTTTCTAACTTTTTTTTTAGACCGATTCTATAATTCTTTTAGCAGTAGCAAATTTACATTGTTGGTCGAACGAGGAGCAATGGAAAATGTATTTTGCTAGAAACCTTTTGTGAAGACTGCCAAACTATTTTGTGAAGGAAATAATTAACTCTTCTATTTAGAAGAAGTGGGTGTTTTCTTTCCACCAAATTTCATGTCTCTTTTGGTACTTAGAAAGGGAAAAGGCAAAATGTCTTTTCTATTCTCTTTCTATTTTTAAATTTTGAACTACAGGGCGTCTCCTTTAACTTGGCATTTGAAGGTGTAATTATAGGGGGTCTCTATAAAGTATTTCTAATAATTCAAACTTAAAATTACTAACATGAGAAACAATCATTTATGGTTATAAGTTACAATTATTTACTATTAGCTACATGAATATTTTGTCATCATTCAGATCTATAGAAAATAATATGTTTCATTAAGTTTAGAGTATTTATTCTCTATCTTCAAAATATATAATTATCTTTTTATTTGGCTCATTTTTTGTCTTTATTTTTATCTTATTGGAATTTTTTTTTCATGTATCTTTTGAATCTTCATGTAAGAAAGGTTATTTCTCACTTAAACTTGTCTGTTTAAGCATTCTTGTATAAACTCTTGTACGAAGGGTTACTTCTCACTATAAAATTATCTTGTTTGAGCATTATTTTAAGAAGACAATGTTATTTTAAGTCATTTTCGATACATCGACCAGACCTCTATGACATGTCATCTAATCTTTTTAAGTCATGGATCCATCCTTCAACTTATCGATGGATTCCTTAGCACATCGATCTATCCTACGGTTTGATATCCAATCCTCTAACTTAACTTTAGACCCTTTGGTAGTTTATATTCATAGTCGAAGTATCTCTTATATCTCTTATTATCATATAAAATTTATTTTTTAGATTTATTAATCAACCTCTTCTCTAATTCTTGACTGCTAAAAAAAGCTAAAGCCTATTGTATAAGTAACAAAACTGTTTGTATGAACTTATGAAAAGAAACACTAGTGGTAATAGTGTTAAGCTATATTTAATTGAATAAAATATATTATAGATCTAATTAGATTTTGATTATGATTATCGATCAATAAAAAAAATTCAGTTAAGATAGAATTACTTAAATATTTTATGGTTAAATAAGTATTGTCACGTTGAACCATTTAAAACCTTTGACTAGCATTCTTAATCCATGCTTTAGAACTTCCATTTAATTTTTACCATCAACATTCTAAAAGAAAAAAAATCACCAAGTAAGTGAAAAAAGCAAATAAGTACCTAATTTGATAAATTTTTTAAATAAGTACCTAATTTGACTCAATATATAATTTTCAAGATAATATCCAAATAGGAAGGAAACTCAATTTTTTTAAATCAACCAAGTAGCATATTTCAACTCAATTTAATTTTCCAAATAGGTTTTGGGGCCACACATTAGCCAAAAATAAGTGTGGTTGTAGATAATATATAATCAGTAAAAAAATTAAAATAGGCTATAATACGGTATCTTTTATTGAATGGAAAGAAATAAACTATTTAAATGATTGTTCATGCTCTCTGCAACCATACAAATGCAATAAAGACTATATCTTTCAAAAGAAGAATGCAAGGATATAATTTATTCAATTGATTGTTCATGGCCCGTGTAACTATATATACATGACTTAATTGAGGTCATTTACTCAACAAAAAAAGTAAGTATCATTCAGATTGAAGGATGGCAAAAGTTTCCCTCGTCTCCTTCCTTTTGGTGCTCACTATCTTCGCCTCCGGTATTATCTCTCTTTATTTGTTCTTAAATTTTATTAGATTACCTTCGGATAGTTTTTCTTTTTCTTTCTTTCGTCGAGTAACAATGGCCAAATCATTCTACGATTTCTGAGCCCCATTATGCATCTTATTTTTATTAACATTAACATTTATTTCACAGCACATAGAGGATGTTCTTTTTTTTTTTTTAGATTTAAAAGACTTCATACCATGATATTTATACAAATGTATTTTCTTTATGTGGAATATGCAGTCAACGCTATTGTGACCAAGGTGGACGCAGCAAGATGTCAAGAATACTTGAATCATGGTGGCTGCAACTTATCTGC